>NC_133751.1:70944838-71255374 GCF_036562045.2 Rhinolophus sinicus
TCTTCTAATAACCATCACTTTGTTCTCTGAGACTGTCTCTGTTTTGTTTGTTTGTTTAGTTTATTCTTTAGATTCCACATATAAGTGAGATCACGTGGTATTTATCTTTCTCAGTCTAACTTATTTCACTGAGCGTAATACCCTCTAGGTCCATCCGTGATGTTGTAAATAATAAGATTTCATTCTTTTTTATGGCAGAGTAATATTCCATTGTATATATAAATATATCTCACCTCTTCTTTATCCAATTGTCTATTGATGGGCATTTTGGTTGTTTCCATATCTTGGCTATTGTGAATAGTGCTGCAGTGAGCATAGGTGTGCATATGCCTTTTTAAGTTACTGTGTTGGGTTTCTTTGGATAAATACCTGTAAGTGGAATTGCTGGGTCATAAGGTAGTTCTACTTTTAATTTTTTGAGGAACCCCCATACTGTTTTCCATAGTGATTGTACCACTTTGCAATTCCACCAACAGTGCATGAGGGTTCCCTTTTCTCCACATCTTCACCAAGAAACACTTTTTGTTTGTTGATTTATTGATGATGGCCATTGTGACAGGTGTGAGGTGATATCTCATTGTGGTTTTACTGGCATTTCTCTGATGATTAGTGATATTGAGCATCTTTTATCTATTGGCCATCCGTATGTCATCTTTGGAGAAATGTCTCAAGCCCTCTGCTGATTTGTTAATAGGATTAGTAGTTTTTTGAGGTTGAGTTGTATGAGTTCAGTTTTTAATAAAATTTGGACATTTATTCCCTTATTACATGTATAATTAGCAAATATATTCCTTGTTGGTTTTCTATCTGGAAGATTTGTTCATTGGTATCAATGGGGTATTAAAATGTTATAATTGTGTTACTACCGTGTTTCCCCGAAAATAAGAACAAGCTGGACCATCAGCTCTAATGTGTCTTTTGGAGCAAAAGTTAATATAAGACACGGTCTTATTTTACTATAATATAAGACTAGTTCATAATATAATATAATACCAGGTATAATATAATACAATATAATATAATACCAGATATAATATAATACCAGGTATAATATAATATAATACCAGGTATAATATAATATAATATAATATAATATAATATAATATAATATAATATAATGTAAGATTGGTTCTTACATTAATTTTTGCTCCAAAAGACGCATTAAAGCTGATTGTCTGGCTAGGTCTTATTTTCTGGGAAACACAGTATAGATCTCTCCCTTTACGTTAGTCAATATTTGTTTTATATATTTAGGTGCTCCTATGTTGGGTGCATCGATGTTTATTAGGGTTATGTCCTCTTGTTGAATTGATCCCTTTGTCACTAAGTAATGTCCTTCTTTGTCTCTTATATATAGTCCTCATTTTAAAGTCTATTTTGTCTGATGTAAGTATTGCTACTCCAGCAATACTACAGGTTTCGGGTCAGCCCATTTCATATTGTCTCCTACAAGTCTCGATGTGGCCTCTTTACATTCTTAGGGTTCTGTTCAGCTATCTTCAGATGATTCTTGAGGTAGATTGTTCTATAATTTAGTTGTAATTTTAATGTGATCTTGGGAGGCAGCAAGCATAGCATTTACATTATGTGTTTTTAACTACATCTTGTGTTCTTAACCACAACTCTGTTGTCTCTCCAATTTAATAAATTCTCATATAAAATATGAGATTTATGATATTGTGATGTCATAGATCATGTTAAATATACATATAGTTTGTATGTACTATTTGCATGCCTATAGCCTTTGTTCTTGGACAATTTTATTTAGGAATATGTCTTAAACATTGTTATAAACTAATTAGGAATAGCAGAGCAGATAATAACACAATTCAATGACTTCCAATGACTAGGTTTAATTTCTAATCCCATATCACCAATGCCCTACTAAACGATTTGTGGCAAGTCCTTTCATTATTTTAAATTTGACTTCTCCACTTTAAACCACAATGGATCAAATCTGTCCACCTCAAATGATTGCCATAACAATAAAACAATGATGTATTTAGAAACACGTTGAATAATACACAATTATTTGGAATGTTATAAAAAGCTGTTCATTTTGATGTTTTAGTATAAAAGGTTATTTATTTTTCACACACAATCTGAGAAAATAGTGTATACAGTGTCCTGCATCTCTGTAAAAATGTACTCTCTTGTGCATGAATCATGATTTTTTGAATAAATAAGAATGTATGAAACCCTATTACAAATTTTCTTTTCTGGTCAGAAACACTGCTCCTGTGGACTTTAACCTCCAACTCTACAAAATTGAGCTTACTTCTTCTAGCTTCTATTTTGTGACTATTGCTTCACTGTGTTCAACAGACCCATGATTTTTGTCTTGAAGATGCAAGATCTGGCTCCCTCTGAGCACGGTCAGGGTGGCTCTCAGAAAATACGGCACATAATATCGATCTCTGTCCTGTGAATGAAGCTCAGAATTAACCCGGAGTCAATTATTGCTAGCACTAAATTGAAGTTGAAATCACTGGGAATTGCAAGGCAATTTAAACAAAATGTACTAGTGCATTAGGAAATAGCAGATTTGGGTCTCACAAAGGAAATGAGGACTCTCAATGTGATAATTCATATGAATCCAAAATGGGTAAAATCTTATAAAAATATGCTGAGATAACGAAACTAAATTAATTGAGATACAGAGACTGCCTGGATCTTCAGCATGCTGTTATTATTTGTTCTTTTTATTTTTAACTTTATCCTATAAAGGACCTTAATTTTTTTACTTTTTAAATTTATTCTTTGACTTCCTTTGTCACTTTTGCCTTATCTCCTGATTCTTCAAAAAGAATTTAACATGGCAAGTTCTAGAATCCTCATTCTTTAGTTTTCATTTGGCATTTTCAAAGCCCTGTGGTGATATTTGCTATACAATCATTTCTAAATGAAGAAGCAATAGTGATATCTTTGCACTTTATAGACTTGTAAAAATTATTTGTTCTTACAAACCAAGCTGGGGTGTCCCTGTTTAACAGGTTCATGTGATAAAATACAAATGTAGGGGAGTAACTCTAATAATGCTAGAGGAAATATGATCCTTGAGCAGTAGAGCTAGAATTAGAATCTGTTACAGCAGCATCTACTAGGTAAATAGGAGAAATAAAAGGGTGTAAATAAAGTTAAGGTTAATATATATATGTATGTGTGTGTGTGTGTGTGTATGTATGTGTGTGTATATATATATATATATATATATATATATATATATATATATATGATAATTAAGAACAGCCGTTAACCCAGGCTATGATCATTGAGACTGAGAGATGAAAGCAGAGAAGATCTGACTGAATCACACTGTTCAAATGACTTTGAGGAGGGCAATTTGAACATGAAGCCCACGGGATAAATCAGAGTTTCAAACAGAAGAGTGGCTTGCTGTCTCTGAAAGCTGTGACTCCAAGAGGAAAAGCTCAGCCTGAGGCTGGGAAAGAAGTCTCAAGCATAAAGGTGGGTCTGTTAAATAGCAGCAAAAGAAGCAGGAATCTTAAACACATGGACTTTGTACCAAACTTGATGAATAACACATGACTGTATTAACATCTTACCAAATATGCATGCCGTTTTCCCTCTAAGCTGCCCTAATTTTATGCATCTTAAAATATAACGTATTGTAAACTCTGAATTATTTTTTTGAATACTTGGATGGATGGATGGATGGATGGATGGATGGATGGATGGATGGATAAACAGATTTCTGGATTCCTCCGCAGATTTACCAAATCAGAAGCCCTAGGAGTAGAGTCCTAAAATTAACATATATATAAACTTCCCAGATGATCCTGACACTTGGCCAAGTTGGTGACTCGTGGCATTGCCATGCAAATTTTGAGGGAAAATATATTATCTATAAACAAAAAGAAAAAGAAAGAATTGAAATTTCTAGGGGCTTACTCTCTGGAAAAATAACCCTCTTTTTGTTGTGCAGTGGTGGCAGCAGTGAATTCCAAAGAGATGCTCCCCTGTGAATTGCTCTGGTGGAACCTTCTGTTGGAAGTTGCTGTATGGTGCTGGTTCCATCTTTTGGCAATCAGATGGGCTAAAGGAAAGCACGGATCTGGAAAGTTAAAGTGCTCCATTCTCACTAATAGACTACTCCAATGACCCCTGAAAAATGGTAAGGACAATATTTTAGAGTCCACTAAAGTGGGTAAAGGTAGGAATTACAGGATTGGCCCAATAAATGCGTGGTAAGGATGTGCCCAAGGATCACACCTTTGGTGAGGTGTGACCATTGTAAGGGTGTAGATAACCAGGAGGTGACCTTTTCAAATGTGGTAGGGAGAGCTCCAGCTCCAAAGCAGTGCTCAAATACCTGAAGACATGTGACAGCTATGACTTACCCTATTTTCCATGGCAATCTCACATTTCCCTCTGGTGGGAATGCTTACATCTCTTCCTTGCCTTTGATGTCACAAGTAAAGCATCTTTCCTGACTGGCCTGAGATGTACTTACCTGAGTCTTGCTATATCTCTAGTCTGCTCTACCTCAAATGTATCTTCACAACGTAAATAATTCCCCACATGCAACACAACATCACTTCTTCACATACTATATCATCTCTCTTCACCCTTTGTTAAAACTGTTAAGGATACAGTTATGCAAATATGGCCATCTAAATCCTTAAGCCCAATGATCACCAAGGCAGTCAGAACAAAACCGGTCTTTTCTTTTCCTGAACAATGTTGTTAACATGTTTGTTAGGATGGTATAGTAAAAAAGAATACATCCTTTCTACAGACCAAAGACACTTAACTTTAAATTTCCCCTATTGCTTTCTAATTTTATGAAAAGTTAGTAGACTTCTCTCAACCTTAACTATAAATTGAAGGTAGTTTCTACTTTATAAGAATGTTGTTAGAATTAAATGGGATAAGAATATAAAGGTGTTTTTTTTTTTTATGTAGGCATCACTCAATAAGTATTAAATATCTTTCCTCCTTCTACTTACATTTATAGACATCAGAGAAAACATTACATTTTCTTTCCCTTTGATGAGTTCCCAAAATATCCAGCATTCTAGTCTCAGAACCAGGGTAAATAATGATGGAGCCATGGATAACTAAGGTTTCCATATATGGACATTTAAGCATCAGTAATTATAGACATGTACATTTTTTGGTAAAGTTTCATGGCTTTTCAGATTTTGAAGTAATTTTTGACCTACATACCCACTTAAAACGTTGAGAATCACTGTTTTATCTGCTTTCTAAATCATACTAATTCCACCCCCCAGCCCCCAAGTTGCAAATCCTCTTTCTGTGAGATTCCATGATTTACCTTCAAATTTCTGTGCATAGGTGTTATCAAGTTATATTTCAGACAATAGGAGTTAGATCAAATGAGACAATGTATATAAAATATTTCTTAAGCTGTAAAGCTCCTATGTAAATGAAAGACGTTAATATTAGCAGCAATATGTATTGTGCTATTGCCTTTGTGGCTGTGGGATGTCTCTTCCTGATTTGTTATGATAAAAGTTATCATAACGATTACAACATTAATCACAATTACACTGCAATCTTATCACAATGCAAACAGCTGAGCAAGTTAATTGAAAACTTGAAAAAAACTACATGTAGCTATTTATAATTTTTCTTGGGCACCACTTTCTATGAATTTAGAACTGTAATTTTTTCATGTGTGAACAAATCTTTCATGGCATCTAATTTAATCTCTGTTTTTAGATAAGAGAACTGGGCTCTGGTTTCTTCTATGGCTATGGAAAAATGACTTGCCCATAGCCATACAGCTAATTTGATGAAAGTTAGAACAAGAGGATATAATTAGGCTGTCTCCTTGAATTCTTTGATTGGTTTAAAGAGTAATTTTAGTGAACTTTCCAGTTTTTTAACGGGAACAATGTTGGACAAAAGTTCTGCTAAAAGTATGTGTTGTTGTAGATAAAGAAGATAAGTAATATTGTCAAGGGAGAAAAAAAACATATATATATATATATATATGCTTTCTATATATATATATCTTCTGTGGAGTATCTGACCTTAAAGTATATTTCAATTGACACCACACAGAAATCTTCCTCAATTGTACAATATTTTTCCGCAGTAAGTATCAACTTACAGCTCAAACACTAATGTTTCAGTCCGGGTGCTTTACAATAAGGACCCCATTTAGGCTAGCTTAAATAGGAGGCTGTATTGAAGAACAAAGAAGCAAATCTCAGCCAGGGAGGTGACCTTTGAGGACCTGGAGGTCTTCAGGACCAGAACTTTCCTTTGTATGTGTTCTAGTCTTCAAACCAAGAGAAAACACCAGCCTTTTCTGCTTCTCATTATTGTACACATGGTCCAAAATGAAGGAATCAAATCTGTCCCTAAGTGAAGTTTCAGTTCAAGTCCCAGCCTGTTGTACTAGGGTCTCTGTGTCTCTTTATTCATGTTAGAGAGACAGAATCTGATCATTGAGCAGCCAGTGGATTGGCCTCTAGGTTGCAGAACCCAACTCTGGTCTTTCCAGTGACTGGAAGGGAAGTATTATTTTATTCTTCAGTCAGGTAATCCTACATTTTAGTATAGTTAATACAGTGTTCAGTTACCATAGAAGAGAGAGTTATTGCTAAGAGAAAACTTAGAACTAATTTAAAACCCCAGAATAAAAGAATGGCCCTGAAATTTCTAGGGTTCCTTGTTTTCAGAATTACATTTTGTGACATATGTTTTGATACATGATTTAGCTATGAGACAGGGTTTTTAAAATAGAGATGATCCTGTATAAGCTAGGATATATGATTGCTATATTTCCAGTATCAGGAAAATATAGAAGATTCTGCTTCCCTGGGAAAAAGCAATGATCTAAAAAGTTTCTGGGGAGATTCTTATTGACTGTGAGGCAGTCCAGTACTTTTTTTCTTTCTGGTTTAGTATAGAACCACATTAACCAATTGATATAAACCACTCCTATAGTCATTTCAAGTTATCTTCTACTTTTGTCACCACCACCCACCTCCTGTGCTGCTCTTGAGTTAAGGGGATAGTATTTCAGTGACTGCAAAGTACCCAGGAAATCTGGGGTTATTCACACAAAATATTTTCTGAAAAGTTGTATATCATCTTGTGTTTTATCAGATTTATATGATGCCATTTTTATCAATTCAGATAACTTCTTCAGAAATGCCATCAATTAGTACATATTATTGCACCATTAACATATAACATATTTATACATATAAATCCTAAAATATGATAACTCTGCAACTATTTAACTTTAACTGAACATAGAAAAACTATAATAATCCAGTGCATACTGTTAACCTTAGTTTTTTTAAGTAATGGTTATAGTATTCCATATCTCTAGTATAATCTTAAAGCTCTAGATTTTATCCTTTCCTATTTTTGCCCTCTGCTTGGAAAACAAAACATAAAAGAGATAAAAATAATTCTAAAAAGTAGATAACAAAATGGATATCTTACTGTGTGGTTTATATCTATATTAATAGGAATAAATAACAGTATTTGATTTTATAGCTGACATTGATGACTAGGAAGCTAAGGTAAGGACTTTCTTTTACTTAATGCAAGGCTGAGGAAGAAGCAATGAATTATTTCAAGGAGGTGGCTGATGTTTTTAAGAGAGAAAGGAGAAAATCATTTTGGCCACAGAATCTAATATGAATTTCCAAAAATTATTTTTAAAGTTACCACGATAGGACAGGAAGGTACTAAAGATTTTATAGATGAAAGACGGAAAGAGTAAAATTGTAAATATACTATGAAAACAGAAGCATGAAAAATTGGGTTCAAATGATGTGGTAAGTAGTATGTACAGGGTCAAAGAAGATTCTTAGACCCCAGGTGGGGAAATGTGATAAAATATCAATGACTACTGAAATGTATCATTTCTACAAATGTTTATTGAGTGTCTATAAGGAGCAAGCATTATAGTAAACACTGTGAGGGACAGAAAGGGAATCAAATGGGGAGACTTTCATATATTTTCCAATAATCTACAAGGAGGTACAAAACATTTATAAATTAGGAATAAATGACTGAATGTGGAAGTACATAAAAGAAATGCAAAGTGCTATGGAAGTTCAGAAACAAATCTTCAAATAGAAAATAAAAGACTTTTTCATGAATGAGATAACGTGAGACTTGAGTCTAGAAGATGGAATGCGTTTGAGCATGCCGAAGTAGAATTAGTGTAGGAAAATATTCCAGAAGACACAGAGGCACACATAAATACACTCACACATAAGCACATGTGTGTGCACACACACATGCATACACACACACAGAATAGTATTTATCTGTATGTCAAAAGGCTAGTTAGTGTATGTTATAGTGAGAAATAAACAGCATGAGGGAAAAGGCTACCTTATATTAATGTATCATTTTATCGTTTTTGTTTTGTTTTGTTTTGTTTCTGGTACATAATGTAGGCTCAAAAAATGTTGAATGTTGTCAAGATAGATAACAAGGCTAAGGGAGATGAAATAATTTGACTAATAGTTATTAAAGAAAGAAAGGAAAAAAATTAAATGCCTTTTATGTTCTAAAAATGAAATATATATATATATATCTTTAAAAAGAAGCCTAGCTGTTACAGCTCTTTGCTTCTGAGGAATGATACAAACCATACCAGTGGGGGCAAATATCTTTATCCTTCTTATTTCAGAGTGTCATGGGGGACAGAAAAAAGAGAGAATAGAATGTCTAGTTTCTGCCTATTTTTCTGGGCCACTTAAGTTTAAGATCCAGAGTAGATGTATTTCTGTTTAGAAAAGCACACAAATAAATCCTTAGAGATAAAAATTGGCTTACTAGGAAGAGAATTTGAAAAATAGAGAAAGAATCAGGAAACCTGTTTTGAGCTGGTTCTTGATAAGTAAATGCTGCTGAACAGATCCATGGGTGGTGACCCCTGAAGGACTTAAGAATAGGGAGGTCTAATATTCAGTTTTAATTATATACATTTTTACACTATAAACTTATTTCCTGACCCAAACTTTTAACAATCTTCTACACACATAATTGCACTGAATGAGTAGATTTGGTAAAATCTAGGAAAAGATGTGTTCTGTAGCTGAGTTAGAAAGAAGATAGAAAAGAGATTAACTTTGGAGTAAAGAGATTAAAATAAAGTGAAGAGAAGCAACAACTCAGAGATAGATGTAATTATGAGAAACTAAATCCTGAGAAGTTCACAAAAATCACAAAATTGTGTTGAGCAGTTTCATTTAAATTTTGAAGAAGAGTGTGAGCTCAGTTCCATATACTAACCTCATTTAACACTTGTAATGATGTTACAAAGTTAGTTATAATACCCAGATATTGAGTCTCAGTTTAGCATTCTTTCTATTATTTGAATGGAGCCAAGATGGAGCAAAAGAACCTGGAAATATTAGGGATTTGAGAGACTATGGTGGGGAAGTAAAGAGAAGTGTCCCATCTTTAAGTTACCCTGGTCCGCCACATAGAGACAGCCAATGCTTTACCAAAGAAAGGGATGATGCATTGGGGGTGATCCATCCTAGTGCTTGCAATAAGGAGTGCATTGTTTTGGTAGAGAATTTAAAAATAACAATAACATTGACTGAAAGTCAACCTGCTTTTGTTATTGTCGTGCACTGGTAAATCTAAACCATGTTCATGATAAAATCCTCCTCCCTGCTGAGGCTAATCTTTCTACTACTCCTAGAGTGAGAGTGCCACTAAAGATATCCATTTGGGAAAAACATACAATCCACTTTCCTTGTCAGCAAGATTCAATCCAAATATTGGAATAAAATCTACATGAAGTTGCAAGGCTGTGATCACAGCCCAGTAAAGCATCTCATTCATTAGATCCAGGAAGCATCACATAGTGGCAATCTCCTTGTTAAGTATTTCAGTTGTTCTTTTGAGGTGGACTGTGTCTGTTTGCCTACACCCTACTCCATTCTTTTCTACACTTACCCTTCTAGATGCTGTCCATTTGCATAGTCAAATTTCACTCCTAAACTGAATTAGCCAGTTAGAAATGAAATTACATTCATCTGAAATGTAAGCTCCATGTAAAGAGGAATAGTGCATGCTTTACTTTTTTCTTCTCTTTCCAACAATTTGGTAAAAGTTACAAAAAGTGAAATGCACAAATCTTTTATGTACAGTGTTATACTTTGAGGGCCTTTCAAGTCTTTTCACATTATTTTTTATTTACATATTCTGGATACATGCACTTTGTGACACCACCACCCCCACCCCTTTTCCAGGTTCACCTCTCCTCCCAGAAGTCCAATGAGACTTCAGTGTTCTTTTCAAATTATAGCTGTCCTTAATTCTATGCTGACTAAGGAATTTACTTGGGATAAAGAGCATATAAACATGGACCTCTTACTTTCTTTTAAGGTTCAAATCATCTCCAGTTTCTGTCCATTTTCGGTCCCTCTCTTTGCTTTCAAATAACTTCAGTTTTTTAATCCAGACTTTATAATAGTTATCTGTAGGAAGGTTAGTTCAATACATACTCATCCACCATTAACTGGAACTGGAACATATTCCTGCTTTTTTCACTGTCCTATCCTCAGATGCTTTAACAGTTTTTCCTGTAGTTTTGTACTTAAACAGAAATTAGCAAAATATTTAAAAAGAAATTAAATGCTTTCAGAAGCAGAAGGCTATGGACTGAATTGTGCCACAAAAAAAAACACAAAACATATATTTAATCCTCAACCCCCAATTTGACTGTATTTGGAAATAGGGTCTATAAGGAGGTCATTAAGGTTAAATGAGGTCATAAAGGTGGGGCCTTGATTCAATAAGACTAGTGTCCTTTTAAGAAGAGACATCAGAGCTCTCTCTCTCTCCCTCTCTCTCTCCCTCTCCCTCATCATGGATAACAGGAGGACATAGTGAAAATGCAGCCATCTTCAAGTCAGGAAGAGAGCTCTTACCAGGAACTGAATTGACCAGAATCATGATCTTGGACTTCTTGGTCTCCAAAACTGTGAGAAATAAATTTTCATTGTTTAAGCCTTTCAGTTTGTAGTAGTTTGTTATGGGAAACTGAGAAAATATTTTTTTTTATCAAGTACAGACAGAGTAAAGCCTATATTAAACTAATAAACAAAACCTAACAAACTCATGGCACAACACCGTGCAATTTAGAGTTTATAATTTAGTGTAATTCTTTACTCCCTGTATTCAATATCTCTTGCTATGCTAACAGATTACCCCAAAACTTAGAAACTTAAGACAACAAACATTTATTCTTTCATAATTTCTGTGGGTCAGGAATGTAGGCAGGCTTAGCTGACAGCCTCTGGCTCAAGGTCTCTCATGAGGTTGCTTTCACTGTGTTGGCTGGGATTGCAGTCTCATCTGAAGTCTCAACTGGGGACAATCTGCTTTCAAGTCATTGCATCATGAATATTGGCTGAATTTCACTTCCTCTCAAGATGCTGGAATAAGGGCCACATGTCCCCTCTGACTGTTGATCAGATCCTCTTTCAGTTCCTTACCATGTGGGAACCTCTCCATATCTGCCTTTCCTCAGAGTGGGTGAGGAGAAAGTTCAAAAGAGAGTGGCCAAGGTAGAAGGGGGGTGCGGGGTTACAGTCTTTTTGTAGGTAGCTTAACCTTAGAAGTGACAGCCCATCATATCTGCTACATTATCTTCACTAGAAGTAAGTCAATAAATTCTGTCCAAGTGGAGGGGATTATCTAAAAGTATAAATATAGGAAGTAAAATTTATTGAAAGTCATCTTAGAGGCTATCTACAATACTTCCCTTACAGGCAAAATAAAGAATAATGAAAACTAAATTTTAAAAATAAATGGACCTCCTGTCTCAGTTCAGGCACTGCTATACTCTAAGGGATGGAAACATAAATATGACACAGTTCCTGTGTTCCACAAGCTGGTGGTCTGAATGAAGCAGTACAAGTATATAAATCTAATCAGTGCTGTAAAGGTTGTAGGAGTTGTGGCAACAGGAAGAACTTTATAAGATGGGAGAAATGTTGCCTTCAGAAAGGAGGTAAACCCTGTGTTAAAGGAAAGAGACCTACCTAATAGACGGGAGAGGAGGCACCTTCCAGCATGTGCCTATGAAGACCTTATAGGAACTATAGGCATTCTGAATTATAAAACCTGGGGTCTGCATTTGGGGAGTAGTGAGGAAAGAGGCTGGATGCCTCCAGAAGCAATAATGTGAAGGGCATGTTGGGCCATACTAAGGACTTTGGATTCTATCCACAAGTGAAGTAGAAACACTGAAGAATATGATTAGATATGCACAGTGCAAAGAACATTCTGTCCCAAGATCAGTGTGCTCTGCCTTTCTGATAAACAGACCAATAAGAAGAGGAATATGTCTCATTTCCAGTTACACATCCTCTAAGACTCCCCTGTCAGAATGACTAGGTCTTAATCCAGGTGGTAAGCTCTCTGTGAGTTCCTTTGCTTTAAATCAAATCACACATCTCAATGCCAATGTACCACATCACAATGACATGTAATTTCTCACAAGCACTGCCTTTTGTAAAGGAACCGGAAGCATATAATTCAAGTTAATTTCCAGAGAAGAATGAAAGAAAATGATGGTGTTCCTGCAAAATGTTAACCATGATGCAGCCCAACCCATAGGTCCTTTATTTAGCTTGCTAAATTCAATGAATCTCTAAACACTTTAATTACTTCCCCATCCTTTCTTCCACCATGGTGCAAACTCTATGCCATTCACTTGTTAAAGCCTCCTTTGAAATGCATTTCTTACTTTTGCCCAAAGATCCATAGGCTTTCTATATAGAAGTGAAAAGAATCAGTGAAGCATTTAGTCAGTGATACTTAAAACTGGATGACTCACCCCCAAGGAATGCCTGGGAGGTGTTGAGAGGGCTCAGCCATATGCCACAGTCTACAGCACAGTCTTGTGAAAGTCCAAACAGCCCAGATTCAGCTGAAGTCCATAATTTCTGCTTGTCTAACCTTCTTTTCAGTGTCATACTGTCAGAATCCTAGGGACTTACCAATATTTACTTACACCATCGTCAAAAGGCGATGACACTGTCCTTACAGTATTTTGTGACCTCTGGTTGTATAGTGTTCAACTGAGCAATGAAGATTTAAACAATCAGCATGTATAGGGTACATATGAGAATAAAGCCTTGCTCCAATACTCTTCAGTACAACCCAGAACCACTAGGTCAAAACTACAAAAAGTGAGATAGATCTAGGTCATCCATCTACATAGAAATCATGTCTTCTATCAAAACATTAACATTTTCTTCATGAAACTTTAACTTCAGAAACAAGTAAGAAAGGTGTGATTATCATCAAAAACTTCTTTTGTCCTAGATTACTGTAATTTATAAAGTTATGTACAAAAAGATACTCTTTACTTCTTAAGTTAGATTAGTTTATAAGCAGTCCAGCAGGAAGTTCAGATATCAGAAAGAAAGAAAAAAAAAGAACAACTCATTTTATTACCCACATCTTCTAAGCTGGGATCATGTAGGGTTTTAAAATTATCATTTAATTATGACTGAGGAAAGGCAAGCTTTCAAGAAGATTAAAGGATCTGGCCTGGTCCTTCAGAGAAAGTGATTGCCAGGGAAATTTGAGTGATGACAGACATAGAAACTGAGTTTCACAGAATGAAATGACAAAACACAAAATCAGAGAAGACACTCTCTAGTCCACTGCGGTTTATATTGTCAGGTTTAGAAATGTTTTTAAGATGAAAGACTAGCATTTGTCATCAGATATAAGTTAATGCAGGAGCTATGAGAGTTCTGCAATTACAAACCTAGAAGTAATTAGGAAAATAGAGCTGAGTTAGAGTACTTATAAAATACCAATAAGATATTTTGCTATTTTGGAAAGCTGTTAACACCCAAAACTCATGTGGCCATGTTGTAGTAGAGAAATGGAAGTATATATGGAAAAAGGAACAGCCAAGTAAAGCCAATTCTCACCATAAGGACATGCTTAATTCAATATATTATTGTTGGACATTTTACTATTAAGACTTTTTTCACATGGAAATTAATGAGTTTTAGTTTTTATTCTTACCTTATGACTATGTGATTACTACCTTAAAAATAAGCATAGAATACACACAAAAGGCTGGAATATCATGTTAAATGCATTTTAAACCAAACTTTACATTGCAATATTTTTTGCTCCCAAACAAAATTAAGAAGCAGAAACAAGGACCAAATGGGTCGTTTTTTTCTCCTATTCATTCATTTCAGTATTTCTCAGGTATCTACTGTATTCAAGGTACTACGCTGGCTTTGTGTTCACAGAGAAAGAAAAGAACAAAGTGTCTCTACACAGGTTTATAGTAAAGGTGTAATGAAACAGAGCTGGGCAAAACTCAAGCAGACTCTCTTTTTGTTGCATAATTGGGTAACTCTTAATACCACCACTAAAGAAAGGAGAAATAAGCTTATTCTCCCAAGTCATTGATCTTGGGACTTTGGATGTCCATTTTTACCTTCCTCTTTTTCACTCTGCAAGATTTCTTTAACCCTGCACATGCTTAGTCACTTAGTTACAGCTAAAATTTCTCAACTTTTTCATGCAAATAAGAATACACGTCAGATAATCTAAGAGGATCTCTATTACTCCCTTCCTTACTAGTCTTCTCCAGGGAATCTCCATCACATCCAGTCTTCCCCATATTTCATGGATGATCCACTTGACCAGCAGTTTCTGTATCCCTTTGCTTTCTTTATTCATCACGCCTTTCGGTGAAACCCAGCTCACTTCAGTCTCAGCTAATAACTGAAAAAGCTTGTTCTTTCTTCTATGTCACTGTCTCTCCTACTGTCCAGCACTTATTTTCTCATGTTTCCTCTAAACTTGTTTCTCTAAAGAAGTAGTCAGCAGCATCTTTATTTCTCTGCAGCCCCTCTTCATCCTTTTGGATCTTCTAATCTCTGGGCTGACTCACTCCTTTCCTTCTCCTCGTTCTTAAAATGTCAACTACCTGTTCCCTGATTTCTAATTCCTCTAGTTCCTTTCTCTACAAAACTGAAACATATTTGCATTTTGATTAGATTTAACATGGATCAGGGTTTCTCTCAAATCATTTAATGTTTTCCTTTTGCCTCCCACCCTCCCTTCCTTTTCTTCCTTCCTTTCCTCCTTCCTTTCTTTCAGCTTTTGTGTCTCTAGATATGAGTCTTGATAATTTGATTAAGACAACCAAGATATCTCTGTTTCCCCCACTCTTTTCCAACTTCCTCCTTCTCATGATACTATGTAAAATCTTCTTCAGGTTTTATAAGAAATCCGATCACATTCAGAATAAACTTCCCTGGGGACTGGACGGGATTAGCAGGGAAGGGGCATATTGTACAACCTATAGTATTTTTCCAACTCCTAAATTTTCTCCCCTGTCTCACTCAATTCCTCTCTTGCTTAACCCCTCATCCAGGAATTCCTTGTGCACCTCTGACCCCAACTGGTCACAATGATATTTTCTTCATCTTAAGCTAGGAGTGGGGTCCCAAAGATTTAGCCATTAACCAGAGGGACTTATTGTTATTAACTGGATTTGGTGGGGGGAAATACATACTCATGAAAAACACTCTAAACAGTAGAGGTACAAAAATGAAAAGTAGATCTCCTTGGGTCCCCCCCTTTAGGTAAACAGTGGACTGGGTATCTTTTTAGGAATATTTCATGGATATACAAATGTAGTTGTGTACACGTCCTTTTTGTAAAACACAAATATTGGCATACTACATTGCCTATTCAGTTTAGCAGCATAAGCTTATCTGTTGTTGTTGTCATAAACCCACCACAATATCTCTCTTATTTTTCTGTAAATGAAAAAGGGGGTTCTTTGGAAAAATAACTTCACAGGGTGATCTGATCATAAATTCCCAGCTAGGCAGATCACAGGTGGGTAGTCATGCCCCAGGCATGTAACTTTTATCTTTGCCTTAAGCAAGCCCTGTCCATGACTTCTGTGAAGCTAGGTTAACATTCCTTTGAAATGCCTCTTTTCAGAAGCATAACCACCATCAAGAAAGCACATAATCTTGTTAACTATCCTGTAATCCAATCCCTGACTTGTTTTCTTCCACATTCACGTAATCTTCCTTATGTTCCTTCCTTAATTCCAAATGCATGAAAGAAACTGCAAACTGCCATTCTGGGAAGCATTTTTCTCAATCAGATGAGATCTTGCTTCCAGGTGTATCCTCTGTTTGGCTCAAATAGATTTTCTTAAATTCTCTGCAGGCTTGGATGTTCTTGAGTCAATACTTGTCATAGTTGAGCTCAACAATCTGCAGTAGCAACCATTTTAGAGTTCATCAAGTTTCAGTGATAAATTTGTTTGGCACTAGGGAACAACATACTATTATATCTTAATTTTCAGTATAAAATAATACGATGGTACTATTTTTTTAACTCTTCACTCTAAGATGGCCTTTCCTAACCTTTTACCCTGGAAGAACAGTCAAAATGATATTCAGGTCTCAGAAAAGTCCTATATAAATCTATTATATCTATATTTCAGAGTGTATTGGCATGATCAGTACACTGTAGATCTAATAATTCAATAATAAATATCAGTGTTCTATTGAATCAAAATGACATTTGAATGTGGTTATATAATTATAACCAAATAATTAGGCTTTTCTTTTTTCATAGTTTCTCCTTTCCACAAAGATGATAAATGCTAAAGCAAGTCAATATGGCAGGCAAAAGTAAGTTCTATTTTTCTTCTCTTTAATAAAAGTTTTATTTGATTTTTTAAAAACCTTGTCCACATTAACCTAAAATTTCATTACTTGTTTCCTTAAAGTGGATTGCTAATGAGTAGGTTATATGTAATAATAGTTTTTCTTTGTTTAAAACTGAAAGAAACTTTTAGCCAAACTTTTTTGAAATAACAACAAAAAAAATGTAGTTATTTGTCCTACCTTTCATGAAGTTAATTATTTTCCTCCCATTGCATGCATAAGGCTAAAACACTCATAAGGTATACATAACCAATTTCTGTTAAATAACTGGCTCAAGCCAAAGCATATTTATGTCTTCCAAATATAGGTTTGGTAGATTTCATTTAAATTCAGGCTGCAAGCTGACGTAATTAATGTTATTTGCAACATGAATATCTATTGACAATATGGAATACTAAAACTATAAAACCATAATCCAAAGCACTATGAGTAAAAATGTCATATGACACAAATTTTATATAAATTTTGAAACTACATTTTTCTAATAAGTGATATGATAAGACTCAGACATAGGATTAGAAATATCAAAATTATACACGAGTTGATTACTTGATCTTATTTATGTATCTATATATCATAAAAGTATAATATTTGAAAACAAATGAAAAAATAAAATTTCACCTCTTTAACATAAACCCTATGGTTTTCTCTTTGTTTTGTTTTGTGCTTTTGCTGCACAAATACTCAATTTATGATTGAAACTAATATAAGGACACACAGATTATATTTTCAACTAAAATGGTTCAATTTCTACCCATGTTTTTGATTCTTTTTTTGTTTATTGGTTATTTCTTTTATTAGTTTCAGGTGTACAAAACAATGTAATAGTTAACACATTTACATCCCTCACAAAGTGATAATGCCCCTCCTCCAATCTACTACCCCTTGACATCGTATATAGCTGTTAAAATTCCATTGACTCTATTCCCTATGCTGTACTTCACATACGGTGACTATATATATTAAATTATAGTTGGCATTCAATATTATTCAGCTTCAGCTTCAGATGTTTTTGATTCTTGATCAAGAAGAAAAAGCTTAAACAAATGTAAGAAATTGAAGGTATAGGAAAATGTTTATTGTTTTCTTGTAATGGCAGGTTGGATTTTTTGTTTGTTTGTTTGTTTGTTTGTTTTCAGAAATCCAGAACTTGTCAAGAAGAGATAAGTCAATTTTTCTTTAGTGTATGATCAGATGTAGCTCACAAAGTTCTTCCTTGTTTCTCAAATTCATGTTCTTGGGCTGAGAAGAACACTCAGGGAAAGGTTCCTTTATCTATTTATACATAAAGGCTGTTCTGTCATACTTTCAAGAGTTTCCAGTAGGACTTGTTAATCTCTTTCCTTACTCTCAGGCCCAAGCATCAAAGGAAATAGTTTAGGATTTCTTTTGCAACACGATATATATCCACTATTTGTATCACTGGAAGTCAAAAAGTTTTCTCTAGGACCTTGCAGAGACACGTACAAACAGTTCATGGATGAAAAGTGTCTGCTGTGTTCTATGGACCAATGTGCAGCCATATTTCATCTTCAAAGCATTTTGGCAAAATCTGGCCGATGAACTTCTTGACAACACTCCTGCAATTATCTTTTCAGTTTAAACACCTGTTGACACATCTTCACACAATTTTCTAAAATATTCTTAAGTGAAATAGTTTTTGTTTACTAAAACTAACCATTTTTGAATCATCATCCAGACTCTTGTCATTCTACCTCCAAGAATATTTGATACTAGCACTTTTCTGGAGTGAAAAAAGTAGTATATTGTGATCACATTCAGGATTTTCTTTTTTCCTAAAAGAAACAAAAACCTCTAATGGTGTACCATCAGTACAGATACCAAGACAGTGCTTCCAAGACACATATTGTGTTTCTGAGCATGAAGAGAAAAATATTTTTGCTTTTGCTTTTGGGGGACAGCTTTTTGCAACAGAAAAAAAAAGTATTATGAGTTTCACTATCATTTTCAAATTTCACAAATTCTAAACCATGACATTTACTGAGACAAATCTGTTGACAATTCAACCTATGTAGAGAAGCTATGAGTTTTCAGCTTAATACACAAAATCTTTCCAACATCATGTGACATGTCATCAATAAATGGACTTATTCTACAATTTGTGATCAGAATCTTTTCAATTTCCTCATCATGAGTCTTCTTAAACTTATGTTAGGGAAGACCTAATATCCTCCTTTTCCTCCTTACACCGCCTCTTCATAAAAATAACTGAATGGAGAAATAGCAAAAAAAAAACATAAGTTATACCATTACAATTAATTCCTAATCTACACAATTCATGTATTGCAACATGTTCAATAACACAAAAGAGGCAAGTATAGCTGAGTGCATCATAATTCATTTTTTGCAGTGAAAATGTCCCTTCAAATTCTATTACACTAACAGAGCTTGTTTGTGTCCATAAGTCAATTGGTGATGTGTAACAGGAAATTGAGGAAGGTAACTTGGGAAGGAGAGGTTATTATCATCAACCTAACATTATCGTCTTCTTGCAATGCAGAAAACACTAATTGTCAAGTCTTTTGTGCCAAAAATTGAGAATGGAATCAACCAAATAAACAGTTTTACTATTTACTTCCATATGGGGTCAATACTGAAATTCATAATAGAACTGCTTGGTCACTGTCCAGTACTGTGAACACAAGCACTGCACAGTTTTCAAAGCTCAAAATTTATGCTTCTTTTATAAAAAAATATACTATCTATTGTAGAACGCCTATCAATCAACATCTACAGTCTTCTAGAGTTCTATAGAACCTAGTAGAGAAAACTACTATAGGACTAGAGTTCTACAAAATTTTTTATGCTTTTCCAATTATCTATTGTTTTGTAACAGACCACTCTAGAATTCAGGTGCTTCACACAATTGATTGTTATTTCTCACACTTCTTGAATGACTAGGTCAGCTGGGCAATTCTTACCTGGGATCGCTCAGGTGATTGCAGTCAAATGGTAGCTGGGGCTGGAGTCATTTAAGTTTTCTGCAATCACATATCTGGCATATTGCCTGGGATGGCTGGAACATGTAGGAGTTGGCTGGCTATCTTTCTCTCTCCGTGTGACTTCATGGATTGCTGAGGCTTCCTCACTAAGCAATTCTAAGGCTAGCTAATGTTCAACCGGTAGGGAAGTTGACTCTACCTATCAATGGAAGGAATAACAAATTCTGTAACTGTCTTTAATCTACCGTACACTGTTTGTTTAATTCAGATTTGTAGAATTTATTTATATTTTAAAATGAAGAAGAAACTTAGGCCTGGAGCAGTTAAGTGGCTTGCTACTAAAGTCCTTCAGTGACAAAATAAATATATATAAATGATGTAAAGATATATATATATATATATATATATATATACACACACACACACACACATACATACATACATACAGAAGGTGCAAAAAATGTATATGCATTTTAAGAAAGGAAAAAACTTATTAAAATTACGCTGATGGTAACCATGTTGAATACTTCCTGTAATTGCAGAGGTCAACCGTGACTTGTATTCATCTTTTGTTACTGGTTTATATTGAGTATTATAATTTTAATACAAGTTTTTCATTTCTTAAAATGTATATACATTTTGGGCACCCTCTGTATGTACATAAATCTCTAAATTCTTTAAGCAGCAGATCCTCCAGTTGTTCAGTATTTTTAAAGTGAATAATATATCCTGAATGTTCAAATCCACCAGGATGACATTTTAAAGATTCTTGTTTATGTGCATTAGTGGCTTTTGTGCAAATGAAATCTTTTCTCATTTTAATGTTTTCTTTTTTTTTTCATCTCCAAATCTACTAATATTTCAGTCTCTGATGTTAAAGAGACATGTTACAAAAAACTATGGCACATATAATATTTCTCAGTGGTTATTTTATCCTAGTGATTCTATAGCATGGAATTGCCATTTGTCCTTATCTTCTGAAAATTGAACTATAATGTCAAGTAGATATCACAAAGATTTGCCTATTTAACATATTTTGCTCATGAAAATTTATTGAAAAATCAATAAGCAGAAGTTAAAATGTTAGCACTTTTTGCTCCGTACATTTATTTTAAACTGCTTTTATATTGGGGAGTGGAGAAGAGAATAAAAAATGTTTTCTAGAAGCTTATTTATGTCACGCTTCTGGGGAATGAAGCTGCCTTGTCATGCAGGATGTCATGCAGGGTCTCTGGTCCCGCTCCCCACATAAGAACACAGGACATGGTGAGGCCAAAAAGGAACACCCACGGAGCCATAGGTAGGGGAGTCATACCACTATATTCTCTCTGGTGGCTGGGCCGGAGGCACAGGAAGCAGGATCCACACGATCTGCAACTCGCCATGCTAACTGCAATCTGCGCTTGCCAGCTCAGCCACCATCTTCTTGCTACCATTTGCTGCTAACGTAGCCACAGCAGTTATATTAGTTGCCAATGGCTCACTGGTTACAGCTGACAGCCAACTAGCCACAACTGATGGCCATCCAATCACAGTTGATGGCCATTTACTACCTGAGCCAGCACCTTTCCATGTGAGGCCGAGAGCCTGGAAACTGTTCTCTGGGGCTCTGTCCCCACACTCCACCCCTACAGGGTCTCACCTCACAATCTATGCGACAAGCGTCTTCTGTGAGGGGCCCTGTGCGAGGCACCTGGAGATGAATACAATATCCTGGACACAGCCGGGCTCTCTGGGTACAGCCAGAGTTTCTCAGGATACCACCAGTCCTTTTGGGCACAGCCAGACTTCCTGGGCTTCTTAGGGTACCACCAGTCTCCCTGGACACAACCAGGGTTTCTCAGGGCACTGCCACTCTCTCTCAGCACAGCCAGACTTCCTGGACTCAGCCAGGGCTCTCAGGGCACCACCACTCTCTCTGGGCACAGCCTGACTTCCTGGACTCAGCCAGGGCTCTCAGGGCACTGCCACTCTCTCTGGGCCTCTGAGGGTACCATGCTGGAACAACAGCTACTCACAGACAAGGTGCTTACATATTCTCGCTGGTGGCCAGTCAAGACACAAAAGCAAACATCCGCCAGTTCCAGTACATGGTGGTACGTTCCCTAGCAAACAGTCAAGCAGTCCATTAAATTAGGGATAGAAGGCAATTCCCAATAGTCCATAGTTATTTGCCAGGGCTGTCCTGGGGGTGAGGGACGACCTTGACCTCACCCGCATCTCCCACAGAGGACTCAGCAAGCATTTCCTCCTGGGACTACAAGTCCTGCATCCAGGCTGCCTCAGCAAGTACTTCCCAGCCCACAGGGCTGCAATGACCTTCGCTTTCTCCAGCCTGTGCTGGTTGAGGAACCGTCCACGTCTTCCCACCCGTCCACGGGGGTCCAGCTCTCCAGCAACTGCTCCTCCTGGTCTTCTTGAGACTGAGTGTTCATACGCACAAACTGCTCCACTGCCCTTCGGAGAGCTTTGGCCGGCACCATACTCTACTCGCTGCATTACTTGTCATGTGGGAGACCCTGCTCGCCTTTCCACATGAGGCCGAGAGCCTGGAAACTGCTCTCTGGGGCTTTATCCCCACATGCCTTCTTTGGGCTTCCCCCTAGTTTTTTACCAGATTTTTCTTCTTACCCAAATCAGTTCTTTTTCTTTGTTTTTTCTCGAGATATTCTGCCACTTTGGGGGGATAATTCTCCTGGAAGTTTCTTATTTTGTTCATAGACAGAAACTTAATGCATTTTTTAAATTGTTGCCAGTGGATATTTGCCTACAATTGCCCATTTAGCCCCTGATAATGATGGTGCTATGACAGTCTCTTTTGCGTATTTCTGAATTTGTCCCTGCAATGTGTAAAGGTATACTGTTTCATCTTTTCTGAACTTTGGCATGTGTTTTTAGTATATGTGTGCACAGGTGCATAACATGCCTTCATCTGCCAAGTAAAAATGTACAGTACCCATATACTGCAATCTGATAGCAACACACTACCAAATTCAGCAGCAAAATTAGAACTGTTTGCTTAAAGGAACTTTACACTTTACATTTCTTTGCTTAAAGGAAAATTATAAAAATAATTAAAACTATATTGTATGATATCCCTTTCTTATTTATAAAAGCAAGTTCAAGTAGGTCATTTGTTGTAATAGAACACACCCATATAACTAGCCTGGCTCACAAAGCAATTTTCTAGTTATGATTTTATACTTCATGTTAATTTCCCTATAGGAGAAAATTAACTTGACTAGCTGATTAGTTTTCTATAGTTCTATTTTTTTTCATTTTAAATTAATATATTGCCATTGTGATCAAGTTTATTGTGAATTAGTTGCTCTATCCTGATCACCTTTAGATTCTCTGGCAAAATCAAGTTTCTAGACCTGCAAAGCTATGGACTAGACTCTATGCTCTTTTTCTTCAACTAGTCTAATGACCATATCATTATCAGAATCACCTGGGATTGCTATTGATAAAGCAGATTGCTTAACTCCTTCCCTGATCCATTCAATAAAATTCTCTTCTGTAAGAGGCTAGAAGTTTACTTTTTAAGCAAATTCCCCAGTGACTCATATATACAGAAAAGGGCAAGAATTACCACACCCTATTATGTTGACTCCACAGAAAATGGAAAAATGTATAGTAAGCTTTTGTTATGTTTCAGGCATTAGAGTAGATTCAGGGGACACATGATTGAATAAGGCAGAGCTCTCTCTGCCTTCAAAGAATACATAAAAATGACAGACCAATGATCAACTATATATATACATGTCAACGCCTTTTTGAATAAAGTTCTATCAAGGGATAGAAAAAAGAGCAAGTAACTTTTTGTTTGTCAGGGAAGGACCTCCTAGGGATAATAAAATGGAAAGTTCAGAGTCAAAGTCTTAAGAAATAGCCAGATTTCAAACATAATAGATAATGAGAAGATCATATTGCCTCTAATGTGGAAAAAAGAAAAATCTCAAGAAATATGTAAAATGAGCTCTACAGAGGTAGTAACTTTAAAAAGTTTGAATAACTTTCCTGGGGAAAAAATTAGGGACAAAAAGGACAAAAAGGATGGTTCAGAGTTTTTCATCAGAGGACTGCAGAATAGGGGCTGGCAATGAGGCATGGTTAGAATTACCTGGGAAATTTTTTAGTTGCCCGTGTCCAACATTCTTGCCTGTTCCAACGTGAGAACGGTTTTTATAGAAAATAGAGTGAGGCTGGGGAAAAGATGTTAAAGCTTAATAAAATTTATTTAGGATTCTTCTACACTTTCCCAATCTCCCATTTGAGATCTACTGATCTAGAAATAGTGTTTGCTTAATATTTGGGCTATTAGTACCATAAACAATCAGATGCAGTTTTCAGATATATATATGGCATGTGAAGAATTACATAGTAATAAGATAGAAAATTCTCACCGTGATTAGCAAGGTATCTGGGAGAGTTCTTAATGAGAAAAATCTAGGAAATAATCCTCCTGGTCCTTGTGTTCTCCATCAACAGTGTTTAGAAAGGTTTAGCTATCCAGATGACAACCATGGCCAGTATCCACCAGTAATGGGGTGGTACTCAATTGAATTGTGGAGCAGTGCCTAACAATAAGTGAATTGTATTTTAAAGTCATATTTTGGTTGCACAGATCCATAAGGTGAAAATAAATCCTACAGCAGCAAAATGTAAATAATAATAATAATAATAATAATAAAATATGAAAATGTGACAAGGTGCTAATGAAATAAAAGTACAATATATCTTAAAAATTCTGAGCAGTGAAATTTGGGTATAATTCATAGAAGCTATAACAAAAGCTAATATTATATAGTACTTGTATATAAGATTATATATCAAAAATTGGTCTAAATTCTTTACATATGTTAATGGATTTAGTTCTCATAGTGACTATTATTGTTACCACTATTACTATCTCCATTTTACAGATTAGAAAATTAAGTCATAGAGGTTAAGTAATTTGTGTAAGATGTCTTGGTAGCAAATCTGTTATTCACTGTCTCATGGGTATAACAACATCCCCGACAGCTCCTTAAGATTAAGGTCAATTAAATCTGTAAAAATGTTGATTCCTCATTCTCACGTATTGAGCCCTTAGCCCATAGAGTGTGAGGTAACTGGGAGGGAGGGAGCTGTAGCCTCAGGCTTAATAGGACTATGAAAACATCTCATAGCATATCACAGGCACCCACTCCATCAATGACATCATGTTACTTAAAGTAGATGAGCTAGAAGTAGCAACCATGTTGAAGGCACAGAAAGCTCTCTAGCTGGAAAAGATGAGAGTCTCTTTATATGCTGCCACTGAGGTCATCGATCTTTTATATTTAGACCTTGATTGGTGATTAATCACCCTCAGTCATTCATTTTCTTTTTAAATTATCAGTTGCCTCCAATAACAGCTATCAAATTCTGTAGATCTAAAGAAATACTTTTATATGGACAAGTTCTGCCAGATATAATTCTGATTTTTTTCTATAAAAGGAAACAATTTAATAACATTTTAATTGGAAACAATTTAATAACATTTAACAACATTATTCTGCATGACACCAAGTTCAAATAAGGCAACACATAAGAAAAAAAATCATAGCATGATGTACAAATGTGTAATGACATCACCATCTTATGATGTAGTTCCAATCTGAGTTTAGGACTGCTAGGAAAGGAGCTCTATGGGAACCAACCAATAAATCAGTCACTACAAAAAAAAAGTGGAAAATCCTCGATTTTATGCTAGACTGGTGTTGCTGTCAATTTGTTGTGGCTCTTTTATGACATGTATAGTTGACAGGTAAACTCTTATTTCTTTAGGCTTAAATCCATCTACCCAAGTAGTATATGCAGCAACCCTAATGAATCCCTGTAATGGTGAGAGAATAACCATGGTCGCAAATAAACAGATGTTAATTACAGTCTGCTCTCCAGGATTGGCCCCTGCTGTGACCTTCTTAGCTGTCCTAGACCCTGATTTGACCCCTTCTTCCAGCTTGGGAGGCAGAGGACCGAGCCTTGCAGAAACTAACAGTAGTGACTTAAGAATGAGAGGGTCAAACAGATGCTTGAGATTCTGTAGGTTTGAGGAAGGAAGTACAGAGGGGAGTGGACAGAATGACTGTAAGGTGACAGTGGCTGGTAGCTGGGAAAAAGAGGTGGATTCTATATTTATAAAGCATGAAGTTCCTAATAGGAAGTAATTTATAAATGTGTATCTTCTAACATGTTTGAGGATTCTCTAAAGACTAGGTCAGTCATGATCACAAAAGAGACATTACTTTTGGTTCAATTAAAAGAAAATTAACAATAAGTACATATGTAGTGGTAGAGGGAGTTGAGATATGTTTAGTTCTCATTTGTTTATTAGGTAAATATTATGCGCCAAACTGTGTCAAATGCTGGGGATTAAAAAAAGAGAGATGCTTAAGTTGGATTCAAACTTTGCTGAAATTCTAGTCAGCTATGTTAGCTCTTGTAGAAAACTCAAAGTAAGGAATCTGTCTATCATCTATCTGTCTGTCTGTCTGTCTGTCTGTCTGTCTGTCTGCCTGTCTATCATCTGTCTATTTATTTAGAGTGGACTGCCTGGGGTGAAGACTATACTATTAAGAACCTAAAGTCAACATGGGCTTTTTCTTTTTCAATTTAGCACCTCTGCTACCCGTTGGTATGGCATGAGATCTTCGCTTATTGCTCGATTCTGCAAGGATCACATCTTTTATACTGCTAGCATGAGTAACACAGTCATTTTTGTGTCTGCTCACACATTCTCTTCTGCCAACTGTAAGACAGCCTCATTTGATACATAATGCTTTATATACATATTTTCTACTGCTTCTGAGTAATGAGATTATTTTGTGACAGCATAAACACAAAATCTTCCCTTCCTCAACTCCTAGATACTATAAGAGGCTTAAAAAAGGATAGAAGGCTGAGGGAAAAGTCGCTGACCGTCTCCATCAAAGGAAAGAGAAATTACCTTGAAACTAGTCAGGAAAATGCTGCAACGGCTTGCTGAATATTTCTGTGATTTTAAAAAAGAAGCTCCTTGTGTACTATTGGAGAGATGTACCCGAAAACACTGAGTGTGTCATCACTATTTATGTGTGACTTCGAGAGTCGAGAGGTCTACTCTGCAGTGTATATCTGCAATTTTAAAATCTGCAGCATATGCAGACCTGCTTTATTTGACTCAGCTTGGAAAAACAGACTGTTACTGGGCAATATCACTAGGTAGCCAAAGAGAAGGTGACAGAGTTCAAAACTCCTTTTCTTATTTAGGTAAAAACACACTGTTAATTGTTCTGCAGCTTGTTACGCACATTGCATGCTATTTGTCAAAAGTAGATTTTTAAATAATGGTGTAAAGATTTTGCAGGGTATCCAATGAACACTTGTCCCATTAGGGAGACCACCTCAGGGAAGATGTAGATGCCTGATCACTGCACTGTACACCTGAAGCTGAAGCTGAACAATAATGAATGTCAACTACAATTTTATATATATGTATATAGTTACAAGAACCGGAGTAGAGCATTAGGAATAGAGACAGTGGAAATGTAATGGCTGTGTGTGATGTCAGAGGGGTAGTGGATGGGGGCAGGGGGGTTGACACAATGTGAGGGATATAAATGATAAATGTCTAACTATTACATTATTTTGTGCACCTGAAACTAATAAAAAAAAATAACAAGTGTTAGAGAGGCTGTGGAGTAAAAAGAACCCTCATACACTGTTAGTGGAAATGTAAATTGATACTGCTGCTATAGAAAACAGTATGGAGTTTCCTCCAAAAATTAGGAATAGAATTACCATATGACACAGCAATCCCTCTCCTGGGTATCTACTGAAAAAATCTGAAAACATTTATCCATAAAGACATATGTACTCTGATTTTCATCATAGCATTATTTAAGGTGGCCAAGACATGGAGACAACCAAAGAGTCCTTTGATAGATGATTGGATAAAGAAAATGTGGTATACATACACAATGGAATACTACTCTGCCATTAGAAAACAGGAAATACTGCCATTTGCAACAACATGGATGAAGCTTGAGATTATTATGCTAAGTGAAATAAGTCAGATAGATAAGGTCAAGAACCATATGATTCACTGATATGTGGGATATAAAACTGAAAGCAAAAAAGAAACAAGACAAACAAATAAAGAAACAAAAACTCATAGACACAGACAACAGTTTAGTGGTTACCAGAGGGTGGGGGGGAGGGGAAATGGTAGAATAGGGTAAAGGGGGTCAAATATATGGTGACAGAAGGAGAATTGACTCTAGGTGGTAAGCATACAATGTAATGTGTAGATGCGTTATAGAATTGTACACTTGAAACCTATGTCCTTTAGTTGACCAATGTCATCCCAATAAATTTTAATTAAGAAATAAAAGTAATCTATCCTAGAAAAAACAAAAAGTAGATTTTTAGCTACTTAATAACTGAGATCACTATAATACATAAACAATATCATGAATGAAAACACCAACAAAATCAAAATCACCAACGCTTTAAACAAAGATGCAAAATAGTCTTCCAAATAGGTTCCCCTAATAGCAAGACTGATTTAGGTAAAAGAGAGCTATTGATATTGTCTACAGTTCTTTGTGGCATGTGTTCCAGTTATCCATTTTGTAGCTCTCTCCTTATGCTGTGTGGTCTATAAGTCAACATACCAATAGTTAAGACAGGGAGATAAAATGTAAATGCCTCATGTATGTACCTTACTGAGATGTGGGTCTCAAGTTAGATAAAAGTAATGGTCTCAAGTTTAGACTTCTCTTAGAGAGAAAAGACAAACAGTCCAGAATGTTTTAGGAGATACACAAGCCTTACTTTCCCTATCAAATGTGCCTAAATATTTATCTACACTGTGTCATTTTTCTTGCCTTCATTTACTCTTTTAAACCTTGTCTGATTTCTGCCTTGAACACTTGATGAGATTGTTTTCTCAAATGTCACAAAAACCTACCTAATTGCCATGTAGCATTCGACCTCTCTGTAGTGTCTGACATGGTTGTCAATGTGATTGCCTTGAAATGCTCTTTCCCTCCATCGTGTTCTTCTGATGGTCCCCCTTCTTCTATAATTGAAGCAACAACACACGTAGAGCCAGACTGGATTCAAATGCTATGTGACTCTGAGGGAGTTACTTAAAAATTTGTGCCTCAGATTCTTCATCTTTAAAATGGATGTAAGAATAATAATAATGCCTATTTATATGGGGCATGTGAGAATTAAATGTGTTGATTCGTGTAAAGGACTTATGACAGTGCCTGGTAAATAGTAATTATTATTTTACTCTATTTGTGTTCTTCTAATGGAGTTTAGTTCTGAAAAGATTGTTCTTAAAAGTTATTTTTTTCTCAAGCTTTGTATCTCCTTCCTGGCTTATACTTTAATTTATCATGGTACACAAATGTAGGCTCTCTCCCACTGGGGTCTACTCTCATATCTCTACATTTACCAGAACACACTCATGGATGCCCAATGGAGAATCAAACTCATATGCGAACATCAAGCTCCTTTATGTATTTAACCATTTGCTATTTTCCAGAGACTGTGGTTGGCACAAGAGCACTGTTGGCCCAAGAGTCCAACAGTTTATTACATATAATATTCTCATATCTTAAAATTTGTTTTGTTTTGTTTTTTACCCCCTAGAGACTTTTGGATATTGTTCCATTGAATCCTGGTGTTGAATAATGTTGCTGACAGT
Organism: Rhinolophus sinicus; assembly: GCF_036562045.2. NCBI lineage: Eukaryota > Metazoa > Chordata > Mammalia > Chiroptera > Rhinolophidae > Rhinolophus > Rhinolophus sinicus. Next base: position 70,974,247 of record NC_133751.1, read on the forward strand.
CTAAGAACCATTTGAATTTTTTCCTTTGGGTGATTTTTTATTTTTTGTTGTTGTTTTTTGTTATTTGTGTTGTTTTATGTTTTTGGCATAGATGCTCAAAGGAGTCTTTATTTTTTACTTATCTTTGAAGTTCTGTAATTTCATGTTGATGGACATCATTCTACACAAAATAATCTTTTCGGAGGCACAATATGCACTTTTAATTTGTAAATTCAATTCCTTTTTTATTTTTAGAAAACTTCCAAATATATCTTTAAATATATTTTTTCTCTTTGAAATTTGATTTTCTTTTTCAGGAGTAGTTATATTCAAGCAGTATTTCCTTTGACTGTCTTCCAGATCTCACATTTTTAAATAAACCGTTGCATTTTTATTTTGCTCACTCTTCTGAATTCTGTGTTTTCATTAATGTCTACATAAATGTTGCCTTTATTTATCTTATGATTTTCCTTTCTTTTCTATAAGAACTGTTAGCTCATATTTTGTCCTCCTGTCTCATCATTGCTACCTGCAATTATTGTATTTGTACCGTGACTTTTCTTAGTTTGTTAAACTTTTCAAATTAATGGAAGCATGCTACTATTTTACAGTAATATTTTTCTCCCTCTGTGGTTTATTTTTCTTGTTCTTTCCCTTGTTGTATTTTCTAATGCTTTCTGCATCATTTTTATCATTCCTCATCTCTGAATGTGAAGAAATTTAACAAGATGACTGAATTATAGAATAGTTATTGGAAAGGTGAAGAGCACAGGTTTTCCAGATAATGGCAATCCTTCCCAATTCACATGGAAGTTCCTTATGACACAGGATTATATGCATTTTATGAACTGTTTCTTTCTCTTCTTCAACCAGCAAGATTTGGAGCTACAGGGATCATCATGATTCAGAATGTCTTCCCAAACAGAACGTGCAAATCTTTTCCCTGTGTGAGCAGCAGGCTTTCAGCATCACCTCTTTTGTTGCTCTGAGGGCCACTTCAGAGCCCATGGGAGAATCTAACACCAGTTTCCACATAATATTCTTATTGTTCCTGATATGGATTCTGGTGCACCATTTCCTATGGACAGCTGTGCACCGATGGTTTGAGGTCTTAAAATCATTCACTCTGGTCATCTTGTAATACTCATTTTACCTCTACTACTTAGTTTCTGACACATTGTAGTTTGAGATATAAATGTCTTCCATTTCTCTTAAGGTGGGAATTTTAATTCTGTTTCTCATTTTTCTTGTTTTTGACATGCTTTTCAGGAGAAGGGGAAGGATTCTTTTTTCTACCGTTTAACAATTACAAATGAACATACGCATTTTGATCTAATCTATGGTAAGAAATGCTACCTCAGAAAACCAGAAGAGTGGTTTCACCCCCTTCTATTAAGATTAGATTTCCAGCATATTTCAAATGTATGCATTTTTTAAATTCAATTAGAAACACAAAGAAAAAAATGTCATTGCAACAGATAAATACCAATAATTTGGACAACAAAAATGCTGGCATTGAGCATTTTTGAGCATATAATAACTTTAACATTTAACTAGATTTTAGACTGTAGGTACTTTAAGGAATTAGAGGATCCGATTTTTATATGTACCAATTTAAACAAATTCGATTGCAAGAAAAGAATTAAATTGGTACTCAAATTTTTTTATATTACCATGCATTAAGGGTTGTACTGAAATGGCAGCAAAGCAGGTCCATAATTTCCCGCAGTGGTAAAATAATTTACTTTTTGTTAGACCAGTATAGGCATTTGTAATGTAAGGGTCTTATGTGAAGCAATAGTTTAATGCTATTCTGAGGCCAATGGAAATCCACTAATGTATTTCAATCTCAATTATGTCACAGAGAATTTTCCTTATTCCTGGCTTCAGCTTGGTAACTATTTCATCTATCTGTGATGGATGAATGCAGAAAAAGGATAAATTTGGCTCAAATACTATGTTGGTTTTGTTTTCTCTATTTATGCATGAATTTAGAAACAAATGACTCTTTGACTATGTCATGATGGGGTCAGGTCTTCTGTGCAGGGCTATAGGAGAGAGTAAAGGAAACCGAGAGAGAGAGAGAGAGAGAGAGAGAGAGAGAGAGAGAGAGAGAGAGAGAATAAATACCTGATCATTTATAAAAACAGAGAATGCTACTTGGGAAAAAATGGATTTCTGTTTTGGAGGGCTTTGTTTGGTGAGCTCCTTATGTGTTTGGGACTTACACTGTTATCTGGAAAAATCTGTTCTTATGTGAACTGTTCTTCTTTATCAACAACAGAGGGAAATTTTCTGTGTAGGACAGTTCATACCAACCTTGGAATTTCTACAAGAAAATCAAAGTTCAAAAGTGTACTTTGAGAAGGATGGTATGGTTTTTTAAGGATCAGCTTTCACCATGCTCAGACTGATAGATTCTTAGTGTGTTATTGTGAAAAGCGAGTTACATAAAAAACATGACCAAAAGAAACATTGTCTGGGGACAAGCTGTCTCAGAAAATTAGTAATGGGCAATATGAAATCTTTAACCTCAAGGTCAATAGCTCCAATCTACCTTTAGTCAATCGTGGCTAGTTAAGTTATTAAAGTACAAATGAGGGCCGTTTTTCTAGAGAAAAGAAGGGTGTTCCAACCTTGCTGTTCGAATGTGTTTGTATCATAAGTTCCATTTTGATAATAAGAGGGGGTTTATCCACATACACAAGCACACATAAACACACAAATACACATACATTCATCCACATCTAGGAATAGAACTGAAAGAATGTTCACAGATATGTGAAAAGTATTCCTGAGCAGTAGGATTACGGGTGATTTTAAATTTCTTCTTTTTGCCAATTCCTATTTTCTAAATGTTATACAATGAAATATATTCCTTTTTGTTATAAGAAAAAATAATTAAAATTATTTTCTCTCTCAGGCCTGATTTTTGTAGAATTAAAAGATAAGCCCATCATTTTCTTTGCCTGTTAATGTCTTGTCCAGTAACTCTTCTATGAAGCATTCAATCTTGTCTTCAGTAGCTGGTCCAACAACTAATCTTTCCAATTTCCTCATTATTTCGTACTTACGCATCCAAATCAGGTATTAAACTAGGTTAAATTGTCGTACATCCAAAAACCTTCAAGGGACTAACCAAATATTTTTTCAGATTCAATATCATTTTAGAAATTTTGTTCCTTTAATTTGACCTACATCTTTGTATTTAAAAAATATGCTTTTCAATGAGAGGGAGTAAATACTCATTTTTTTTTTTTTTTAAAGTCATAATACATGGCTTATAATGAAAAAATACACAAACAAAAAAAACCCAGCAGGACCCAGGACCCTGTGCTACCCCTACACAGCTCTCATTTTCCTCCTCACAGGTAATGACATTCAACATAAATTTATTTATTTACTCATTAAATGGTTAATGAGGGCCTACTATGTACCAGACTCTATTCTAAGTGCAATGAATTTGCAGTCAGCAAGCACGTAAAAGTCCTTCCCAATATTGACTGTACATTTTTTGTGGAGGAGCAGACAACAAACAAATATATGAATAATAAATTATCCATTGAATGGTGGTAAGTGCTCAGAAAAAATAAGGGGTTAGGGAAGAAAATATGAAATATTTGGAGGTGGTGAAATACTAGATAGGTTGTCCAGGGAAGGTTTCAATGAGTGTGATTATTGTTACATTTGGTAAGTCAGTGAATTAGTCAAGATATCTAAAGGCAGAGGTTTCTGGGCAACAAATGAAAAGGTCCTGAGACAGAAGTATGCCGGGTGATTCAAAAATCACTCAATTATTATTCATGCTCTTTCTAACATTTTTCTACATAATCAATAGGATTTATAAATATTGAACATGTTCTATTGAGTCCCACCAATATATGAGTCATTTATTCACTCTGCTACAGTACTCATCCCACTTGTCATCCCTTATTTTCTAGCACAGTAACATTATTGAATCAGTGGTTAAGTTGATTGCCAGCTTTTATATTGACTGTGCAAATAATATTCAAAATAGCTTTGAAATTTTTTACATGAGTTAATTTTTCTAAAATTAATGACTACCCTATTCTTCATGTGTCTGGTTTACAATGCAACTGTGATTAATATTTTCCTAAATACTTCAATATCCCTATTTTATGCCCATCAGCATTGTTTATAATTTATTGGCCCTAGTCTTTTCTGTATTACTTATTCAGTGAGACTCACTCTTCAGTACTACTCCCATTCAGCAGACGTCTTTTTATGCCTTTCTGGATTTGCCTTGCAGATTGCCTGTGTTGAATCTCTTGTTACCTGAATCTCATCTCTTCTTTGTTGGCATTTCATGTTTCTTGTTGGTCTATACAAATCAATTTTCTCTTCATTGGTGGCTGATGATTACATTTGTTTGTGCAATTACCCTTCTTACTTATTTTTCACTTTTGAGTTTAGTTTTCTGTTACTTGCAACCCAAGGTACCATAAGAGATACAAAATTTTCAAGACTATGTAAAATCTTATGTAACAAGAAGTCCTGAAGCAGTTTGACTCCATATCTGGTTCATGCAGTAACTCAACAGCATAATCATGGACGCATATTTTTGGTCCCATCTCTCCACTTCCCATTTTTGTATCATCCATTATGATCACAGCTGACTTTAATAGCACTAAACATCATCAGCTTACAGAGGAAGAGAAAAACACATTTTTTCTTGTTTCAGTATCCAAGCATGATAACTTAGATAACTTTTTCTCTAGGGTTAATTAATTTATCCAGAGAAGAATTTTCTGATCCTCGTCTGTGATGAGAAATGGTTTTCTTTCTTAATCATTTTATTTCTGTTTGAAGAACTCCCTTTAGGCACTATTTTAGGATAGGCCTACTAATGTCAAATTCTCTTAGCTTTCTTTCATTTGAGTATGTTAATTTCACTTTCATTTTTTGAAAGGCATTATGGCTAGTTATAGAATTGTGGGTTGATAGTTCTTTTATTTAAGCAATTAAAGTATTGTGCTATTTTCTTATGGTCTCCAGGGTTTCTGGTGAGTAATTTGCTGTTGTATAGAGAATATATCATTTCTTTCTGGTATTTTCAAGATATTTTCTTTGTCTTTAATTTTCAGTAGTTTGACTATTGACTTATTTGGGCTTATCTTGTTTGGAGTTTGCTCAGCTTCCTGAATCTGTAAACAAGTATTTTTGTCAAAGTTTGAATTCATCAGCTATTATTTCTTTGAATACATTTTTAATTAAAATAATTTTTTTAGAGAAATTTTAGACTCATAACTAAAGTGAGGATATTTGAATACTTTTTAAGCCCCACATTCTTTCTCCTTTCCTTCTCAAACTCTGTTCTTTATGTTTTTTCAGTCTATTATCCCTCGTTTGTTCAGGTTGCATAATTTGTATTGTTCTGTTTTTGAGTTTATGAATTTTTTTTTCTGTCCTTTCCATTCTTCTGTTGCATTTATCACTGAGCTCTTTATTTCAATTGTTTTTCATTTCTAAAATTTTCATTTGATTATTCTTTATATCCTCTATAGTTTTGTTGACACATTTTATTTTATTTTTCATTTGTTTCAAAACTGCTTTTTACAGTGATGTTTTCATTAAATCTTTGTCAGATAGTTCAACATCAGTGTTGTGTTGGTGTTGGTATCTGTTGATTGATTTTCCTCATGCAAGTTGAGAATTTCCTGGTTCTTAGTGTGATGGGAGCTTTTTGATTCAGACCTTGGGTACTTTGGGTTTTGTTTTGTGAGGCCCATTTTCTTGAAAGGGAAGATAAATATGTGGCATAAAGGATTAATGTGAAAGATACAAACTACCCACTGATTTTGGTAATGGTGGTTATATAGATGCACTTAAGTTAGCTCTTAGTATCAATCAGACTGCCACCTGAATCATCCCTAACCCATTCCTCACCTCCAATCCTGGGAGTGTATTTTAGTTTTCTAAAAGCTCTAAACCACCTGAGCATTCTTACAATGAGGATTACAATCTATAAACAGTATTCACAAAATGATTAGTTTACAGTTGACATTGGCTAGTAATATTTCATTTTCTTTACTAGCAGATTTTCTATTGGAGCTTTGGTGTCTCCCAAAGCATACAGCACAGAAGAGTAACCTTGCTTACTATACTCCAGTGACAGCTGCCACCAGTCAGACAATTAAAAACTCTCAGGTCAGATATACTAAGCCAACCAGAGTGTCATAAATTATATGTGTGAATTGCCCAGGGGCCCCCGGCTAAGTCTGCAATAGAGCTGAAAATAAAACTCCTGACTCTTTCCACATAACTGCTTTGCCTCTCGATATCAAAGTCTCAATGACCTGATTTTTTTTTTTTTTTTTTTGGGGGGGGGGTGGAGGGTTACTGTCCTGGGCATCTCCTTTTACTATTCTTTTCAGCTGTCCACTCTAATCTCCCCTGCAGGCTTAGTAACAATTTCCATTTTTCTCCTGATCTTATTAACAGGTGGTACCAAAGATACATGTCATTATGCCATGAAAATAGATGTCTTCTTAATTTGGTCTCTCTCCTATTATTATGCTCTAACACACACAGATACATATCACTTTGTCCATGTTTTTTTTTTATGTACTATGATAAAGCTTTATTCTTGTGTTATGTTATGAGGAAGCTTAGTCTTTAAAGGCATCCTTAAAATGGACTATGGTAAAAAGTTTACATACTATAGCTCTTGGTGTTTAATAGTACACATTAATGCTACTAGAAACATAGTATTATTAAAGAAATTTTACTTTAACCCTATACTTTCTAAACTTATTGACCAAATTTTTATAACACTTTTATAAGTTGTTTTTATGAAAGTATTATTTTATACAGTGTAGTGTACCAATCTCATTTTACATTTTGTCTGTCTTTGACACGTGCAAACATTGATGTAATCCACACCTCCTTCTCAAGATATAAAACATTTCATCCCTGCAAAAAGTTCCCTTTCCTTCCCAGTCAATTTTTGCAAGTCCTGATGAATCCATGAATCTGTGTTGTGCCATTATATATCATTCTTGCCTTTTTCATATAAATGGAATTATACATTTACACTTTTCTGTATCTGTTTTCTTTCAGTCAACATACTATTTTTGAGATTTAGTCATTTTGTATATTTCAGTAGTTCAATCATTTCTGTTTCTCAATAGTACTTCATTGTAAATCTCAGTTTGTTTTTTTAATTTTCCTCTTGGTAAACAAAGATTATTTCCATTATTTGACTATCACGACTAAATGTTACTATGAACATTCTTGTACAAGTTTTCTGTGGACATATACTTTTCTTTCTTTTGGATGAATCTGTAGGAGTGGATTCGACAAATCATAGGGTAAATGTATGTTTAAATTTTTACAAAATTGCAAATTTGTTATCTAAATTGATAGTACCATTTTATACTCTCATTATTTGTGTATGTGTGTGTCAAACACCTGATAACAGATTATAGTGTACAGTGTGAAATGCTGAAGTACATATTATACAAATAGGTATGGTCAGAAAAGATGAGAAGAATAGGAGCCTATTTTTTTAAGGTCTAATTCAGAGAAATTCAGCTATATGTCTTGAGTTTGTTTCATTTGTGACTCAAAGTTTTCTTAAGATGTAATTGACTTTTGGTGGCTGAGAGATTTTAGGTATATCTTTACATTTCTATATAGTGTCCTGATAATTTCACTGCAAAACGTTCTTCAATTAAGTTACAAAAGCTAGTGCAAAGTTTCTATCCAGTTTATTCCTGTGTAGTAGAATTGGTAGATATTCTGGAAATTCATATTTCATGTCTATATTAAAATAAGAGATATTGAATGACAACAAGGTATTGGATGTTGAATATAGAAAATTTTTCATTTCAGTTCTATAGATTGAGACTTTATGGTATTTTTACAATGAAACTTGAGTTTTGTAAACTTTATTTAAATCTGGACTATTTGCAGAGCAGCTTGGCTAATAATATTTCAGACAGTTCTTTTGAAACATTTTAAAAATAGGTGTGCTTTAGAAGGTCATTTATTCACAATAAAAAATTCACGTTTACATTTTGTGTGAGAGAATGTCTATTTATCCAGGGAATAAGATACAAGTAGGTTGAAGAAGTGTCCACTGATTTTTGTTTTTTATTTTTTGGCTTAGCAGACAGAAAGAGTAATGACTTGCAGCTACTGAGTGACTCATATCCACTTTGCTTGACCCCTACAATTTTCTAAACATTTTATGATGTATTTCTATTCATAGGTACATATAATGGTATGGTAGGGTAGCCTGAAAATCATCTAATCAAAACTTTCATTTGATGCTTAAATTTCTTCTGAACCATCTTTTCCATGTTATTTACTTTCATCAATGGAAGTATTTGCTCCATAGGGCATAGAGGTCTATGGAACATATATTTATGAGAAATAAGTTTTGCCATTCTTTTCTCACTCATATCTGCCATGATTCTTTTTTAATTCCAAGACACAAAGGAACATGGAGAGTGTGCATGATGACAAAAGGCATACCTCCTACCTGTCTTACGAAGAAGAGGAGGCAGCTTGTTGCATTTCAAAGTAGAAAGTACAGTTGAATACAGCTGGACAGTATCATGGTGTCTGCAGCTAAGACCACAATGCCACAGCCCCCCCAAACACCCTCTTTTCCGAGATTCCTTTGTGTGTGGTCATTAGCACAGTGCTGTTGACTTCACACTACATTTATTGCTGATTGATCATAGCCTACTCTCCAATTCTGATACTGCATCAGAATATTATTGCTATAGTTCTCATTTGTTATTATTTTAATTGTTTATTGTGAAGTATTTTCTCCTTGGAAAGTACAAATGATTATTTTAGGAATCGCAATTTTAATCTAATCTCACCAACCCAAACTAATAATACTCCAAATAAATGCAGTTTCTTTTTTAACTAAGTCTAATTTTAAAGAAAAGTGATATGAGTGTCAGAGAGTAGGAGGCTGTCTGGTTAAGAATATCTCCCAAAGTGTTTTTGTAATAAAATCAGAAATTTCTTTCTCTAGATACAGCAACCACTCAATGTGAATATTATGATGAGCTTCTTACTATCCTGTAAACATTTAGATTGCTTTGGAAGGGATAGAAGGATGAAGAAGAAATGAAAGCAAAAGCTAGAGGTGACAGGTGGCCATTTGGTTCCAATTGAGCTTTGCTTATGTAATGTGGACAGAGGTGCACTCCAGTCCCTTGTGAGCATTCATCAGCCTTTTATGTGATTGTGATAGGCAGGAATCTAAGTTGCCTCCTAACATTCTGAGCCGCTGGTGCACATGCCCTATATAATTCCACAGGCTGTGACTACAGTTAATTTCACTTTAAGAAAGGGAGTTATCCAGCTGAGGCTAATTTAATCACACAGGACTTTTCAAAGCAGGACATCTTTTCTACCTGGTCACAGAAGAGAAAGTCAGAGACATTCTGGCTGACCAGGACAAAACCCAAACATCACTGTTATAAACTGCCTATGGAGGCCACATGTCAAGGAACTGCATACAGCCTCTAGAAGCTGAGAATGGTCCCCAGCTAATCCCCAGCAGGAAAACAGCTACTTCTGTCTTAGAACTGCAAGGAAATAAATTCTGCCAACAGCCAGTGAGCTTGGAAGGGATTCTGAGCTCCAACTGGTAGCCCTGCATGTCTGACACCTTGATTTCAGCTCCGAGACCCTGAGTAGAAAATCCAGCCACGTCATGGCCAGATTTCTGTTCTAAAGAAACTGAAATAATGGATTTGTGTTGTTTAAAGCTGCTAATAGAAAACTAATACAATAAAGCAATCAAGATGAGTTGGCTTATTAATCAATACCTTTATTTAAAGCAGAAAATCATGACAAGTGATATAGACATTTTTAATTTTTGAAAAATAAATATGTGTTTATTAACATCCTGATTTTTGTTGTAGGACACATGAATTCTGCAATTAAAATGTCAATTGTCTTTTTATATAAGTCCACTTATAATGCTTCCTCTATATTTTTTAGTTTTTTATTCTTTAAAGTAATCAGACTATTACAGGATCATTTCAAATATTGTGATTCTCCCCACCTCTGCCCCCAGTCTTTTCAGTTGTCTGGATCACACCTAGTTCCACAGTAATCACTTAAATAATCATTTTCATCAAGGCTTTTGAAAGCATTCAACTTAATTTTCATCAATTCAGCAACATTTTTCTCCATTGCTATTTCAGAATTTTATGTCCTATCTAACTAAATTATTTATTTTTAGTAACATGTAAAGTTGGTACAAACAGATTTAGGAATAAAGCAGATGACCAGTATGCTTTTAACTTAGTAGAAATATACTGTATATGTACAGGCACCATGGCTTATTGGCCGTAGTATTCAATGTGCTCTGGCTCTCAATAAGATACAAAGTAGATGGAGAATGTCACTTAGTGAGCAAAGTTTTACTTATACTTGGCAAGTAAATAAAGTGGAGGTAGGTTTGTTTCAAGACCTGTGAGGAAATCTAATGGCCTTTTTCTCAACAAATGGCATGCAGGTAGAAAGAGAAACAACAGTGGAGATATTCTACAATTGGGGAAATTGGCACTTTTCAGAAAGGTAGAAAAGGTGATGTGTGTAGAGTGAAAAAAGAATTGGGAAGTCAAGGGAAAAGGGAAAAATGGATTAAAACGTATACCTGAAAGGTAACAGAATCTCAAAACCAGTTTTGAACCCTTACTTTTTATTGGTGTGTGATAATTTAGTTGTCCATTGAAGCTCCAAAGGGAGGATAAGGGTGTCAGGTCACACCTGTTCCACTGAGTGAGGTTCATGATTTATGTCAGTGACCTCTGAGGACATACTACAGAAACATCAGTTCCACCGAAATAAAACATAAATATACTCTCCCTCTTTGACACACATAGACACCACCCCCAAAATCTTTTATCTGTGAGCTTCAAACATTTGTGTTGCCACCTGTTAGGCCAGCTGTAATGTCTTTACAATAATGTCTTTGCTAATAAAAGATGAATAAAACCAAAACCAAACTCAGCTGTTTCACAATTTAAGTTTTACTATATTATTATCTATTCCTATTTCTTCATTTATTAAAAAGATGCTTTGAGCATCAACTACATGCTGTTCTCCATTCTTGGAAAAACAGTAGGAAACAAAGCAGAGAAGACCTCATGGAGTTCGACTGCTAGTTTGGAGAAATAGGCAATAAAAATTTTAAATGTGAATATGTAGTATGTCTGGGGGCTAGGGAGTGCCAAAGTGAAAATAAGTTGCTATTTCATATAGCATAGTCATAAGGGCTTTACCTGATGCAATGATATTTAAGTAGGAAAATGAAAGAAGTGAAGGAACAAGCCATGGGAGTAGTTCTGGAAAGAGCATTTCAGGCCAAAGGTTCATTGAGGGCAAAGTCTCTGAGTTGGGTTTATGCTTCAGGTGTTTAAGGAATAGTATGAAAGCCAACATGGCTGGGGAAAAAAGAAAAAGCATAGAAGAGAAGAATAGGAGATGAAGTTAGGAAAGTAACAGATAATCTACAATCTTATGGGCCAATGTAAGAAATTTGAATTTTGTTTTTATAACTTTGGATTTTTTTCTAAGTGAGATAAGGTTCTGGCAAAGTGATATGAGCTGACTTAGGTCTTCACAGGTCAATTGGACTGCATGTTGAGAATAGAAGTTGAATTGTGCTAATATGACCTATATGTACATAAGTGAGGAAGTCAAACATCTAGGTGTCTCTTAAAGGATTTGAGAAAAGTAATTGGGTGTTAAATTGCTGAGAGGAGACAATTTTCACAGTCTTTATAATAAAAATATTAATGGTGCATTTTTCCACAATGAATGGCAAAGGTGATCCTAAAATTAGCCTTGAAAGGATATCTCTATGCAAAAACAACATTTCTTTCAGTTTTGACATATGATTTTCTCAAATTCATAAAAGACTATGCAAAAGGCTTCTGCAATTGGCTATTCTCTTTCTAGTAGAAACTTGTGAAGAGAAATAGGTAATGATTTAACAGTAAGATTTATAGCTAGCATCTTTCCTTGATTCACTTAACTGAATCAATTATTTCTTCTTTTTGCCTTAGTTGCCCAATTTCTCAAAAATAAAAACTCTGTTCGGTCTTATAAAAGTCTCAAAAGCTTTCTTAATCCTTTAGCATGCACTATTTTGAAAACATTAAATTCCTAAAAATTTTCAACTCTTCGAAGTCATTATGTAAATGGCTATCAAAGGTTAAAGAACCAAAAAAAAAACACACAAAAAACAAAAACAAAAACAAAACCCCCCAAAAATGAGCTGTTGTTACTGTGGTAAAATCATTAAGAAATGGAGGGGGAGGAGTTTTATGAATTATTCCATGCAAAGTATATAATATTCTATGGACATCACTAAAGTAAACATGTTTTCTTGTAAATATTGGGTATTTTTTTAAGTGATCGAAGGATATGCTAGATATTTAGCTTCTGACCAAACTTGGACGATAAAGAATTATCACAATTTAGTGTTGACATAGCTTCCAACACTGAGACATGAAGATGAAACATAACAGAGTCCTAGTCTAGTAAAGCACATTTCAGAAAACCTGTTCAGAAACTCTGTGTGTGTGTGTGTGTGTGTGTGTGTGTGTGTGTGTTGCACATGGACACACGTAAATATACAAATATATAAATATTTTCACACAGAAGACTGCAAAAAGCTTTAGAGTGCTACTATAAATCCAGACTTCCTCACTGACTCTTGGTGCAGTCATTTTCCTGTGAAATACTCAGGGGCCTAACAAGAAATCAATTCCAAAGTCAAATGGAAGGCTTATTCAGTAAGTTCCCAGTTATATTACATGAGAAATATGACTACTGTTAAATAAATTTGAATGTGGTTTTAATTGTCCCAGTCTCTGAATTTCCTTAGCCTAGATCCAGCACCAGGCTGAGTGAAGTATAAAGTTTGAAAAACACCTCTATTCATAGACCATCACTGGAACTTTCTGTATTTACTGGCTGGCAAAGGTAATGTCTACTGCTGTATTGGAAGAGGCACACACAATCACTGCAATGAGGGTTTTCTTGTCAATGTAGGTCTTGGTGCCTAGACTTGGGAAGAGACAACAGAGGAGGTAATCCTGCCTATTAGAAGCTGATATTTTTCCCAGAACACATGGGAAGAGAGTGAGATGCTCATTCCTATCCAGGATGACTTTCCAAATGAAGTGGTGGCAAGTAGCAGGGTGGAGTATGGCAAGAAGTGAGGGGCACTGGGAGAAACTGCAATGTATTTATTTGAGAAAGGGGCACCACAGCCCTACAACCCACTTCATTACCATCCTCTCTTTACTACCTCTCTATTCCTCTTTTCTATGATTAAAATTGGAATTTCAAGGCTTCACCTATTTGCATGTTCTTTACTGATTTTTCCTACTAATTGTGTTCCGTCAACCTTCCTAAATCCAGCTAATCTAATAAACCTATATGTGGTAATATGATAAGCATTTTATGTGGTTTATGCATATAAAGTTCTCTCAGACAACATTTATTTAAATGTAAATTCAACCTCTGTAACTGTGATTCACCAAAGAAGTGAATCAAATTTCAAACCCTATGGTAAAATGGTTAGGAGATAGTATTTTTGAAAGTTCTTATTTTGGTTAAAGGCTACCCTGATCAAACACAGAATACTTCTTCAAAGATCCAAGTGAAAGATTTTTAAATGGTATAGTTCCTAGGAATCACCTGGAAATCTACTCAAATATCTGTCATTCATCTATAAAACAATAAAACAGAATACACTATTTATACACTCAACAACATGGATGAAGCTGAAGTATACAATGTTGAAAGAAGTCTATCAGTTTCAAAAAATATACCATTTGTATGAAGTTTAATAAAAGACAACATAGTGGTATTTTTCCTCTGGGTATGTTATTACCTAAAATGGGGCATCAAATAGCTTTCTAGGGTGATGAAAATTTGCTATATCTTGATTCTGAATGGCAGTTATATGGGTATACTTATATGTAAATATTTATCCAGATGCACACTTGACGTTTCTTTACTGTGATAGTTCAATTTTATAAATCACTTAGGGTACTTGCTAAAATAAAGATTCTATAGGTATTTGATTTAGTAGCCTGGTAGTCCCAGGAATCTATGTTTTTTTATTAAGCCTGTTAGGATATTATGATGTAAATAGTGTATGGACCACATTTTCAAAAAACACTGTACTAAAAGAATTCTCCAGTGAGAATTCAAGGCCACTCTGCGTTGTTGGATCCTTCTAATTTGATAGTACAGTATTATGATTTGTGAGGTTATGCAATCTCAACTGAATTCTTTCTTATTGTAAATCAAATCATAATTCTATTACTAAATTATTATTTTTTTCATTCAAGTCAGCAAGAAGAAACAACTGGGGGATGGTATGGAATTAGGCTATTTCCTGACAGCTATCACAAACCAGGCTATGCAGACTTCATAGCCTCTTCATCCTTCACCCCCACGTTTACCAACAATTCCCATTCCCAGCTGAACATCAAGTTTTGAGCCTAAATCCAAGAGATATAGTATAATGAGTGAGTTTTGAGACTACCAACTTAAAACAGTTGGCTTTTACTTATTAATTATAAACAAGACTGTGTTTCAGTATGCAACTATATTCTAAAACATTTTTTTAAAATTTCCTTTTGCTTAGAAATTGAATACCTATTTTTTTCCCCCTCACAATTCTCCCAGTAATTTTCACAGGGATGCAATTGTTAAGCTAAGCAAGAGTTCAAATTTAAATACAATTATTGCAAGATTTGTATTGAATTCTGCACAACACATGAATTTAATTTTCTTCATTTTCAATTTGCTTGCAAGTAATTCAACTCAGGATAATATAATAACTGCTGAATTATTTTGCCAAATGTTGAAAGTATTTATGGATTGTTGTGCTAAAAAATTTTGAATTTACATATGTGATGACTATTTTTATTCCCTTAAATCTTCTTCAGTCTGTTGAAGGTAAAGAATTCTTTCAAAATATGTTTGTATGACTTTCCTAAAAATACATTGACTTAAATGAAATACATTAAATTAAAAATATAACGCAAACATTTTGTTGAGACTACAGAATACATTGATAAATTTAAATGTCTTGTTTGTCTCACACACACACACACACACACACACACAAATTAAGGAGGTGAAAGTAAGAGGGACAGTAAGAGAAAGGAGAGAGAAAAAACACAAGTAATATGGTTCTAAATGTATTGAATTTTGTGTTGAGGGTTCTTTTTTTAATAGACATATTTAGCCGAACAAGAACAAAGTACTGGCAAACTTAATAGATAAGACTAATAAGTTTCTGGACAAATAAATCACATGGAAGGCCTAGCTTCACTACTTTTAGTAACTATGAAACTTTGGTCAAGTTACTTAATTTCTTAATTTCTTGAAATAATGGTACTTATATTAAGTTTTCTGTAAATATTAAATCAGATAATACTTGAAAAATACTAAACACAGTGTCTGATACATAATAATTACTAAAAAAAATGTTACTTGCTGACATGGTGATCATGATGACACTTCAAGTAAGTTAAGGCTTCAGAAGTCTCCATGTTTAGAGTCAAAAGAACACCTACTTCAAGATAATGCTTCTGAATTTCACTCTTTCAGCTCTAAAACATTCCATACAATCTAATTTTAATATAAAAGAAGACCCATTTATTTATATTAAGACCTATTTTAAAACCATAGGAAACATAACATTTTGCCTTTAAAATGTTAATATGTGCAGAAGGTTCGTAAATGTATTGGATATACAGGATTACAATTTATTTTCTTAACTAATAGACTTTAATAACTATGGTCGAATAGCAAAATTGAATAATAAAAATTTCCTAAACTAAACCAGACTAGAGTCATTCAAAATAAAGCAAACGAAATCGAAGAGAGTACACTCACAGAAGAAATGACATAAAATTGAACAGAGACGAAAACTGTTTACCAAATTCTTAAAAATACCTATTACATGTTAGAGTTTTGACTTGAACATTATTTCTACCTGATAAATCTTGGAGAACTGAAACTAATAATGTTCCTAAAAGAGATTTCAAAAACAATAATGTAAAAATGTTTATATATTTCATTGGTTTATTTCTGCATTTAAAATTTTAGTATCAAGTACTCATCTCTGGAAGGTTACTTGAAATAATTAATAACAAGATAATTTATATTTTAGTTATTATCACCAGAAAATGTGTTTATATTACCTCACCAATTAGATTAAGATAGAGTTTGACAGACCAAAAACTCTTCTTCCCATCTCACTTGTCCCTTACTTCCCTCATTCCTGACAATTTACATCATTAGTCAACAAGTTTTAAAAAGTCCTTTACATATACCTAAAACATACAAAACTTATTTTCAGGAGCTAGACTTTCTGATATTTATAAAATGCTTAAAGAAGGCAATTAGTGGTGGCATAATTTTTATTTAATTAATGTGTTATGGAAGAGATTTTCCTTTTCATCAAGCTTCTCTGTCTCAGAAAGTAACCCTGGAGTAGCTGTTATCACCAGGAATAATCTGCTTGAGTGATGGGTAGGTGCATGTGTAAGGAAAGGGCCAGGAGAGCAGTTCCCAGGTGCTCAGCCTTGTTTACAAGGTCACTAGTTTGTTCCATGCCCACTCAGATCACCTGGATGGCCCCCTTATGTAACTAGCTCCTGTAAGCCACCTTTGTTCTACATGCTATTTAACTGATGGGTGGCCCCAGTGAGCAGGGATGCCCTTGCCCGTGCAGAGGCCCTTGCATATGTGGATACTGTTCTTGTGTCTCGATTGGCCACCCTCAAGAATATACCTGTGGTATGAACCCTTTGCTTAAGGCTCTGTTGTCTTTTTTCAGCCTTACCGAATCCAACAACCTGCCAGGAGTCAAGCTCCTGCATTTACAGTATGCAACATTGTTTTCTCACTTCTCCAACCACATCCCTCCCAAAGTTATGTGCTTGCTCAACATTCCCATTTAGGAGGACGTTTTCTTAAATAGAAAAATGGATTTAAAAAAAAAATACTTATTACAGTGCCTGGTACTATACTGTATCACTTTTATAGATGAGGTAACAAAGAACTTAAATTTTCAAAAGTCAAATAAGTGGCAGAGCAAGGATACACAGCCAGGCAACTCTTAATCACTACATTCAAAAAACCTTAGTGATTTTTACTCTAATTATCAATATGGCCACTTTTAAATCAAGAGAATTTGATCAGGTAAACACTAATCTTTATTTTATTATAGGGCAAGGGCCTGGAAGACATAGCCATTTAGCTCAGGATATATTCAGACAGATGAAATTGGTGTCAGTTACCAACATCCCTTTGGCAGACGTAGACTTTGGTTTTCTGTTGATGGATTTTCCAAGTGAATACAGAGGTGGCTGCTCCTAAAGCCGTGTGCTACTTGGGGTAACCCGTTTGCTCCATCAATTTGCCTGCTGAAAATGGACACTTGTTGTATTTGACGAGATTTAGTGGGAAAAGGAAACAGATTCTAAAAGTATCAACAACTAAGATAATAGACCATCCTAAAACTCTTGTAACATGCTCACTCTTCCAGTACTTGAGTTTCTTCCACCTGTGCTATTGTTTCAGAGCTTTATCACTCTGGGAAATTTAAAAAAAAAACACCACGATAATTAAAGCTTTTATTTGAAAGACTATGTTTTTAAACATTTAGTTAAGAGTCACTCTGTAACAAGCATTGTGCCAATTTTCTTATTTCATAAACTACAAGCTAATGACACTTGGAAACTTACTGAATTGTTTACTATAGGTGAGACAGGAAATGAATACACTTCCACCTGTAGGCAATAGATGGAAGTTGGCTTTAATCATCAGCAATTAGCATTGTGTTTGTGAGTAGCAGCCCTATGGAAAACTCTCCCTAAGGCAGGTTTCTGGTGTCTGTCTGTTCTTCTTCTCTTGGTTTCTTCTTTATAACATTCTATATTATAAAAGCAAAACAAACAAATAAATTAAAAATAAACAAACAAAAAAGAAACTTTAATGATCACTCTTTCATCATGCCCTCTCAATTTATAGGTGAAGAAATTGACATACACATAAAAAAGAAACCCCCCAAAAGTTAAGTTACTGGATTGAGTTCAGAGAGCTAGTAAAGAAAGAAAGAAAAGAAAGAGGAAGGGAAGGAGGCAAGGAGGGTGGGGAAGGAGAGAGGAGAGAGAGAGAGAGAGAGAGAGAGAGAGAGAGAGAGAGAGAGAGAAAGAAAATTAAGCATTGGCTATTGACTATTTTAGGAAAAGTGGCACCGTGCTAAGGTCTGGAGGCCTGATTCTTGAAAAAGTTAAAAATCGAGAGACAAGTTTGGTGGAAAGAAAAGCAGGTTTGTTCAGAATGCCGACATTCCGGGAGGATAGCGGACTCCTATCCAAAAGCCACCTCCTTGTTTCTAGAAAAGGCAGGTTTTATAGGTACACAAGAAGAAGAACAAAGGGAAGGGGGAGTTGGTCAGGCAGGTCCAAGGGCTGACATCGTGTCATGCAGGGTGCTCGCTCCGGGCCTCTGGTCCCGCTCCCCACATAAGAACGCAGGACATGGGGAGGCCAAAAAGGAACACCCACAGAGCCATAGATAGGGGAGTTGTGGGGACAGAGCCCCAGAAAGCAGTTTCCAGGCTCCCAGCCTCACATGGAAAGGTGCTGGCTCAGTAGTAAATGGCCATCAACTGTGATTGGATGGCCATCAGCTGTGGCTAGTTGGCCGTCAGCTGTAACCAGTGAGCCATTGGCCACTAATATAACTGCCATGGCTACGCTAGCAGCAAAATGGGGGCTAGCAAGAAGATGGTGGCTGAGCTAGCAAGAGCGGAGCGCAGAGAGGCGGATGCTGCCAGCGAGAATATAGTGATGTGACTCCCCTACTTATGGCTCCGTGGGTGTTCCTCTTTGGCATAGCCATATCCTGCGTTCTTGTGCAGGGAGCAGGAGCAGAGACCCCGCATGACGCCCTGCACGACAAATGGCGCAGCGAGCAGTGTCTCCCGCACGACAGGAGTCATACCACTATATTCTCGCTGGTAGCTGGTTGGAGACACAGGAAGCAGAAGCTACACCATCCTCAACCAGCCGTCCACTTCTCTCTGCCAACCAACCTCACTTGCTAGCTGCAATCCACTCTTGGTAGCTCAGCCACCATCTTCTTGCTAACCCCCATTTTCTGCTAGTGTAGCCACAGCAGTTACATTAGTGGCCAATGGCTCACTAGTTACAGCTGACAGACAACTAGCCACAGCTGATAGCCATCCAATCACAGTTGATGGCCGTTTACTAACCGAGTGAGCACTTTTCCATGTGAGGGTGAGAGCCTGGAAACTGTACTCCTGCCTCTGTCCCCACACATCGTTTCCTGGTCTGTTTTAAGAGAATGTGATTTCCGGACTCCAGACTTGGACTCGGCCACAAAATTCTGGGGATTTATCTGTTACCAGTAAAAACTGCAAGGGAGTTGGAAAATGGATTCCAGTGTCCGAGTGCCTGAGGATTAACAAATTGCTCTTTTCAGGTTAGGATTCTGCTGATTAATGGATTAACGAGGTATGTGTAGCCTTAAGAAAGGGAACAAAACAGAGTTCTCAAATCAATAAATGAGGGGAGAAACAAAGAGAAAACAGTTGAATATCAGGGATATCAGTGTGGACCAAACTGTAAGCCATGTCTAACTGCAGGTGGCTAGATAGCAAGCTAAGTCGTGAAGCAAACTGCAAGCTAGCCAAATCTACGTTATTGATTCCCCGAGTTTCACTCTTACAAACACAGCACAATCTAATCACTAGAATCCAAAGCAGAGTCAAATCACAGAACTATATAGTTTTAAAGCCTAAAAGTGTCTCAAATATATCATTCAAAGTAAGTCACAGACTTCAGATCTCATGCCTATCAGTGGGAAAGCCAGAAGCAAAGTCCCATTGATGGGCTTCCTTCAGCTTCTCAAATTCCAGACCATCTCAGATGTCTCCGGCTACTTACCTTGACATACCACCCTGCTGCTTTTACGTCTGATAATGTAGAACATTTCAAACCCCACTCCTCTTCTTATGAATGCAGCCTATGTTACAGGAATTGAGGCAATTTAGGAATACAGAAGGCTGAGCAAGGCAAGCAAGAGCTCTATCCTTTAAGAATTAATATTTACATGGGTAATCTGACAACATACATTAAACAAATAAACAGGCAAGACAATTAAAAATTATTAATACTAAGGAAATAATCAAGCAGTGAGACAGAGGTGAAACTAGGAAAACCTCTTTGGACAATGTGGTCAGGAAAGACATCTTTGTGGCTGTGACATTTGAGCTGAGAAAAGAGAATAGGGATGAAGCCAATATGGCAAGAGCCAAGGAAGAAACCCTTTGGGCAGAGGGGTTGGAGGAACTGCTCTGCTTGAGTCGTCTCTATGAAGAGTGAGAGAGAGCATTCCACAGATGAAGAGGCAAATACAAGAGCCAGGGCATGAAAGTTCTGGCACCTTCCAGGAATTATAAGACTTACCAGAACATGTAGTCAGGGGAAAGAGAAGCCCAGGGACTGAAGGGTAGACAGAGGATAGATGAGGACCAGCCCTAAATGTTCTACAAAGGCATTCTGAAAGGTCTGGGGGCAGTGTGAAATATTTGTTTCTTTGTTCATTCTGGAGTAGATTTCATTTGCCTGATTCAGATTTTAAAGGTGTTAGGGAACTCATCTTTTGAAAAGAGTACTCAGGGGAACCTTTTTCAAAAGGAAAACAATCAAATGTATTTGAAATAAACAAACTTAACTGCTTCACATCTTATAGAAAGTGTGAAATGTGATGTTTTGACTGCTGATCTGCAATAACATCACTGTTCTCTACCCACTGATTTATTTATTTATTCTTTTAATTAGGAAGTATTTAGGAGCACTTAAAAAAATACAAAAACCAGAAACTTGTCATCTGTTCTAAGTGATTATTACTATTACAACACATCTATAGCAGGAAGTCTTTTAATAACAAGTGCAAACTGCTATGAATGTTTCCATTTACGTAACCCCTCAGAGGGGAAACAGCTACTTCATAGAGTTGTGCTATTGTTGTGTATGTGTGTGTTTTTAAATTACATACAGAATACTTACACTCCATGTGGATAAGTCCAAAAACAAACATTTATTAAAACTTTACAAAGTTTAAGATGTTGTGGGGACAAAGTCCCAGAGAGCAGTTTCCAGGCATAGAAAGGGTGCTGGCTCGGTTATTAGATGGCCATCAGCTGTAACCAGTTAGCCATTAGCCACTAACACAGCTGCCGTGGCTACGGTTGGGGGGGGTTGATTTGTTGGTTGGCAGAGAAGCAGATGGCAGGTTGCCGATCATGTGGCTCCTGCTTCCTGTGTCTTCAACCCAGTTCCCAGCGAGACTATAGTGGTATAACTCCCCTATTTCTGGCTCCGTTGGTGTTCCTTTTTGGCCTCACCATATCCTGCGTTCTTGTGCAAGGAGCGGGACCAGAGACCTTGCATGACACATGGCGCATCGAGTAAGGCATGGTTTCGGCCAGAATTTTCAAAGGGGTAATGGAGCAGTTTATACGTATGAAAGCTCCGTTTCGCAAGCACAGTATGGTGCCAGCCAAAACTCTCTGAAGGACTGTGGAGCAGTTTGTGCGTATGAACACTCAGTCTCAGGAAGCCCGTGAGGAGCAGCACGAGGAGCAGGAAACGTGATCTGCTTGGGAGAAACGTGACCCTTTGGTGAATTGGTGGTCCTCTCAAGCTTCCGGATGGCATGACGCCCTGTTGGCCAAAGCAAGCATCATCTTTCTTTTGGTAAGTTGCTGCTGCCATGGGCTCCTAGAGTTGTGGACATTTTACATGGAGGCCTCCACCCAATTGGATACCTGGCCGGCAAGCAGGATTCCAGCCAGGTAAGAATGGTGCCTGACTCTGAGCAGGAGGACATGTAGCCCCCACACAGTGTGTGGCACCTGGTAGCCAATGTTCTCAGGAATTGGACCCCCGAGAGGGGCTGGGAGGACATGGATGGCTCTCCAGCCAGTGTGGAGAGGGCCCTGCAGGTTCTAGCTGAGCGGTTGCTAGAGGAGGAGAAGGCTACAGCCAGCCGTGTGGGCTGAATGTTTCTCACCGTATTTCGCCATAACAGGGAAGATGCACTTAATGAAATAGCCCAGGTGCACGACCAGCAGCCCCAGGGGGAGGTGCTGGAAGCTCAAGACCACCAGTTAGAG
This sequence comes from Rhinolophus sinicus, assembly GCF_036562045.2. Classification (NCBI taxonomy): domain Eukaryota; kingdom Metazoa; phylum Chordata; class Mammalia; order Chiroptera; family Rhinolophidae; genus Rhinolophus; species Rhinolophus sinicus. The sequence goes on from NC_133751.1 coordinate 70,996,469, forward strand.
GAGGTTCTCACTGTGTTGTGTCATAACTCGGAGGAAGTGCTTGCTGGGACGGCCCAGATGTGGGACTTGTCCCAGGGTGAAAGGTTTGCTGAATCCTCGGTGAGAGATGTGGATGAGGTCAAGGTTGTCCCTCATCCCCCGGGTGGGGAGGACTTGGAGCCCTCGCCCTGTGGGGAGGGCACATATTGTGAGGCCAATGCACAGCCCTGGTGAATGACTGTGGACTATGGGGAATTGCCTTCCATCCTGATTTGATGGACCGCTTGACTCTTTGCTTGGGATGTACCACCATGTATTGGAACTGGACTGGCCACCATTGAGAATATGTAAGCACCTTGACTGTGAGACACTCTTGTTCCAGCATGGTGCTCCAAGGAGCCCTGGCAGTGCCCAGGAAGTCTGGCTGTGACCAGAAAAGCTGGTGGTGCCCTGAGAACCCTGGCTATATGCAGGAAGTCTGGCTGTGCCCAGAAAGGTTGGTGGTACCCTGAGAACCCTGGCTGTGTGCGGGAAGCCTGGCTGTGGCCAGAAAGACTGGTGGTACCCTGAGAAACACTGGTTGTGCCCAGAAAGTAGGTGGATATCGAGGGACACCCCCTGAGACATTACTTGAACTGGACTGAAACTTTTTCTCATGAGCTGGGTTCCTGGCACAGGGCCGCTTGCAGAAGATGCTTGTTGCGTAGATTGTGAGGCGAGACCCTGGGGGATGGAGTGTGGGGACAGAGTCCCAGAGAGCAGTTTCCACGCATAGGCCTCACGTGGAAGGAAAGGTGATGGTTCGGTTATTAGGTGGCCATTAGCTGTAATCAAATGGCCATCCGTTGTGGCTGAGTGACCATGAGCTGTAACCAGTTAGTCATTAGCCACTGATATAACTGCCATGGCTATGCTATGAGGGTTGGTTGGTTGGTTGGCAGAGAAGCAGATGGCAGGCTGCAGATCATGTGGCTCTTGTTTCCTGTGTCTCCAACCCAGTTCCCAGTGAGAATATAGTGGTATGACTCCCCTATCTATGGCTCCGTTGGTGTTCCTTTTTGGCCTCACCATATACTGCATTTTTGTGTGGGGAGTGGGACAAGAGACCCTGCATGACAGATGCCTTCCTGTGTGTTTGGTATTTATTCAAAAATGAAAACCAGAGGGTTACAATCTAGGAGGGAAAAATTAAATACCCTATGAAAAGATGACCAATAAGACAAGATAGCAGTAGATAAATTTAAACTGGGTGATAGGATCAGAAATGTCATTTTGGATGAGATCGGAGAGCATGCATTTCAAAATAGTTGTCAGAGTTGGGGTTCAGAATAAATTTTGGAAAAAGAAATGTTTGAGACAGGTAGAGAAGAGGGTGAAAGCAGATGAAGGAGAAAGCAACACAGGTTAAATATATATAGCAAATATTAAATAATAGTTCCAGTCTAACCCCTCTGTCTGATAAAAAATCCAGAAACAGTGAAAATTAGAACCAGATCAGTAAAATAATGTTTAGTAACAGTTTATTGTGCACAAAAGAACAGTTTGTAAACAAATAAATAAGCACGGGAACTTTCAAATCCAAAACTGATAAGAAGTTTAGAGGAAATGAAATAACAGGGTACCTTATAGAGTGAAAATGAGGAAGTTGTTTAACCTTTCTGGTGATCAGTTTATTACCATGTAGGTTTCTAAACAAAAGAGAATTGGTTAAAAGTGATGATCTTATCCCATTTTAGGAAGATGACTTAGTTTATTTTATGATTATCAGAAGCATTTATAAGAAATAACCTAAGTTTCGTTTATGTTCATGAAATATGCGAGATTTAGTTTTACTTATGTGGCTTAAATGGCTTTGTCTGCTTGGAGGATTTTCAAACCTGGTCTCCATTCTATTTTATTTTAACAGTCACTAAACCTCAGCAGCCAATGGGTAAACACTGGATTACATTAACAAGTCTTCATTCTGTTTCTGCCGTTCTGGCCCTCCATCAGAGAAATTGTTGGGATTTCAGCCTTGTACAAATTGCACACACTCTGCCTCTCACCCTCAGTATGTCTGAGAATCCTAAGAGGGTGTTAGTCACGTGCTTGCTAAGTCCCCTCTCCTCCCACATAGTGTCTTTCACTTCTTGCTCCCTTTAGAAATGATGAAGAAACCTCTGCGGCCACTTTCACATAAGAGAGAACTGACCTGTGTCTTAGGCACTGCTGTTTTCCCTGAGAGAGAGCTGGAGGCCTTGCCAAAGTCCCAGTCTCCGTTTCTCATGGCTCCCACCCCTGTTTCACTGCTACTATGATGCTGAATGTCTCACATGCCAGATGCACATGGTATTCTCTCCAGTTCACACTGCACCAAGTCATGGATGGAATAGGGAGAATCTATTTCTATCAGCATTGCCCTCTACTCTGCTACATTGTGTTCCAGTGTCTTTCTTACAGGACTCTTAGTGAAAACAACTCATTCCTTCTTTTTCTTAGCAGAATTTCTCATCTCAACCCCACACATGGAACAATGAAATTGGGGTGAGATGGCCAATCAGAATTGTAGACCTGAAACCCTTAGGTGCTCACTGTCAAGAATACCATTCTGCAGACAAGATACTGAAGAATATTACTTTCTGAATGCAGCAGTAGTAACCAGACAAATATGCCCTAAAGGAAGGCAGAGGTTTTCTCTTCTTAGTTTATCATTTTTTGAAGGAGGGCCAGACTGTGTTGGATGCTTTATGAACATAATGTGGGAAGGCAGGTAGTGCTCTGGGTGCATTCCAGGAGATGTGAGCTCTGGTCCCAACTTCCTCTTTCAACCTGTGTAATCTTAAAGATCATTTAGTAACTTTGGATTTTAAATTGTTTTTAATCTGAAAGAAACAAAGCAAAACACCAAGATTGGCTTAAACGTTCTCTTGTTTGTTATTCTTCCTAAAATTCTGTAAGTTTATAAATATATTAAAGATTATTATAGTCCCATATGTTTGAAAATACCAACTCAATCTAAATAAGAACAGTACTTCTATGTGGGACACTTTGTGTCAATTTAGCCTTATTGACTTAATATATAAAGTATTATTATCAAGTACATATCATGCATGAATGTTAATCTGCAAACTCTGGAGAGCAAGAAACAAAGACACATTTAAAATTTTCTTTAAACCAACATAAAACTGCCTCTAAATCCCCTTCCTTGTTTACACCTCTACCCTCTGGAAGGAAATTCTATTTTAAGCAGAGTCAGGGTCCTTCCTTTCTAGAGAATAGGCCTAGAAACTTGGAAGATAATGTGCCTCTGAAATATAGGCAGGACCTTCATTCTCTGAATTATGATGACTGCTGCCATCCCCAGTTTCTATAACTGGCAGACCTCCACTTCTGAGCTACTCCTGGGTCATGCGCATCTTTGCAGAGGTCCATGGCTCTGTCCAGGGTCCAGCCTCCTACAGGCAACATGCTTCGACCCTTCTGAGGTCTTGCCACCCTTCAGGGCATTACTGCAGAGCGCAAGCTCTGTCAAACAGCAGGGGCAACTGACCTTTGTTTCTTCCTGCTTTCTAGAAATTCTCTCCCTTTTCATTCTCTTTCCATAGTCTCTTCAATATGTTGGGCATTTATTGAACAAAGGCTGTTATATGATTTCTCTCCTGTGAAATTATTTGAGGCAATGAATATGTAGGCCAGTCTACCTGCCTGAAGGAGAGGAGAGGAAATTAAGAAAAACCATACACACACTAATAAACCTATAGATTGTCCTGCTTATACCTGCTGGCTTTAAGGGTCCAGCTAAGTGGTTCATTTAACTAGTATAAAATAAGGATGAAAATTAGCACTGGCTTCAAGTAACTCAAATCAGGTTAATGAGTGCTTTTTTGTTGGTTTTAAAATTGACTCTAGGTCAAGTAGATAATGTCCAGTTCATATTGCAAAAAACAGAAGACAAAGCAAAATAAAAAACTCCATATCTGAATAAAGACAATTACTTCAAAATCACAAGTGTAAATATCTGAACAATCAGTAAACTGCCTAGATTTGCCTCCTTCCTATCCAACTACATTTCTCTCTCTAGTCATCTGATGCTCACTGCCTGCTTCCATACTTGAGTTTTGGATTTCTTGTTCAGAAACAGTGTCAGCCTTGGTGGAAGATGAATTAAGAAGGCTATTGCAAACGGTTGCCCCAACTATGGTTTCTTTGGTGCCAATGCGTAGTAACGATTCTCTTGCCTCCCTGTCTAACTTCCATGGCTCTCTGAGTTCCCGCATTCTGGACCATTCAGCATACCCTTTAACATTTGTGAGCTTTGTTTTTAGGTCTGTTTGAAAGGTTCTGTCTTTGACTTCTCCGTGTTGCTGAGCTTTGCCCCCAAGCCCTGCTACTAACAGCGCCTTCTCTCATTCCCCAGCCCAGTTTTCTACCTACATACATGACACAAAATGAACTTGAGTACTCACCTTGACAAAGCTACATTATCCCAGAAACCCTGTGTTCATGCAATTTCAAGAAAGGTTTATATGCAGAGTTTTCAGCACACGTTAAACATTACAAATAATACAAGAAATACAGTTTGCAAAGTGAATGATTATTTAGACAACTTAATGACTCAGATTTTCTCTAAGCAATATTTTCCATTTACCTTGGCACTTACAAACACATATTCAAAAACTGGGAAAAGATCAATCTTGTTTTTCACAGAAAAATAATTTGATGAATTTTTTGATGATTATACATTTAATGGCTCTGGAACGTTGCAAGAAATATAGAAAAGGAAGCACCTATAATTTTGCTTATAGTATGTCACTTTAGTTGCATTGTGGCTCTGGATATACTGCTGCCACCTGCCCAGCCAGCTCCTGGGAAGACAAGGAAGGTCCTGAAGGGAGGGATTTCTATTAAACAACATCGTCTCATCAAGACCACTTGTCTTATATGCCACACAATTTGTTACCTGGGGAGGAAAAGGAACAACAAAGAATTAGCAATCAAAATACTTCATCTGCTTCCACATCCATCATCCACAAATCGTAAGAACTCTGATAAATAATAAATAAGTACCTTATAATAGTGTAATGGATACTGCAGAAGTGCTGAGTCAGACATTTACCTAGCTAGCCTCTCCAAGCCTCGATTTCCTGCTCTCTATAAATCATAAATATCTGTATGACGTCAACTTACCTGGGGTTGTTGATAGGGTTGATGTGAAAACTCAATGGCATAATGGATATAAAAGGCATAATACTGTACTTGACAAAAAGTGGGTATCAACATTTTTAGTTAGTTTCTCTTATTCCAACATTTTTGCTTGGGAATATAGCAACACTATATCAACTATCATAAAGCTCTTCTTTAAGAGCCAGAAATAAAATAATTTGAATTCAGCACTTACACAAGGTCTGGGACAGGAGAGCTGAATAAATACATTGCAGACATTTTTTATACTTTAATTTTTTTCATTGGCATACAGTAGATTCAGTCTTTGTGATATACTATTTTATGAATTTTGACACTTATGTAGCTACCATGCTACATAATCATGATACAGGATAGTTCCTCATATAAAAATTTCCCTTGTGCTTCTTCTTTATAGTCAACCTCTCACTCCAATTTCAACCTATACAACCACTGATCTGTTCTCTGTCCCAGTGCTTTTGGTCATTTTTGAATGTCTTATACATGGACTCATACAGAATCAAATACTTTGTTCTGACGACTTTTACTTACCAAAAAGCAACTGAGATTCATTCATGTGGTTGCATGCATCAATAGTCGATTCCTCTTTATTGAATTACATGGCTTTACCACAATTTATTTTTCCGTTCACTGGTTGAAGGATATTTGGGTGGTTTCCAGTTTTTGGTGATTTATAATAAAGCTGATATAAACCTTTACATACAGGTTTTTAATGTGAAGTGAAGTTTTCATGTCTTTTGCATAAAGACCTAAGAGTCAAAATGCTGGGTGATATAATAAGTATATAGTTAACTATAAAAGAAATGGCTATACTGTTTTCCAAGTGGTTGCAATGTTTTCAGTTTTCACCAGTAATTTACAAGAGTTCAGGTGGTTCTATATCTTTGTTAGTACTTAATACTGTCATGCTTCCCCCAACATTCTAATAGGTATGTGGTAGTATCCATTGTAGTACTAAGTTAAATTTCCGTAATGAAGAGCAATGCTATGCATAGTTGCCATCTATTTATGTCCTTTGATGAAATGTCTATTTAAATATTTTGCCCATTTAAAAAATTGTGTTGTCTGTTATTGTTGGGTTTTGAGAACTATTTACATTTTTTTTAAAAAACCCTGTCAGATATACAATTTACAAACACATTCTTCCAGTCTGTGATTTGTCTTTTCATTCTCCTGTGATTTTACAGAGCAAAAGTTTTAAATTTTGGTACAGTATATCTTTTCTTCTTTTATGGGTGGTGTTTTTGGTGTAGCAGTCAGGGTTATCGAGAGAAACATAAGTGATGGGAGATATATATATATATATATATAATTTGTCTTCAGAAAATGGATCTTCAGAAAATGGATCATGCAATTATGGAGGCAGTCAAGTCTAAAATTTGCAGGGTGGGCTATCAGGCTAGAGACCTAAGAAAGAGGAGTTCAAACCCAAAGGCCATCTGCTGGCAGAATTCCCCATTGCTTGGGGGAGGTCAGTCTTTTTCTATTAAGGCCTTCAATTAATTGGATAAGGCCCACTCACATTATGAAAAACAATCTGCTTTGTTCGAAGTCCTGCAACTTAAATGTTAATCTCATCCAAAAATAACATCACAAAGACATCTAGAATGATGTTTGATGAAATATCTTAGCACTGTGGTTCAGCCAATTTGACCACAAAATTAATCATTATAAGCATCTAAGCTTTCATTGCCAACCCAAATAACATAATTTTTCCTTACATTTTCTTTTAAAAGTTTTATTTTTAGCTTGGGAAATAAGTTCAGTTTAAAAACTTTAATTACAAAATATATTTCAATAGAAAAAAAACCCCAACATACAAAATCTAATGAAAGATATGCAAATTCTTATGAAAAAATGATAGTACTGTATTGAAAGCCATTAAATAAAACCTAAATAAATGCAGGAAACCTAAATTAAAAAGATCTAAATAAATAAATATTCATGAAAGAGAAGAATTGGCATAGTAAAAAATTGAATTATTCACATATTAATCTATACAATTCTCAAAACCTACAGAAGATTTTGTTTATTTATTTGTTTGCTTTTTATGGAATTAAGCCAATAGTTTACATTAAAGTATAAAGAAAATAGAGTAGCCAACATTACTATGCAGAAATGCCTTTCTAGATAATAGGACTTATGTTAAAACTTTATTAAGATAGTCTAGTATTAGTTCAGGAATAAATACGTTAGCCAATGGAACAAAGCAGAAAGTGCAGAAATGGAATTATTTAAATGTAAATATGACAAAATGACATAAAAAACTAGTAGGAAATGAATGGACTATTCGATATATGATTCTAGGGCAACTGGCTAACCACATGAAATATAATGAAATTGTATCACTTCTTCATAAGTCACTTAAATGTCAATTCTATAAAAATTAAAGACTAAGTCGGAGAAGCAAAATTTAAAAAAAATTAAGAGAATTAGGAGCATATCAGTGATTTCAAAGTAGAAAAACATTTCTTAAATAAATCTTTTAAATAATTTGTGAAAAGCATTCACCAAAAAAGAAAAGACTAATAAACTAGACCACATTAAGAAAATTCTATAGGAAACACACACACACACACACACACACACACACACAATTAAAAGTGAAAAGGCAAGACACAGACAGGAAGAAAATATTTGTAATGCATACAACAAAGTATTAATATAAGGATACATATAAAAATCTCACAGGGTGATGTCAGAAACATGACAGTGCGAGAGTCCCCCTTGATCTCTACCCTTGAAGTTACAGGAAGTTGAACAGCTATAATTCAACAAATGATTCCCTGTGCAACACACAAACATGTCTGAAAGAGCCACACATCAAAACATCTGAAAGTGGGCGAATGGGGGTGAGAAGGGGAGGAGGGAAGGGAGAAGTGCAGAGATGGGGGCCACTGTCACAGCCCTAGAGCTCACTGAGGTCCCGGGAGAGGGGAGGATACAGGTTGCAGGTGCATTCTTTTCGGTGCTGAGCATTACTGCCTGAGTTATCAGCATATAATACAGCTAAACCCAACTATCAGGGCAGAGACCAAACACAGAAGTGTGATAGCTGTGGTCTAGTAGCCAGAAATGCCAGGCAGAAAACAAAACCACAGAGCGTGGCTGCTTCCCCCCACCCTCCCAGAGCTAGCAGCAGGCCACAGGAAAAAAACAAATAAAAAAAAATAACTGTACCAGTGTCGGGTTAAAGAGCAGAATATCTACAGCACAGATCCTGAGTGTCAGATACATAGTGTGGTTAATCCCATTGACAAAGGTGGAGAAAGCAACAAACACATCATCGGCCTCTCCCATCCCTCACCTTCCCTGGCTGATCCCAGCAGGGGCACCCAGAGCTGCCCAGAGCAGCTCTGCATCCAGCTGAAGGGGCAGCACTGGGATTTCAGGGGTTCAGGACCCCATCTCCCACTACATTCTCCCATGGGCATGGTGCCCTGAGACCAAGGTGACCTGGTCACAGATGAGATGTCCACCTCCCCAGGAAATCTTACACTGTAAGAAGCTGGAACAGAGCAAGATAAAATTAAAAACTCAAACACCATGTACCAGAAAACAAAAGAAAGACCTCTTTATATTAACCTGATGCAGAATTTATTCCCATAGATGCATAGGTAAAGAAATAATCCATCAATTAATATGAATGATTGCAGTTCTGAAAATACACAACGAAATGCAAGAAAAAACTCAGATTGGCAGTTTAATGAACTCAGAAATAAAATCAGTAAACAAAATGAGTACTTTACCAAAGAGATTAAATTTTTAAGAAACAATCAAGTAAAAATTCTGGAACTGAAGAACATAATAGAAAAGATGAAGAATGAAGTGGTGAGCTTAGCCAGTAGAGCTGACCAGATGGAGGTCAGAATTAGTGATATTGAAGATAGAAATCTGGAAATGACACAGATGGAAGAAGAGAGAGTTGAGAGTTAAGAGAAATGAAAGAACTCTACAAGAATTATCTGACTTCGTCAGAAAGACCAATATAAGAATAATGGGTATTCAAGAAGAAGAGAAGGAGAAGGGCACAGAGAGCCTATTCAAACAAATAGTCAATGAGAACTTCCTAAATCTATGGAAAGAACTTGATCCTTGAATCCAAGAAGCAAACAGAATATCTAATTATTTCAGTCCTAAAAGGACTTCTCCAAGCACATAACATTAAATCTGTCAACAATTAATGACAAAGAAAGAATTCTCAAGGGAAAAGAAGATGGTAACCTACAAAAGAAAGCCCATTAGATTATCATCAGATTTTTCAGCAGAAATTCTACAAACCAGGAGAGAGTGAAATCAAATATTCAAACTATTGAAAGAGAGAAATTACCAGCCAAGAATAATATATCCAACAGTTATCCTGTAAATATGAGGGAGTAACAAAGACCTTCCCAGATATACAGAAGCTGAGGGAATTTTCCACGACTAGGCCTGCCTTATAGGAAATACTGAAGGGGATTATTCTACCTGAAACAAAAAGACAAAAATATACAAAACTATGAATAAAATGACTAACAGACCCACAGAAGCAGGAAATGGAAAGCCCTACTTAGAATAGAGCACTATATGCATAAATATAACATAAAAGGCAAAGGAGATAAAAACGTAAAAAAGAAAAAGAGAAGAAAAAGACAATTAACTTGGAAATGAACTCACGGCATAAACAGGGATAATTTGTAATAACAAAAACATAAAAGGGGAGGGAGTAAAGGTCTGAAGTTGCAAAGGGGGATAGAGATAAGGTGCATGCAAAAGAAAAAGGACTACTATATATATGAAACTTTTTTACATAAACTTAATGGTAACCAGTCAAAAAAAAAAAAAAAAAAATTCCAGAACTGAGACACATAACATAAAAAAGAGGAAAGAAGAAAAAAATAGAATACCACCAAACTAAAATAACAGAAACACAAAGGCAAAGAAACAATGGAGACACTAAGCTATCAGAAAACAAAAGATAAAGTAGTTATAGGAAATCCTCATGTATCAATAATCACCCTAAATGTAAATGGACTCGACTCACCAATAAAAGGCACAGAATAGTAGATTGGATCAAAAAACGAAACCCAACTATGTGCTACTTTCAAGAGACACATCTCAGCTGCAAGGACAAATATAGACTCAAAGTAAAAGGGTGGAAAATGATACTCCCAGCAAATGGCATCCAGAGAAAAGTGGATGTAGCCGTGCTTATATCTGACAAAATAGACTTCAAGACAAAAAAAGACAACAAGAGACAAAGATGGACATGTCAAAGTGATAAAGAGGAAAATACAACAAGAAAATATAATATCAATATCCCAATCAGGAAGCATCAAAATATATAAAGCAACTACTGACAGAACTAAAGGGAGAAACTGACAAAAACAGAGTTATAGTAGGGGACCTAAATATGCCATTGGCAGTTATGGATAGAGCATCCCAACAGAAAATCAATAAGGAAATATCAGGCTTAATTGGCACAGCAGACCAAATAGACACACTTGAAATTTACAGAGTCTTTCATCCAGAACACAAGACTACATATTCTTTTCTACTGCACATGGAACATTCTCAAGGATACACCATATGTTGGCATACAAAACTAGCCTCAAGTTTAAGAAGATTAAAAACATATCAAGCATATTCTCTGGCTGCAATGCTTTAAAACTGGAGACCAACTGCATAAAGAAAGCAGGAAAAGCCACAAATTATGTGGAGACTAAACAACATGCTACTAAAGAACAACTGGATCAAAGAAGAAATAAAAGGAGAGATCAAAAGATACATAGAAACAAATGAGAATGAAAATACACATATCAAAATTATTGGGATGCTGCGAAAGCAGAAATAATGGAGAAATTTATATCATTACAAGTCTATCTCAAGAAACAAGAAAAATCCCAAATAAACAACCTAGCATTACATCTTAAAGAACTAGAAAAAGAAGAACAAATAAAACCCAAAGTCAGGAGAAGGAAGGAAGTAATAAAAATTAGCTCAGAATTAAATGAAGTAGAGAACAGAAATACAATAGGAAAATTAATGCAACAAAAAACTGGTTCTTTGAAAAGATTCATAAAATTGACAAACCCATGGCTAGACTCACTAAGGCAAAAAGAGAAAAGACACAAATGTATAAGAAAGCACAAATGACAAAGGAGAAGTTATGACAAATACTACAGAAATACAAAGGATCATACAAGAATATTATGAAGGATTATATCCCACAAAATCCCTAGAAGAAATGGACAAGTTCTTAGAAATATATAACCTTCCTAGACTGAATCATGAAGAACTGCAAAATCTAAATAGACCAATCAACAGTAAGGAAATTGAAACAATCATCTGAAACCTCCCACGAAGCAAAAGTCCAGGGCCAGTGAATTCTACCAAACATTCTAAGATGATTTAATATCTGTCCTCCTCAAACTCTTCCAAAAAATTGAAGAGACAATACTTCCTAACTTATTTTGAGACCAACATTACCTTGATACCAAAACCTAGTAAGGATAACACATACACAAAAAGAAAACTACAGACCAATATATCTGATGCAGTAATCCTAAACAAAATACTAGCAAATCGAATACAACAATACATTAAAAAGATTATACATCATGACCAAGTAGAGTTCATTCCAGGGGCACAAGAATGGTTCAATATATGCAAATTGATAAATGTTATACACCACAGAAGTGCAATAAAGGATAAAAATCATATAATCATATCAAAAGATGCAGAAAAAGCACTTGACAACATACATTTATAATTTGGGTATAGAAGAAAAGTACCTCAACACAATAAAAGCCGTATATGACAAACCCTCAGCTAATATTATACTTAATGGTGAAAAACTGAAAGCTTTCCCTCTACAATCAGGAACAAGATAGGGATGCCCCTTCTCACCACTGTTGTTCAACATAGTATTGGAAGTCCTAGCCAGAGAAATCAGGCAAAAGAAAAAAAATAAAAGGCATATAAATTAGGAATGAAGAAGTCACATTGTCACTTTTTCCAGATGACATGATTCTTTATATAGAAAACCCTAAAGACTCCACCAAAAATCTATTAGAAACAACAAATAAATATAGTAAAGTTGCAGGATATAAAATCAATGTACAAAAATCCATTGTGTTCCTATATACTGACAATGAAATTTCAGAAAAAGAAATGAGAAAAATAATTCCTTTTGCAATTGCAACAAAAAGAAATAAATACCTAGGAATTAACTTAACAAAGGATGTGAAGGACTGAAAACTATAAGACATTATTAAAAGAAATTGAAGAAGACATAAAGAAATGGAAACATATTCTGTATTCATGGATCAGAAAAATCAACATAGTTACAATGGCCATACTACCCAAAGAAATATACAGATTTAATGCACTCCCCATCAAAATCCCAACGGCATTTTTTAAAGAAATAGAACAAAAAATCATCAGATTTGTATGGAATCACAAAAGACCCTGAATAGCCAAAGCAATCCTGAGAAATAAGAACAAGGCTGGAGGTATCACACTCCCTGACTTCAATTTATACTACAAAGCGGTAGTGATCAAAACAGCATGGTGTTGGTAGAAAACGACACACAGATAAATGGAATACAATTGAAATCCCAGAAATAAACCCACAGTTAGTATATGGGCAGATAATTTTTGACAACAGAGCCAAAAAAATACAATGGAGAAAAAGAAACCCTCTTTAAAAAATGGTACTGGAAAAATTGGAAAGCCACGTGCAAAAGAATGAAACTAGACTGCTGTCATCATATACCAAAATTAAGTCAAAATAGATGAAATACTTAAATATAAGACCTGAAACATTAAAATGGACATTGGTTCAGAGAGGGTTTTATGAATTTGACCTAAAAGGCAAGGAAAGTAAAAGCTAAAAATAAATGAATGGGACTATATAAAACTAAAAGCGTCTGCACATCAAAACAAGCCATCGACAAAACAAAGAAGCACCAACAGAATGGGAGAAGATTTTTGCAAACAATACCTCCAACAATAGGCTAATATCCAACATATATAAAGAACTCAGACAACTCAACAACAACAAAAATCCAATTTAAAAAAATGGGCAGAGGACCTGAACAGACACTTCTCCTAAGAACATACAAATGGCCAACAGATATACGAATGACCAACTAAGCTCACGAACTCATCCTAGAAAAAGTACTACATACCTCAATGCTGAATATCACTACGGTCATATTTGAAGTACTCCCCTTGGGAAGCTATGCACCAACACTAGCACTTAGTCCACATTTCAAAACAATTTTGGAACTCTTTTTCTCATTCATTCTCATTTTTCTGGAATGGCCATCAGAGCCGTCGTCATATTATCCTTGATGTTCTGAATGTCATCAAACTGTCTTCCTTTCAATATTTCCTTTATCTGTGGGTAAAGAAAGAAGTCATTGGGGGCCAGACCAGGTGAGTAGGGAGGGTGTTCCAATACAGTTATTTGATAACTGGCTAAAAACTCTCTCACAGACAATGCCATGTGAGCTGGTGCATTGTTGTGATTCAAGAGCCATTAATTGTTGGTGAAAAGTTCAGGTCGTTTTCATCTAACTTTTTCATGCAGCCTTTTCAGCACCTCCAAATTGTAAACTTGGTCAACTCTTTGTCCAGTTAGTACAATTTTATAATGAATAATCCCTCTGATATCAAAAAGTTTAGCAACATCGTTTTGACTCTTGATTTGGACTGATAGAACATTTTTGATCATGGAAAAATGGCTGACTTCCATTGTGCACTTTGACGCTTAGTTTCAGGGTTGTATTGGTACATCCATGTTTTATTACCAGTGATAACATGCCCAAAACATTGTCTTGCCTCTCCAGAAGGTCTTAGCAAACTTTGACTGTCCCTTGCTTTTGTTCATCTGTGAGCTCCTTTGGGACCATTTTTGCACACACCTTTCTCATACCAATATTTGCAGTTAAGATTTTCCTGTTGTTGTTTTTTTATTGATGTTTACTTGGTCTGCTCTGCTTCTCACAGTCAGCCAATGATTTTGACACACAATTCGACAAATTTTTGCAAGCTTTTCATCAGATCTGCTCATTACTGGCTCCCCTGACGTTTCTTCATCAGCGATGCATTCTCTCCTCTCAGAAAAACATTTAATCCATTTGTACACTGTTATTTTCTTCATGGCATTATCCCCATAAACTTGGACTAACATGTCCCTAATGTCACTTCCACTCTTGCCAAGTTTAACAAGGAATTTAATGTCTGTTCATTGGCCTAATTCAAGCACAGCTATTCTCGCAATGGCACACAAAAACATGCAACAACAGTGATGAAAGCCACGCGACACTGCCACATGTCAACACTAATACAGACACTGATATGCCAACGTTATAAAACCTTACTGAGCTGTTTGTACAGTGCTGCCAATGTAAGTGCACGATGACAAGTTCTTGAACTTAATTATCACACCTCATATGAAAATATGCTCTATCTCACTAGGTATCAGGAAAATACAAATAAAAACCACTATGAGACACCACTTCACAACTGTGAATGGCTATTATCAACAAGACAACTAATAACAAATGATGAAAAGGTTGTGGAGAAAAAGGAACCTGGTGGAAATGTAAATTGGTACAGCCATTAGGGGAAAAAGTATGAAGGTTCATCAAAAAATTATGAATAGAGTTACCATATGACCCAGCTATCATGGAAACAACCAAAGTGTCTTTCGATAAATGATTTGATAAAGAAGATGTGGTACGCATATATTACACAATGGAATATTACTTGGCCATGAGGAAAGATGAAATACTGCCATTTGTGACAACACGATGTATCTTGAGTTTATCACGCTAAGTGGAATAAGTCAGACAGAAAAGATTGAAAACCATATAGTTTTATTCATATGTGGGATATAAAATTGAAAGCAACAAATGAACAAGACAAATAAAGAAAAACTCATAGATAACAGACAACAGTTTAGTAGTTACCAGAGGGTAAAGGTGGGGGTGTGGTAGAAGAGGGTAAAGGGGGTCAATATATGGTGATGAAAGGAGAACTGACTATGGGTGGTGAACACACAATGTAATATATAGATGATGTATTACAGAACTGTATACTTGAAGCATATAATTTTACTAACCAATGTCACCTCAATAAACTTAATAAAAATTATTTTAAACATTTCATTTTCAATTTGTATTTAGGATCACAATATTTGTACTTAACAACCTTGATATTATATTTATATTTTTTCTCTTTATTAAAAATATTTTTCCCTAAAAAAGTCCTATAAGTCAAATTATTAAAAGATAAACAAAACAATAGAAAATATGGCAAATACTACAATCAATCAATTCACAATGAAGGAACCCAAATGTCCAGGAAATACAAGATGCTCAGCCTCATCAAAGAAAAACCAGTATAAACCATACTTTCACATATTTCATCTATGTTGAACTGTCACAAAAAACAAAAATTCTGACAAAAAACATTTATTTGCAATTCCAAGTTTCAAACATATTCTGAAAAATGAGTGTTTCATTATTCACTTTGCAGTAAAACCAACATGACCTAACCTTATTTGGAAGCAAAACCTAAGCTTAACTGAAGTGAAACTCTTTATACTCTTAGTCCTAATTATTATAACTGTTTGTACATTTTACTGCAAAAACACTAACATATTGTTTATGGAATTCTGCTATAGTGCCTACTGGGTTGTTACATGATATATGGGAGTAATCACCATATTAGCTTCCTAAAATCTAAACATTATGAATTACAAAAAATAGCTGGTTCAAGAGTTTTGCATTAGGGATTATAGATCTGTTTAATCATCTTGGAATACAATTTGGCAACATCTAGCAAAGATTAATAAAATGTGTGTATCTCCTGAAGCAATAATTCCATTGTTAGAGAGAAACTCTAGCACAGGTGCTTTGGAATACGTGAGCAAGATATTCACAGCAGCAGTGTTTATTATTACAAGAAATTCGAAATAACTGTCCATCAAAGGAAGAAAGTACAACTAAGATATCAGAATTCTACACGTCATTAAAAAAACATGATTGAATTCCAGCTACAGGTAGTCACATGAATAGATTTCCTAAATATATGTGAATGAGAAAAAAAGTGGCAAATAAACAGCTAATGTTTTATACCATTGATATAAAGTTTAACATGTGCAGAATGACACTATATATATTTTAAGAATAGAAGCTGTAATGGTTAATTTTATGTGTCAACTAAACTAGACTATGGTGACTAATTGTTTTGTCAAACACTAGTTTAGATATTGCTGTAAAGGCATTTTTCAGATGTGATTAACATTTACAGTCAGTTGAGTTTAAATAAAGCAGATTACCTTCCATAATATGGATGTACTTCATCCAAACAGTTCAAGGCCTTACAAGGAAGGAACTTAAGAGGAAGACAGCTTAAGATTTCATGAAGAAAAAACGAATTCTAAATAGGGAATATAGTCAATAATATTGTAATAATTACATATGATGTCAGAAGGGTACTACTTTTATGGGGGTGATCACTTTGTAAGTTATATAAATGTCTAATTACTATGTTGTACACCTGAAACTAATATATTGTATGTCAAATGTATTTGAAAAATTAAAAAATATGCATTTTTTTAAAAAGAAAGAAAGAGGAATTCTGCCTCCATGTTGCAACATAGAAATGCTGTCTAAATTTCCAGCTTCCAGACTCAAGTCTTACCTGAATCCCCAGTCTGCCAGCCTGCACACCAATTTTGAATTACCAGCCCCCACAATCATGTGAGCCAATTATTTGATAGATAGAGAGATAGGTAGATAGGTAGGTGGACAGATAGATGATAGATAGATAGATAGATAGATAGATAGATAGATAGATAGATAGATAGAGAGAGATAGATAGATAGATAGATAGATAGATAGATAGATAGATAGATAGATGATAGACAGATAGATACACTTGTATATAGATACACCACACACACTTCCTATTGGTTTTCTTTTTTCTCTGGAGAACTCATGAAGAGATTCATAAAGATCAGGATTTCCTCTGGTAGGAAAGGAGGAGCATATATTCAGGAAGGGATACACCATGGGTTTAAATCTATTCATAATTTATTCTTCAGACATGTGGTAGGCACACAGACATTTATAATATTATGTCTTTTTTCTATTTGTCTAAATTTAAAATAAATTTTAGTATAAATTTAAAATAATTTTTAAAATAAAACTGAACAAAAGACACAGATAATAATTGTGGAAAAAACTTTTGAATATCTAAAGACAAAATTTCCCAAGGGAATTTTAGGAGGAATTTCGATTCATGATAGAGATTTAATAAAAGCACAATAGTTATTGACCTAGATTATGAAATATTTCATTTACTGTGGTGAGGCAAGGTGACTCAGTAAGAAAATTTTCTTTGATGCTCACTCTGTCACTATATTTGCTCAGATAATGACACCATTACCAGTACACATCACATCTGCCAAAACCACTAATGGCCACAGCCCTTAATTCTGCTGACCACCTAATTATCAACTTTCTATTATTTCATCCAGTAGTGCTTAGACTTGAAGAGCAGTTCTTTGCTTGTGTGTCTAGAATCTAGGTTATCTCTAGCCAAAAAGTGAGCCAGAACTACTGCTTTAAATTCCAAATCAATGACACTTTCTAACTATTGATTCTATGATTGATGTGAATGCCTTTCTTTATACTGGTCTGAAAGGTATGGAATTTTCAAATCTATATCAGTTTGTTCAGAATATATTCACTACATGCAAAGCATTCATAATGGAGAATGAAGTTGATGGTTCACAAGTTTATCACATTTTTCATATCCTTTCACTTTCTTTTCTACTCTCTAGGGAAAATTTGAATGGAAATTAATACATGTGAGTTAAGAGAGTGGCATCTGTTTATATTTGAGACAGCCACATCAAATTTGCTTGAATGATGTTTCCAGGAATAAAAAAATGTTTATAAACCATTTCTTTACATTCTCAATTACTTGTTCCCAAATGGAAGATATGCTTTTCTGTTGAACATTTCAAAGGTTGAGGAGTTGACTATGATACATTTTTTATTTCAGTTCTTGTTTTGATGTTTAACATAAAATATTAATATCAGCATATATTTATTGAAAACTGTATACCTAAGTACTGCCTCGCAATTTCTGAGCCTGTATTTGGGCTTGCTTTTTTTTTTTTTTTTTAAATCATCTTATTAGCTCCATGTGATGGGTATGTGAGCTCACAGCACACTGTAAAAACCAAATGTTTCAAGGTAGTTTTATGAAAGTAAAATGTGCTAAAAATCATTGTATTATCTTATAACAAGGATGGTACCAAGATGACAAACTAGAAAGTTAAAGCTATGCTAGAGGAAAATGTACTCTATGTTTATTTGCAGTTAGTGAAATTGTTAATTTGGAACAAATATATATTTTTTTTATGTTCCAAATTGCATCAGTAACTGACAGAAATGTATATTTAATGCACATTTCAAGAACGTAGCAATGCTTACCTTACCTTTATGTGAACAAGTTAGGTTTAAAACTTTATCAGTTGACACCACGTATAGGTTGTCATTCTGCAGCTCACTGGTAGATTTCTGATTAAAGATGAATCCTGGTTAAGGTCATTCATACCATATTGTAAGAACACTTATGAACAGCCATTCTCAAATATAGCAGTAATTTTTCGTTTCCATTTTTTTTTTTTTTAATTCCCTTAACACGGCTACTTCTGGTTTCCCAATTAGTCCCTGGATAGTGTCCTAGCAGTTCCATTCAAGCAATGAGAAATACAAGTCTTAGCAAAAATGAGTAATATTTTCTTTTTCTTCAGAGTATTTAACTGTCTTTTTCTAAAGGCATATATCTTCAGTAAAAATATACGTCAATAATACTAGACTATATTTGCATAATAGTACTTATAGTTTGCAAAGCTTGTAGGATCACTTTCACGTGTCTACACCACTTCACTCCAGAAGCATATATGTACTAGATTCACACTCCTCATAAGTATCCCATAGCATTGCATTGATGTCTAACCTGCAGCATCTGTAGTATCCATACGTTATTCAGTGATCTTTGATGAATGTTGTGTCTTGCCCCAAAAGTTGTAAGCTTCTTAAGGTTAGGTATTATGCTGTATTATTCTTTGAGTCCCCAGGGTTACTGTTGTACCTGGAATTTTTCATATGTTTAATTAATATTTGATGAATGAATTACATGGGAAAAATCTATAAAAGTCTATGTGAATTTCATAACCTTACATTTCTTAGCTGGGTTCCAGTTCTAATAAACATTTTAAATAACAACACTTGTTTTGTGGGTGCCATTCTTTAAAATTGTCATTATTAAAAATAATATTTATTAAAATAAATTAAATTATTTAAAATTAAAATGTCACTGATAGGTTAGCCTTCATAATAGAACTATGTATATGAACACATCTTTTCTGCATTTTAGTTTTCCTTGGAAATGGCCTTAGCCCAATATTGGTTGTTGCAAATGATGATGATGATAGATAGATAATAGACAGATAGATAGATCATGTAAATATTTTTTATTACTCAAGTCAATTCAATAAACATTTGTTGGATACCTACATTATACAGTATATTATGCACTAGAATTTATCATCATGCCAAAGATGTGTATGGTATGCCCTCACAAGCAGCTTCAAATTTAATAGAAAAACGCAGGTTATGACACGATAAGGAACAAAAGTAAGGATTAAAGTAAATGTAATGGGGAAAACTTGGAGCAAAAAATAATATAAATATATAAAAATAATATAAATGGAAGTGATAACAAGAAATCATATCACAGAGGATGGTATTAAAATAGTTTTGCATGAATATAAAATAATTTTACCTTATTATAAGATGTAAGGTTTTTCTATTATTCCTTAATATATAATAACATTAACCTAAGCTATGGCTTCACATAAAGCATCACGTATTTTGTTCTTTCCAATTGTAATAATCTTCAGTTTACACAATGTTTGAATTCATTTCTGTACTTTGCAATGCACTTCTGGAATAGAGGCACGGTTGCATTTATTGCCTGGATATGAGAGGCACTTACTGAGTCTGGGAATTATTTAAGAAGTGAGAATGGATTGAATATTTTCTCCTAAAGTCACAGAGAAAAGGTTTAGATTTTGGAAAGCTGCATCCTAGACTACTGATCTAACTATAGATCTTAATTTCAATTAGAAGATTTGATTAGTTTAGCCAGTCCTCTAGGTAACTTACAGCAATACTTAACCTTTTCTAAAACATATTCAAAAAGTAGATTTTACCCATTTCCATCTCTAAGTCAATCAAGACTATAAATTATAGATATATTGTATTAGGTAACTAGAAGGTATTTCTTCTCAAGAATTAAATATATAATATATAATCATTGTATAAGTCAAACTATAAAAAAAGGAAATCAAAACTACCCATGATTGCACTGCCCCAAGATAATAACTAACATTTTGTTGAATAGAATTCCAGTCATTTTGTCTACAGACATGTGTAGCCACACAGATTTACCCACATTGAGATACACCACATATGTGAGTGAAATACTACTAAAATATACACTGCTCTGTTAAATGACTTTTTCACCTAAACTATAGCATGGGCATCTTTTTGACTCAAATTGCTCAATAGAGGTATTTACTCTTAATATATTTTAATTTAGAAATTGTTTCTTTGATGATTTACAGCTTTCTAGAGATCCTTTAGAAATCATTTCCTGCTATAATAGCATGGAAATAATACAAAGATTTAAATTTTTTCAACTTTTTATTAAATCTTGTTAAAGTTCATAATTCTAAGTATTCTTTAAGATCATTATGAAGTGAAGAATTTAAATAACAATGTGGAGTATCAACAATGCTTTTTTCTTAGTTCTTTTTTTTCTTATTTCTTTAAAATATTTTTTTTCGGGCCGGCCTGGTGGCTCAGGCGGTTAGAGCTCCATGCTCCTAACTCCGAAGGCTGTCGGTTGGATTCCCACATGGGCCAGTGGGCTCTCAACCACAAGGTTGCCAGTTCAATTCCTCGAGTCCCACAAGGGATGGTGGGCAGCGCCCCCTGCAATTAAAATTGAACACGGCACCTTGAGCTGAGCTGTCGCTGAGCTCCCCGATGGCTCAGTTGGTTGGAGCATGGGCTCTCAACCACAAGGTGGCCGGTTTGACTCCCGCAAGGGATGGTGGGCTGCGCCCCCTGCAACTAGCAATGGCAACTGGACCTGGAGCTGAGCTGCGCCCTCCACAACTAAGACTGAAAGAACAACAACTTGAAGCTGAACAGCACCCTCCACAACTGAGATTGAAAGGACAACAACTTGACTTGGAAAAAAGTCCTGGAAGTACACACTGTTCCCCAATAAAGTCCTGTTCCCCTTCCCCAATAAAATCTTAAAAAAAAAAAAAAATTTCCATTATAGTTGACATACAATATTATATATATTAGTTTCAGGTGTACAACATAGTGATTAAGCATTTATATAACTTACAGAATGATCAATCTAATAAATCTAGTACCCATCTGACATGATACATAGTTATTATAGTATTATTAACTATATTCCTTATGCTGCTTTACATCCCCATGACTATTTTGTAACCACCAATTTGTACGTCTTAATCCCTTCCCCTTTTTCACCCTTCGCCCCAATGCCCCTTCCATCTGGGAACCATCAAAATGTTCTCTGTATCTATGAGTTTGTTTCTGTTTATTTTGTGCTATAGATTCCATATTCCATTAAATCACATGGTATTTGTCTTTCTCTGTCCAACTTACTCCACTCACCACAGTGCACTCTAGGTCCATCCATGTTGTTGCAGATGGCAAGATTTCATTCTTCTTTATTTCTTAGCAATATCTCATTGTATATATGTACCACCTCTTCCTTATCCATTCATCCATTGATGGACATCCAGGTTGCCTCCATATCTTGGCTATTGTAAGTAATGCTGCAATGAACATATGGATGCACATATCCCTTCAAAATAGTAGTTTCAGATAAATACCCAGATGTGGGATTACTGGCTCCTTCTTTGTCTCTTGTTATAGGCTTTGTTTTGAAATCCACTTTGTCTGAAAAAGCTACTGCAGATTTTTCATTTCCATTTTCATGAAATATCTTTTTCCATCTTTTTATTTTTAGTCTGTGTGTCTTTCAATCTGAAGTGAGTCTGTTATGTAGTCTTGTAAGTCTTTTTTTCTTATCCATTCAACCACCCTACCTTTTGATTGGAGCATTTAATCCATTTACATTGAAAGTAGTGGTTGATAGATATAGTTATTACCATTTTATTCTTCATGTATATATATATTTTTATTTCTTCTCCTCTTTTTCTTAAAGAAGTCCTTTTAAGATTTCTTATAATACTGGTTTGGTGGTGATGAACTCCTTCAGTTTTTTCTTCTCTGGGAGACTCTTTATCTGTCTTTTGATTCTAAATGACAGCTTTGCTGGGCAGAGTAATCTTGGTTTTAGGTTCTTGCTTTTCATCACTTTGAATATTTTGTACCAGTCCCTTCTGGCCTGCAAAGTTTCTATTGAGACATCAGCTGACAATTTTATGGGAGCTCCCTTGTAGGTAACTAACTGCTTTTGTCTTAGTGGTTACCAGACTCTTTCTTGTCTTTAACCTTTGGCATTTTAATTATGATGTGTCTTGGTGTGGGCCTCTTTGGGTTCATCTTGTTTGGAACTCTCTGTGCTTCTTGGGCTTGTATGTCTATTTCTTTCAGCAGGTTAAGGACGTTTTCCATTATTATTTCTTCAAATACAATTTCAATTCCTTGCTCTGTCTCTTTTTTTTGGTGCCCTTGTGATGTGAATGTTGATACACTTGATGTTGTCCCAGAGGCCCCATAAACTATCCTCGTTTTTTGAGGGGGGGGATTCTTTTTTCTTTTCTTTCTTCTTTTTCCCTTCTTCTTCTTCCTCCTCTTCCTCTTCCTCTTCTTCTTCTTCTTCCTTTTCCTCCTTCTCCTTCTCCTTCTCCTTCTTCCTTTTTTTTTTTTTTGCTGTTCTTGGGTGTTTTCTGCTATATATTCCAAGTTGTTGATTTGATTCTCTGCTTCATCTAATCTACTGTTGATTCCCTCTAATGTATTCTTCATTTCAGTTATTGTATTTTTCATTTCTGACTGGTTCTTCTTTACAGTTTCTATCTCCATTTTTATGATTTCTGTATTTTTGTTGAATTTTTCCCTGAGATCATTGAGGATCCTTATAACCAGTGTTTTCAACTCTGCATCTAGTAGATTGCTTGTCTCCATTTTGTTTAGTTCTTTTTCTGGAGCTTTGTTCTGTTCTTTCATTTGGGACATCTTTCTTTGTCTCCGTGTTTTGGCTGCCTCCTTGTGTTTTTTTCTATGTATTAGGTAGTGCTGCCATGTCTCCCAGTCTTGGTAGAGTGGCCTTATATAGTAGCTGTCCTATAGGGCTTAGGGACACAGTCTCCCTGCTCACCTGAGCCGGTTGCTCCATGTGTGTCCCTTGTGTGGGTTGTAGTTAGACCTCCTTGGTTTTTGTTTGGATATCAGTAAGGGTTGCTCATTGTCCCTCAGGCTGACTGATTGTGAGGACTGGCTGTGACTTCAATGGAAGAACTGTTGCACAGGGCTGACCCTATGGAATAGGATTTACTTTAGCGGGGCTTTGGTGCCTGTTAGCAGTCTGCCCTTTAGGTGTGTCATCTATGGAGGTTGTTGGGTGGTGTTCTGAAGCTGGCCACTGGATGTGTTGATCCTGGGGCCTCTAGGGAGAGATTCTGTTGCAGGCCAAGGTCAGCTGCTGCTTGTGTCCTGCCTGGAGCCACTTGGCATGAGCTTTAAAGTGATCTGCAGATGATCACCACTTGTGCTGCCTTGGAGGTGCCTGAAAGAGGGTAAGCTGCGAACTGAGGCAAGTTGCCACTAGTGCCAGGCTTAGGTCTTCTTAGCAAGAGGTATGGGGCATACCAAGCCATCTTGTACTATCTTGGTAAAAAGAATGGGGAAGCTCTCTATATTGTAATGTATGTTCTCAAGCTCACTGCTAAATTTTTTGATCCTTTCTCAGACTTCCCATAGGTTCAATCTCAAGAAAAAGATGTTCTAAAGCAATATACTATGGAAGTGTAGTGGATCCAGTAGCTTGGCTTACTTAGTTCCAAATTCTATCTATAGGATAGCTTCTTGTGCTGCAGAAGCTGTAAGCAAAAAGTATAAAATAAAATAGCCAAGATTCTCCTTGAAGTAAAAGAAAAATAATAAAGCTTTCATTTCATCTTTTAGAAAAGAGGCTATCAGAAAAAAAAAGGAAATAAATCTGTATTATTTTCACTTGGGCTTATATTTTTGTAAAAGTTACATTAAATGAATAGAAAAAAAAATAGGTCTGGGGTTTAAGTGGTGCTTAAAGTAATCATCCTGTGTTATAGGTGTTGTAAACTCTGCTTTTCTTTCCTTTATCTTTTTTTTAAAAGAGCATTTTCATTTACACAAAACCCAGATTGAATGGGGAAATATGGTCAAACTGTGAGAGATGTTTTAAAATTTAAATAGTGTTACTTGGCAAATAATAAAAGTCAAGTGTGTGCTTCTGGAAAGCTTTAAACAGGGCCAGCCTCAGGGGCTTACAGTTCTTTTTCAAAACATCATTTCTGAAATGGGAAAATGCAATGTGACTGAGAAGAAAAGTGTGGATTTTGCAGTCAGAGAGACCTGGATATGAATCCCAGTTCTGCTACTTACTGACATTGTAAGATTCAGAAAATTGCTAACACTCAGTAAATTGCTAATCTTCTGAAACACAGTTCACTATATACACACACATATGTGTGTGTGTATATGTTCTTCATATATATATAAAAGAATAATATTTAACAATGAAGTTACTGTATAGGTAAAAAACGATAATATAGGTGAGAACTCTTTTCACAGTGTGAGGTGTGCATTATGCATTCAATAAATATTAGGATTTTTTCCCCCTCCTAATTGGATTTAAAACCTGAAATTTCACCTACTTCGAAATACAAATTTAACTTATGTTTTCTCTTTCAGTTTGATCCACTATTTTCTCTTTATAAGTCATTAATTAAGTGGTGCCAATTATTTACATATTTGAAGAAATATGTTTATTAATCTTTCATAAAAAACCTCTATATATATAGGGGAGCATTGGAGAAAACAGTTTGTTAGAGAAAGCCTGGTTCTCTGTGATTTAAGAGGGATGGGACGGAACAAGATTGGTGGGATATTAACAGCATATGTAAGAAGATCTAAGAGTCAAGGAAAAGAACTTGAGAAAATAGATGAATTTTACCTACTTCATAGTTTTTTCTAGGGACAATGCTGATGAAAGTCACTGATTTTTAGAAATGAATCTTCATTTGACTATTATACAGTGAGTAGAGAGGGTAGAACATATTAGGAAGATTAATTTTTCCAAATCATCCAAGTGAAATAAAGTACTGAGCACTTAGGAAATTCTCAATGAAACTCACCAAATAATTATTAATATTAAAATGACTATGAGCCAAGAGAATGTAAATGTGTGCTTTAATTTTTTTTCTAAGAATGCCTTATAATGCTTCTTACAGTAGACTAGCATTCATCTGGTCAGTTTTATAAAAAAAAAAAAGTTGAGGACTATAGTAACTAATTTACTTGCCTAGAGTGAAGAAGGAAGTTGATAATAACGGGAGAATGAAAATCTAGGTCTTTATATTGCACTTCCCTTTGTGGTCCTTGGAAATAACCTTTAAAATCAGAGCTCAAACAGTGAAATTTTTAAGTGGTTTCACTGAAAGACAATATGAAATAAAATAATCTTTGTGTCCATTTAAAACATATCTTGAGTTTTTCAGTCTAATTCCTTAAATTATAACAATGGATCTTTAAAACCACATTAAGTATAAAAATTATCTTTGAAGGCTCTTAAAGTGGGGAGTAAAATTTTCCTACTGCTGAGATATCATCTAGTGGTTTCAACATAAAAGTATAACATTTTAAACTATAATAGTTATTAGGGATTTTTTATTTTTTATTAGTTTCAGGTGTACAAAACAATGCAATAGTTAGACATTTCACCCCTAACAAAGTGATAACCCCCCTCTCCCAATCTATTGCCCTTCTGACACCATATATATCTGTTACAATTCCATTGACTATTCCCTATGCTGTACTCCATGTCATGTGACTATATATATTAAATTATTGTTATTAGGGATTATTAATTCTAGCTCCTTTATTTCATAGATGAGGAAATTGAGACCCACAGATAGTAGTTGACTGGGTCAAGGACTTACAAGTAGCATGTCCACAGATAAGATCCACCCAGTTGCCTTCTGACTTTCAGACTCCTGTTTTTTCTATAACAATACCTCAGCTTTCCTAACCTTCAGCCTTTTTGTGGGTTGAGAATGTAAATCATTGACACTATTCATTGGTACTCTAGATTATATATATATGTATGTATAAATATATATGTGCGTATATATATGTATGCATACACACACGTACATACTGTTATAGTAAAATAAGGAGTTCTCTCTTTCGATAGCTAGGTGCATCGAGCAGGGTGTTTAATCTCATTAATCAGTTTTTTAAAAAAGAGAATGATTCTTAACCTGGCTTTCTAATGAAGACAATAGTGGATAATATGTATAAATATTCTTTATAAATTCTAAATTGTTAAGCAAAGATGAAGGGTTATCAGGTCCTTACATAGTGAGTGTTAGAATACCGAGAGGAGTGAAATGTAGTTTGTATTTCTAACTGAGGTACAGAAGGATGTCTTCTTTAGGCTCATTTTCCCCTGCTCACTGGAGGAATGGGCTGCCTACTTTAGTAGTCACAGTATTTAACACTAAGCAACTGCAATAGAAAAAAATAAAATAAAACAACAGCAACAACAACAACAAAACAGGCTTCAGAAATCTTTTTTTTTTTTTTTTTTTTTATTAAATTTATTGGGGTGACAATTGTTAGTAAAATTACATAGATTTCAGGTGTACAATTCTGTATTACATCATCTATAAATCCCATTGTGTGTTCATCACCCAGAGTCAGTTCTCCTTCCATCACCATATATTCGATCCCCCTTACCCTCATCTCCCACCCCCACCCCCACCCCCGTACCCTCTGGCAACCACTAAACTATTGTCTGT
Source organism: Rhinolophus sinicus (assembly GCF_036562045.2). Classification (NCBI taxonomy): domain Eukaryota; kingdom Metazoa; phylum Chordata; class Mammalia; order Chiroptera; family Rhinolophidae; genus Rhinolophus; species Rhinolophus sinicus. Next base: position 71,023,779 of record NC_133751.1, read on the forward strand.
GTCTATGAGTTTCTGTTTCTCATTTGTTTGTCTTGTTCTTTTGTTGTTTTTGGTTTATATACCACATATCAGTGAAATCACATGGTTCTCTGCTTTTTCTGTCTGACTTGTTTTGCTCAGCATTACTCTCTCAAGATCCATCCATGTTGTCACAAATGTTCCTATATCATCTTTTCTTACTGAACAGTATTCCATTGTGTATATATACCACAACTTCTTTATCCATTCATCTATCGAAGGACATTTTGGTTGTTTCCATGTCTTGGCCACCGTAAACAAAGCTGCAATGAACATTGGAGCACACGTGTCTTTATCTCTAAATGTTTTCAGATTTTTTGGGTAGATACCCAGGAGAGGGATTGCTGGGTCATATGGCAATTCTATTCGTAATTCTTTGAGAAACCTCCACACTGCCTTCCATAACGGCTGCACCAGTCTGCATTCCCACCAACAGTGTATGAGGGTTCCTTTTTCTCCACAGCCTCTCCAACATTTGTTACTATTTGTCTTGTTGATGATAGCCATTCTGACTGGGGTGAGGTGATATCTCATTGTGGTTTTGATTTGCATTTCTCTGATGATTAGTGATGTTGAGCATTTTTCATATGTCTATTTGCCATTTGTATGTCCTCTTTGGAGAAATGTCTCTTCAAGTCCTCTGCCCATTTTTCAATTGGGTTGTTTGTTTTTTTGTTGTTGAGTTGCATGAGTTCCTTGTATATTCTGGATACTAGCCCCTTATCGGAGGCACTGTTTGCAAAAATCTTCTCCCATTCAGTTGGTGGCCTCTTTATTTTGTCAATGGTTTCTTTTGCTGTGCAGAAGCTTTTAAGTTTCATATAGTCCCATTCGTTTATTTTAGCTTTTACTTCCATTGCCTTTGGAGTCAAGTTCATAAAATGCTCTTTGAACCCAAGGTCCATAAGTTTAGTACCTATGTTTTCTTCTATGCAGTTTATTGTGTCAGGTCTTATGCTTAAGTCTTTGATCCATTTTGAATTAACTTTGGTACATGGTGACAAATAGCAGTCCAGTTTCATTCTTTTGCACGTGGCTATCCAATTCTCCCAGCACCATTTATTGAAGAGGCTGTCTTTGCTCCATTGTATGTTTTTAGCTTCTTTGTCAAAAATTATCTGTCCATATTTATGTGGTTTTATTTCTGGGTTCTCAATTCTATTCCATTGGTCTATGTGTCTGTTTTTCTGCCAATACCATGCTGTTTTGATTATTGTAGCCCTGTAGTACAAGCCAAAGTCAGGAAGTGTGATACCTCCATTATTGTTCTTTTTCTTAAGATTGCTTTGGCTATTCGGGGTCTTTTGTGGTTCCAAACAAATCTGATGATTTTTGTTCTATTTCTTTAAAATATGCCATTGGGATTTTGATGGGGATTGCATTGAATCTGTATATTGCTTTGGGTAATATGGCCATTTTAACTATGTTGATTCTTCCAATCCATGAGCACGGAATGTCTTTCCATTTCTTTGTGTCTTCTTCAATTTCTTTCAAAAATGTCTTATAGTTTTCAGCATATAGGTCTTTCACATCCTTGGTTAAGTTTATTCCTAGGTATTTTATTCTTTTTGCTGCAATTGCAAAAGGAATTGTTTTTTGTATTTCTTTTTCTGAGATTTCATTGTTAGTATATAGGAAGGCAATGGACTTTTGTGCGTTGATTTTGTAGCCAGCAACTTTACTGTATTCGTTGATTGTTTCTAATAGCTTTTTGGTGGAGTCTTTAGGGTTTTCTATATATAGCATCATGTCATCTGCAAAGAGTGATAATTTAACTTCTTCATTCCCAATTTTTTTATTTCTTTCTCTTGCCTGATTGTGGCAAGGACTTCCAACACTATGTTGAAAAGCAGAGGTGATAGGGGACATCCCTGTCGTGTTCCTGAACGTAGAGCAAAGGGCTTCAGTTTTTCTCCATTAATTATGAGATTAGCAGAGGGTTTGTCATATATGGCCTTTATTATGTTAAGGTATTTTCCTTCTATACCCATTTTATTAAGTGTTTTAATCATAAATGGATGTTGTATCTTGTCAAATGCTTTTTCTGCATCAATTGATATAATCATATGATTTTTGTCCTTTATTTTGTTTATGTGATGTATCACATTGATGGATATGTTGAACCATCCTTGTGGGATGAACCCCACTTGGTCGTGATGAATAATCTTTTTAATGCATTGTTGTATTCGATTTGCTAGAATTTTATTTAGGATTTTTGCATCGGTATTCATTAGAGATATTGGTCTGTAGTTTTCTGTGCTGTCCTTACCAGGTTTTGGTATCAGGGTAATGTTGGCCTCATAAAATGAGTTAGGGAGTACTGTCTCTTCTTCAATTTTTGGAAGAGTTTGTGCAGAATTGGTATTAGATCCTCTTTGAAGGTTTGGTAGAATTCACTAGTGAAGCCATCTGGTCCCGGACTTTTGCTTTTGGGAAGGTTTTGGATGACTGATTCAATTTGGTGATCGGTCTGTTTAGATTTTCCAGTTCTTCATGGTTCAGCCTTGAAGGCTATATGTTTCTAAGAACTTGTCCATTTCTTCTAGGTTGTTGAATTTGGTGGCATATAGTCCTTCATAGTATTCTTGGATGATCCTTTGTATTTCTGTGGTGTCCGTGATAACTTCCCCTTTTACGTTTCTGATTTTGTTAATCAGTGTCTTCTCTCTTTTATCTTAGTAAGTCTAGCCAAGGGTTTGTCAATTTTGTTAATCTTTTCAAAGAACCAGCTCTTTGTCATATTAATTTTTTCTATTGTCTTTTTGTTCTCTATTTCATTTAGTTCTGCTCTAATTTTTGTTATTTCCTTTCTTCTGCTGACCTTGGGTTTTACTTGTTCTTCTTTTTCTAGTTCTTTAAGGTGTAACATGAGGTTATTTATTTGGGAGTTTTCTTGTTTCTTGAGATAGGCCTGTAATGAGATAAATTTCCTCTTAAAACTGCTTTCGCTGCATCCCAAAAATTTTGGTAGGATGTATTTTCATTGTCATTTGTTTCTATGTATCTTTTGATCTCTCCTCTAATTTCTTCTTTGACCCAGTCCTTCTTTAAAAGTATGTTGTTTAATCTCCATGTATTTGTGTTTTTCTTTTTACAGTTGATATCCAATTTCAAAGCCTTGTGATCAGAGAATATGCATGGTATGATTTCAATCTTCTTAAATTTGTTGAGACTGATTTTATGTCCCAATATATGGTCTATCCTTGAGAATGTTCCATGTACACTAGAAAAGAATGTATAGTCTGATGTTTTAGGATGAAGTGCTCTATAAATGTCAATTATGTCCATTTCATCTAATGTGTCATTTAGGGCTACTATTTCGTTATTTATTTTCTGTTTGGATGATCTATCCATAGCTGTCAATGATGTATTTAAGTCCCCTAGTATAATTGTGTTTTGGTCAATTTCTCCCTTTAGTTCTGTTAGTAGTTGCTTGGTGTATTTCGGTGCTCCCTGATTGGGGGCATAAATATTGATGACTGTTATGTCTTCTTGTTGTACAGTCCCTTCACCATTATGAAATGTCCATCTTTGTCTCTTGTTATCTTTTTCACCTTGAAGTCTGTTTCATCTGATATCATTATGGCTACACCTGATTTTCTCTGGGTACCATTTGCTTGGAGTGTCAATTTCCACCCTTTCACTTTGAGTCTATGCTTGTCCTTGTAGCTGAGATGTGTCTCTTGGAGACAGCATATGGTTGGGTTTAGCTTTTTGATTTTTTGATCCAATCTGCTACTCTGTGCCTTTTTATTGGTGAGTTCAGTCCATTTACATTTAGGGTGATTATTGATATGTGAGGATTTCCTGTCATTCTATCTTAGTTTTCTGGTAAGGCTGTGTCTCCATTGTTTCTTTGCCTTTTGTTGTTGTCTATTATTTCTGTGTGGTGGTATTCTATGATGTTTCCTCTGTTTCTTTTATTTCAGTATATATTTCAATTCTGGATTTATTTTGAGTGGTTACCCTTAAGTTTATGTAAAAGAAAGTTTGATATTTAGAGTATTCCATTTTCTTCAGCACGCTTACTTTCTCCATTCCCATATTCCGTTCAGGCCTTTACTCTCCCCTTTTTGAGTTTTGGTTGCCACAAATTGTCCCTGTTGATGGTGGTCGAATAGCCTCCTTTAGTATTTCTTGTAGTGCAGGTTATTAGAAAATTCCCTCAGCTTCTGTATGTCTGGAAAGGTCTTTATTCCTCCTTCATATCTAAAGGATATCTTTGCTGGATATATTATTCTTGGCTCATGGTTTCTCTCTTTCAATAGTTTGAATATTTGGTTCCACTCCTCCTGGCTTGTAGAGTTTCTGCTGAAAAATCTGATGATAATCTAATGGGCTTTCCTTTGTAAGTTACCGTTCTTTTCCCTGGCTGCCTTGAGGATTCTTTCTTTGTCGTTGATTTTAGACAGCTTCAATACAATGTGCCTTGGAGAAGGTCTGTTGGGATTGAGGTAACTAGGTGTTCTATTTGCTTCTTGGATTCGAGGGTCCAGTTCTGTCCACAAATTTGGGAAGTTCTCATCGACAATTTGTTTGAATATATTCTCTGTTCCTTCTCTCTTTCTTCTCCTTCTGGTATGCCCATTATTCTTATATTGCTCTTTCTGATGGAGTCAGAAAGTTCTTGTAGAGTTCTTTCATTTCTTTTAAGTCTCAAGTCTCTTTCTTCTTCAATTTGTGTCATTTCCAGGTTTCTATCTTCGATGTCACTGATTCTTTGCTCCATCTGGTCAACTCTACTACCTAAGCTGGTTATTTCATTCTTAATTTCTTCTATTGAGTTCTTAATCTCCAGAAATTCTATTTGGTTCTTTTTAAGATTTCAATCTCTTTCAAATGCTCATGCTGTTCTTTGATTGAGTTTCTGAGTTCCTTTAACTGCCTATCTGTGTTTTCTTGTATCTCGTTGAGTTTTTTCAGAACTGCAATCTTGAATTCTCTGTCATTTAAGTCACATATTTCTGTATCTTTAAGTGCCTTCTCTGGAGATTTTTCACTTTCTTTCTGAGCTATCTTGTTGCCTTGGTTATTCATGGTGATTACTGGTTTACTATTTCTCTTCCTAGACATCTACAGGAGTGACTTCTGCAACAGGTTGATAGAAAGCGGTCTTTCTTTTGTTTGCCAGTACTTGTTGGTAGAATGTTTTATTATTTCTCCAACTGCAACTTATTTTTCTTCTCTCACACGGTAGTGCTGTTTTCTCTGCACTATTCCAACTTCTCACACAATGGGGGGATTCCCTGGGAGACGGGCTTCTCCTCTGTTAATAGTTTGTCTAGGTCACAGGGCGCAGTGTCCCGGTGTGGTATGCGGAGAGCTTTTGATGTTCCAAAGCTCTTCCAGCTGCTGATTCAGAGCCCGTATATTTCAGCAGTTCTGTTTACTCCTGCAGGGATCCGCCCAGATAGGTGGGGTCAGGGGGGGTGAGTTGTGAGAGGTGGCCCAGAGCAATGGCGGCGACCACCACCACAGCCGGTCCTGCTTCCACACCCTTTGCTGGAACTAGTTGGGCTGTGAATTTGTGTTTGCGGTCCACAGATCTCAAAACAGCAAATTTTCTGTTGTTTTGATCTGACACTGCTACTGTTTCGCTTCTAGCACCGGGCAGGTGGGGGCGGGGCGAGCTCTGGGAGGGGTGGGAGGGGGCAGCTAGTCTCAGTGCCTAAGGCTCCGTTCTCTGCTCGGCAGTGCGGGCTTAAACCACCGTTTTCAGCCTTTTTCCCTCAGTCTTTTCTCCGAGGTCTCTGCCGTGAGCGTTGGGTTCAGCCGTGGTATATGCTGTCCCCTCAGCCCTGTGGAGCCCTGGCGGAGCCCTAGCAGTCCGAGTTCTTCCCTCTCCCGCAGCTGCGGTAGTTCCGGGAAGCAGCGAGCTCAGAGCACTGAGCTGGGTCGGAGTCCTGCGCCCGCGCGGCTCCGTCTCCGCGCGCTTCTCCCTTTCCTCCTCCTTCCACTCGCGCGAATCTCCCACCTGTAGGTGATTTCAGTCGGTAGTGGGCCTCTTCATGTTGCCTGTCTGCTGTGCAGGGAGTCCTTTGTGGAGTTTTTGTTGTTCGATTCTTTGTAAATTCCGGGGGAGCTTTACAGAGGCTCACCTCACGCAGCCATTTTTCCGGAAGTCCCCGGCTTCAGAAATCTTAATGGCCTAGTACAAAAGTTTACTTCTCTTTAGGACAAAATGTGAGGCAGTTTGGTGGAAACGTTTTGACTAAGAAAATAGTGTTGAGCCAGGGAATTAAAAACTTCCTGAGTTTGTTGAGTTTTAATTGATTTCAGTTCGACATAATCTGCGTGCCAGAGTGGCACATTTCGAGGACATTCGCTCCTGACTCCCCAATAGGATTCGCCCAACTGTGACACAACCATCTCAACACATGACATACTAGCCAGAGAGAGAGAGAGACAGAGGAGGCAAATTGGCTCTTAACTGCCTTAGCCCAGAAGTAATACTTATAATTCATGGGCGCAATTCATTTGTCAGACCAGTTGTATGGCATCAGCTTTACTAGAAAAGAAGCTAGAAAATGTGGAAGAGCACATGGAGAATTTGGTGAGCACTACCCATCTCCAGCACATCTATGGACCGTATTAGAATAGCAGTCTCACCACTCACTTTTGGTGCTAAAACCTCATGAGATGGAGTCCTATATTCAAGACCCTAAAAAAGTAAAAGATAAATGAATAGATTAACAAAACAACTACATTAGAAGAAACCCAAAAGAGAAAAATATTCATAATGCTGGTTTCTATCTCTGCAGCTACGAACAAGGATAGTATGCTTATTTAATTTCATTATTAATTGTTTATGTATATATACATAATGTACAATATATAATAGATCGTATATTATATATATATACATAAATAAATACTATAAAATCATAGAATGTAAAAAGCACAAATCATAGAGTGTAACTCTATTTCTTAAAGCCCTCTGCAGGTTTAGCACTCATTTTAGACATCTTATGGTCTGCCTCTACCTGCGTTATGACTTTATCTCACACTACAATCCCCTAAACTCTAGCACCTTTGGATTTAATTCCATTCTACAAACATAGCAAGCTTATGTCTATCTCAGGGACTTACACGTCCCGATCATTCCTCCTTGGATGCCCTTATCTTTTCTTGGTGGTTTTTCTCATTCATTAAATCTAAGTCCAAATATCCTGCCTTTCTAAAGTTGCTAGTGCACCTTGTATTGTTTTTTTTTTTTTCTTTTTCTTTTTTTATGGTCAATACAATTTGTTCAAATTAATAGATTTTCTGCCTTATCAATGTAATTATTTATTTGTCTTAAAATTACCCAATTCATTGTTGGCTTTTTTAGGATAGAGACTGTATTTTATGTATCTTTTATTTTCCCATAATGTCTAGCACATAATAATAAGTCAAAAAGTACTTATTGCACTGAATTTGTCAGCTAGAAGACTGTTTCATAGTTTAAGCACTTGGTTATGACCTTATAATAAAAAGGCTATGAGAACATGCACCAAGTTATGTGAAATAGAAAAGGGTGCTCAATAATTTTAAATGAAGCAAAATCACTTCTACTTGTTGGTTGATTTTACTGGGCTGTTCTTATTTTCAAATCTCTACATAAAAAGTAATGGTCACACAGTATACTGTAAGCTTACAAAGTCAAACTTACTTTGAGCTAGAAAATTTTAAAGTACTTCTAAATCTAGCAATGCAAATATTACAAACTGCTAAATGTTCTCAACTCATTTGGGGAAAAATAAATTTCTTAAGGAGTTCGACTGAATAAAGAAGATCAAATTGATATTGTGTAGATAGCTAATATGAATCAGTATTAATTATTGGCCTATTTAGGCTAAACATTTCTGGTTAAAATTGGCACATGATGAAAAGGGAGAAAGTAGGAATTAGTATTACAAAACCAAAAAGGTTAGTGAAGAAACCAAGGAAGAGAAGCAAGGGTATAAGTTTCCTTCTAGAAAGGAGAAGCCTGACCGATGGCTTCCCAGAAAATACCTAGAGCAAGTGAGAATTTGGGTAAGGTAGTGATTCTTGTAGAAAACATGTCTTGGCAGAGAGGAGATAAAAGGCAGTGAAAAGACAGACAAAGATATACAGAGTGTAAAACTTTAAAAATTCATCAGATGATTGGCATCTGTGGATTATTAGTTTATTAATTCATTCAACATAAATGAATGCATTTAGAATCTCCAAAAGTCCACTGAGATTTGTAGAAGTTTTCTTAATCCATCTTAATTATTTGGGGGACAGATTTTGGGGGCATAGGATTTAATAACCTGGCAGCAACCCCAGGGGATTAGGGTGGCTCCTAAATGCCTGGAGAAAGCATGGTTTATGCTGAGGGAAATGGAAAGCCTGGGTTTCCCTGGCATACAGAAGAGGAAGGAATAAAAGGATTAAGGAAAGTGGTCATGCTGCTTTGAATCTATTTTGTGAGACCAGAAAACCCACCACAAATTATTTCACGGGAAGGCCCTAAAGAACACACCATTCACCAAGGCCATGAAGAATGAGAGGGCACCAGCATCACCAAGTTGTTCTTTTGTGGCTTTCCTCTTTAGACCATGCTGACAGTAGGATAGGTGATTACAGAGCTGGCTTATTAATTGCCACGCAGATCTGGCCCCAAAGCAATTGAGGTCAGATGACTGAGCTTAATTGACAGAAGCTGGGGACCACATTATCATAGAAAATAGAAAAAAATCAGAGGGAGAGCCAAGGGAGACTAACCTGCCAGGAGACGTGGAGATAGTTAATAGTGCATGATATCCCCAGGTACATGCCATTAAGCAGTTGCTGAGGGTGCTATTTAATATCAAAAATCAGAAGAAGGAAAGAATGGAGAAGCAGGAGGCTAAGGGCAATTACCTTAATAAAAAAATAAAAAGTTGTGATCCCTTGTTCAGGTCCAGGTCTCGAGCCAATATTAATGTCTGGAAACTACTGACTTGAAGGGGTGGTTGGGTTCCTAGGCAGGACACTGCAACACAATGGCAAATATATCGACATATGACAATTAAGGTCGTGAACTTGTTGCAACAATATTGCTAACATTTTTTGACATTAGAGGGATAATTCATTATGAATTTATACCAACTGGACAAACAGTTAAGCAAGTTTACTATTTGGAAGTGCTGAAAAGGCTGCATGAAAAAATTAGATGACCTGAACTTTTCACCAACAATTCAAGCCTCTCACATCACGACAATGCATCAGCTCACACGGCACTATCTGTGAGGGAGTTTTTAGCCAGTAAACAAATAGCTGTATTGGAACACCCTCCCTACCCACCTGATCTGACCCCCAGTGACTTCTTTCTTTACCCAAAGACAAAGGAAATATTGAAAGGAAGACATTTTTATGACATTCAGGACATCAAGGGTAATGCGATGACAGCTTTGATGGCCATTCCAGAAAGAGTTACAAAATTGCTTTGAAGGGTGAACGAGGTGCTGGCATTGGTGCATAGCTTCCTAAGGGGAGTACTTCAAAGGTGACCATAGTGATATTCAGCAATGAGGTATGTAGCACTTTTTCTAGGATAAGTTCTCAAATTTAATTGTCTGACCTCATCCTCTATTGATTCCATCAGTGCACAACCAAAGGGGCCTATAGAATTTTACTCAGGAGACTGTGAATTGGGGAAAGCAGAATATCCAGACATTTCAAGGACTATTGGATATAGCTTCGAGCTGCCATTGATACTCAGAGATACAGAATATTATTATGTCTTCCCTGATAGAGTGGGGGTATAAAGAGACTAGGTAATCAATGGAGATCTAGTGCAAATCAGTCTCAGTGGTCCAGTGGGTCTGTGAACCCACCCCACGATCATTACTGGGACCCAAGTGTATAATCAGGATTGACATGCTTGGTAGTTGGAGGTAACTCCCACATTGGGTCTTTGGCCTGTGAGTAAAAGCTAATGAAGTGGAGAAGGCCAAGTGGAAGACTCAGAAACTGCTCTCTACCGAAGATAGGAAATCAAAAGCAACATCACATCCTGATGGGTTTGGTGGAGATTAGCACCACCATTAAGGACCTAAAGCATGAAAGGGTTATGATCTTTATCATATCATACATTAATTTCCTTTCCTACTCAGACCCCTGCAGAACGACTGTGGACTTCCACAAGTTCAATGAGTCCTGTTGTGCTTAATGCATTATCATTGCTAGAGAAGATTAGTAGGGTCTTGGGAACATACTTTGCTGCAGTTGAGTTGGCAGATGCATTCTTTTTTATTCTGATCAAAAAAGGTGAGAAACCATTTCTATTCACATGGAACAGACAACAATACAGTGGTACCTCGGTTTTCGAATGTAATCCGTTCCAGAAGACCGTTCGAATTCTGAAACGTTTGAAAACAGCCGACAGCTAGGCCTCAGGATCTTGCACTCAGCAGAAGCCACGTGACATGTTCTACTTCCGAGGTGTGTTTGAAAACCAAAGCATTTACTTCCTGGTTTACGGTGTTCATAAACCGAAATGTTCATCAATGGAGACGTTTGAAAACCGAGGTACTACTGTATTGATTAACAGTTTATTCTCAGGTCTATGTTCATGCACCTGCCTTCTGTCATAATATAGTCCAAACAGATCTGTACTCTGTGAACATCCCACAAAAAGTCAGATTCATGTAGTACGTGGGAGACAACATACAGACAGGGCAGGATGAGCAAGAGGTGGCTAGTAGACTAGATGTGTTATTTTGATGCATGTGCTCCTGAGGGTGGTAGATAAATCCACAGCCAAGTTTTTAAGAGTCTAGTAGTCATAGGTGTGCTAGGAAGTCCCTTTAAAGCAAACTTTAAATTTCTGAATCTTGCATCCTTGGCTCCAAAGAATGAAGCCTAATTGGCCTCCTTGGCTTCAGAAGGCAACACAGTGTACACCTGAAAACTGTGATCAGGTCCACGTACCAGGTGACAGAAGAGGCTCCTGCTTTGCGTGGGAGGCAGACTGAAAAGGGCTCTGAAGCAGATTCACGCTGTGGTGCAAGCAGCCCTATCACTGAGGCCTCATGATCTGACACATCAATGTTACTGGGGGTGCCAGTGGTGGGAAGACATGAAATGAGGTATGGAGTTTAAAGCAGTCTCCAGTGAAAACATTTCAGCCTAGGGCCTGAAGTTCAGGACCAAGGACATGTCTCGTAACAGAATTATACGACTTTTAAGAAACAGCTCTAGCCTTTGACTGGGCCATGTAGAGATGGAACACTTGACTATGGGGAACTAAGTGATTGTGCATTTGGAATTATCATCAGAAAACCCATTTTGAGATCGCCTTGCTTTGCCATAAAGACAGACAGACACACCAGCAGTTCATCATAAGCTGGAAATGGACATCTGCTATTGTACTCACACAGGACTGGAAGGCACAGGTAAACTGCACAAGCAGCACAGAACCTCACATCACCTATCACCATAGCACGACTCCCCCCCCCCACAGTTATTTGGAGGGGGGGGGGGTCCCAAATAATAAGCTGAAAAAGAAGGAAAATGTCCCACCTTGATTTAAAAATGTATTGACTCATGATGTGAGTACAAGCTAAAGATTGGTGGTGGCTGCCTTAGGGTAATATTCAGTGATGGCCTTGAAAAAGAGAAAAAGCCAGGCAAATTTTCTCAATAACTGAAGCTGCAAATGGTCCACCTGGTCCTCCCACTTTGGAAGGAAGGTGGCTGGAAGTGGAATATGTATGGATTCCTGCACAGGGGTCCATGGCCTAGTGAGCTATTCAGGGGCCTAACGGAAGATAAGAAGGTGTGGGGTAGAGAACTGTGGATAGATTTATGGGAGTCGACACAAATTGTAAACACTTTTGTATTACATATAATGCTCACATAAAAGCATTCACCATGGAGGAGGCACTGAAGAACCAAATAGAGAAAATGACTTGACCAGTTGCCATTTACCAGTCCTTGGCAATGGTCTTTTCCCTCCTTCCTTATAAAGAAAGAATGATTTTTTTTCTTTTTTTTTTTGAGATTCACAATGTTTATTTATTTTTTTATTTTTCATTTTGTTTTTGCATTCTTATATGCTTTGTTTTCTTAGATGTCTTTTTTTTAAATTTCAGGTGTACAAAACAATGTAATAGTTAGACATTTATCATTTATATCCCTCACACAGTGATAACCCCCTTCCCCCCATTTACTACCCTTCTGACATTGCATGCAGCCATTACATTTCCACTGTCTCTATTCCTAATGCTGTACTCCACTTCATATATATATATATATATATATATATATATATATATATATATATATTATATATAAAAAATGTAGTTGACATTTGTTATTGTTCAGCTTCAGCTTCAGGTGTACAGTGCAGTGATCAGGCATCTACATCATCCCTGAGGTGGTCTCCCTAATGGGACAAGTGTCCATTGGATACCCTACAAAATCTTTACAACATTATTGATTACATTCCCCAAATTGACTTTCATATCCCCGTGGCAATCTTGTGGTTACCGATTGTGCTTTCTAATCCCCCCATGACTGAAGCAAAAGCTCTTACTTTTATACCTTTCCTTGCCTGTTTGGGGAAGGGGAGCTGTTTGAAGAAGGGAACTGTTTGAAGAAGGGAACTGGCGCCTTCTAATGAAAATTCATCTACTAGGTTTGTTCTGCTTGTCTATCATAAAAGAATTAGCAAAGTAACCCACTCTTATCTTTCAAATGTGCTCTGTTTGTCAGGCCAAAAGGAATTTTATGATTAACCTCAAGGCCTTTTTACGTTTTGTCCTGGAGCGAAGGAGTGATTTCAAAACCTGGAGTTTTAGGATATGGCTGTCTTGTGTTTATTCCACCAGGGACCTCCCTGTCTACCTAGGGACATGCTAGCGATCCTGTATCAATAGAAGAAAAATAGAAGGAAAAATAATGATGTGAATAACACTTTGATGTCCTATAAGCCAAGGACAGTCTGTATGCAGTCAAACTTTTTGAATTACATTGAGTGTCTGGGCTAGGCTGGGGGCTTCCCTGAGTCCTTGTAGCTGCTGGCGTGACCTACTGAGGGTTCCTGATAAATTTGTGCAACAGTCTCTAAGAGCTGTAATGTAGCTTTTCAGAAAAATCAAGGAGGCACTGAGAAAACTTTGGTCTCTCTACATCGAAATCTGCAGAGCTCAGAATCCTTCCTGATCTTTGGGACTGGCAGAAATCCTAGCATTGGGGCTCCCCTGGGAAACTGAATCGAGACTGCTGACATACTGTATTAGTTTCCTATTGCTATTGTAACAAAGTATCACAAATTTGGTAGCTTAAAACAACAAAATTTATTTTCTTACAGTTATGGAGGTCAGAAGTTTAATATCAAAGTTCCTTCTGGAAGCGCTTAGGGAGGATCCATTTCCTTGCCTTTCTCAAGTCCTAGAGGCTGCCTGCATTCCTTGCTCTTGGCTCCTTCCTCCATCTTCAAAGACAGCAAATTCATTTCAAATCTCTCTTTTTCTGATTCTGACCCCTCTACAACCCTTTTATCAGCACCCTTGTGATTATATTGGGCCCACCTGGATAATTCAGGATAGTCTTCTGCATCTCAAGATCCTTAATTTAACTACATCTGCGAAGTCCCTTTTCTCACGTAGGGTAACATACTCAGAGGAACTGGAAATTAAGTTGCGGATTTGTGTATCACACATGCTAAACTGAATGGTTCCATCTGTATCTACTCTACTCTTTCAGTAATGGTGTTGGGGAAGTTTTTATTAGGCCTTCAGATGGAAGAAAGCAGAGTCCCAGTTGTCTACTGGGAATAACTGCATCTGAGTCATACAAAAGGAAGATACTGCAAGAGTTCTAGGGGGCTAATGGATATAACACAGATCACTAAAGGTAAGCACTTTGGCCAGCCACTCAGAAACGAGAGGAGTCAAAAGCTTTGATAATGCTCACACATGTTTTAACCTTGAAGCCAGTTCAACACAAAAGCACATCAAGCCTCCTGTGGTTAGGGTGTGCTTCTGCCGCAGGGGCACACACTGGCTGCTTCGTTTGCCTGGGACATCATTTCCTCAGTCTTGTGCTAATCTGCTTATCCTCTTCAAATCTTTGTTTAAATGTCATTTTCTCAATGAAGTTTACTCTGATCAACTTCAAATCGCAAACTGCCCCTGCCTCACTTGTCTAATCCACAATCCCCTGTCCCAGTTTAATTTTTTTCATAGCGCTATCACTTTCTTATAATTATATAATTTACTTATTTATTATGTCCACAGGGCATTATCTCCTAGCTCTCAACCTAGAAGTTAGTTTCTAAGAAACCAGAGATTGTTACCGTTATTGTTTTTTTGTGTGTGGGGGTTTTTTTTCACTTAAGTATGCCTATTGTTTGATAAAAAAGATTTTAAATGAATTGAATGGCTAAAGATAAACCTTAGGTACTTCAGCTGTGTGCACTCTCTCTTGTTTTCAACTGTATCCCAATTTTAATTCTTCAAATTTTAATTGATTATTTGTTCCAATTTTAATTGATTATTAAATTTTAGCATGTTAACTATTTTTGCTCTTCTTGTATTTTTGACTTATAGGTCAATATTTGGCACTCATAGGAATCAGGCTCAGATTCATCCCTCCAGTTATTCAAACCCTGGCTATGTCCAGAAAGAAAATTTACTCTGGCTCTGGCCTTGGGAGACAAAACTGGCACCAGTTAACTTGGCAGATGCCTCAACTGGGCTCATATAGCCTGAGGTCAGGATTAGTCAGATATCTCTATAACAAATGCTTCTCTAAACTACCTTCATATTGATTGGTTCCATGAAACTGTTGGAGTCTAAAAGGAAAGGATTTGCTGCCCAAAAGTAATAGAATCTGGCTTTATAAACATTATAAAAGATATAACTCTTTTTCTTTTGACTACTTCCTAAGTATTCTAGCTTTGTTTTTGTCCTTGGATAAGAAGTAAAAATATTCTTTATACCTCCAAACTGATTGATTTCCTCAGAGGCAGAAGAGTAGAACCTCATGGGTTTGCCAGCTTCGCTTTGAGGGTAAAGCTAAATTTATATGAAACAAAACGTGAGAGAGAACAGTTTTAGAGATGGCATTGTAATGCTAATTTTTGAAACATTCTAATAACAACTGTTGACGTTTGCCCAATTTCATGACTGGCTAACCTAGCACAGTAATTGGTCACATCTTTTAGACCAAACAATCTGCTACTCATAGGGTGCTTTCAAAATATCCAAAATAAATGCATAGTTCTTTTGACATTTACTGTGCCATTAGATAGTTGGGGTATTCGGAAGAGTCACTAAAATGTTAATAACCAAGGAGATGAAAATATTTAGTTTGGCATATCATGTGGATCCTCAGGAAGTAAAACTCCTTGTGCTGCCCAAGCACAGTTATAAACTCTTTCTTTAAGTCTCCCTCTGCTGGCTTCACCTCTCTGCCTGCTGAGTTCACCACTCGCATGTCATATTCTGCTGAAGAGAATCAGATGACAAGGCTCGATCCATGTCTGCAGCAGCACAGCAGGTGAGTTTTACTTGGATGAGCCAGAAATCATACACAGCCAAAGAGATGTCTCATTAGCAAGCATGAAAGGAGGAAGTACATTCAACTAAAACAGAGTTTATACGAAGTATTTTGCAAGAGCATCAGAAGTCCTCTGTATTCATTCATCAATTCCTTTATATAGAAAATCATTTTGCAGCTTAAAAATGCTTATGGAATAAGACACAGCTATAGCTCTCTAAAGAGTTCATATCATCAAAGAACATGAAGTTCTCATTTAAATGAAAATATATTTATATGCTAAGCCTTTAATATCTATGTAATAGATAAGTTAACAAATGACTAACACCAAATTTGAGACCAAGTTTTTGTCCTAAGACTTTCCATGTTTCACTCATGTGATCAAATTTGTGAAAACTCCAAATTTCCGAACACCACTTTTAAAGATAAATTAAGCTTAAAGAAAAATGGAGAATTTCTATGACTGCAGAGAGTGATATAGGTATTGATAGTAGAACGGAAACTATCATATCCTCTCAAATGTAATTCTCTTCCGAACACCCTTATTTCTTTAACTTGTTAAATTTTCCTGAATGCCAGATAGAAGCCTCAGATGCGTCTCTAATTTTTTCTTTCCCCTTTACCATATATGCTGGGATGCCAAAAAAAAATGTATACACATGACTTGTATTCTTCTTTTGTTATCGGTATATACTATTACAATTTTAACACAATTTTTCCCTTTCTTAAAATGTGAATACATTTTTTTGGCACCCTCTGTATATATAATAGCTTTTACCTAGCCCTATCACATCCTCCTGCTTTCCAAACTGTGGTTTTTTTGCTTTTTTTTGGTCTGACCACCTCTTAATTTCCATATATAGATTTTGAGACCTGATTAATGTTAACACACAAGGGCCTGATATTGGCCTCCTAACTAGTCTCCTGAGTTGCAGTTATAGCCACTCATTTGTTCTTTACCTCTTTGACCTCCAATCTTCCTACACGCTTTTTCTTATTTGGAGTCTCATAAGTTTTGTACATTATTAGTTACTTCCTTTTGTGGGAAATTTTCTATTCCTTTGGATTTGATAACCCCATAATTTTCCATCTACCTTTCTCTCTACTGCTTATCAGCTTCTTTTGCTGACTCATCCTTCTCTATTGGGCTCTAAATATATCCTTTTAAGACTGTCCCTTGTCTCCACTCCTTAGACTCTATGAACTCTACCTAGTCTCATTGTCCATGCCCATGCTTCAAATTATGACTGCTATACTGGCTTTCTCAAATTTATTTATCTAGTTCAGTTGTTTACTCTTATCCCCATAACTATACATACAGTTGCTACTCAGCACTGTTGTTTAGTTCAAATATACCTCAAAATTAGCATGTCCTAATGTGAATTTCCCACCCCTAACCTGGTTGTCCTCCACAGTTTCTTATAGTAAATATCACCACTATCTAATTACTCAAATCAAAATTCTGAGCCCCAGCTAGCTTTCAATCACCCTCTTTCCTTCTGAATCCAGTCTTCTTTTATCTCTTAAATATCTCTTCAATGGTTCCAATTCTCTCCTGCTTTCTACAACCTCTGTAGTCTAAGCCACCATCATCCCTTGCTGGGAATACTGAAATGGCCTCCTAACTGGTTTCCCTATGTCTACTCTTTCCACATACTTTACCACTTTCCACAGATAAATTTTTGTTAAAGAAACCTGTCAGGTCATTTCTCATGTGAAATCTTTCATTAGTTCTTCATCGTTCTGCAGTAAAGGCCAATACCCTTGACACGGCTTTATGAGGCTCTGCATTATATATTATAGCTCTTGACTATTTTCTGCTCACACCATACCTACTTGTTTTCTGCACACTATTTGGCTTGAACTTCATGTAGTCCTCAAACACTCTGTGTTCTTTCCTATATCACAACTCTTGCTATGCTCCTTCATTTGCCTGGGACACTCTCCTTGTTTTATGCATTCTCCTTATCCTTATCTTAAATGTTGCTTCATCAAGAGAGTCACATTAGCCTTCCTTTCACCACATGCACATTTGCTGTAACACCATTCTGTAATTACATTCTTTAGCACTTTCCGATTAACAATTGTGCTTGTGTGTGTGTGTGTGTGTGTGTGTGTGTGTGAGTGAGTGTGTGTGTGTGTGTGTGTGTGTGTAATCCCAGAAGGAAGAATCTTATCCAATGACATATTATTAGTTGCTATAAAGAAGCTTATATGATATATAGAAGTGTCTCAACCAATCTGTTGAATACATGAAGGCCAGATAAATATACTTAAAATTGAGCTTTCATTCTGTCCTTTCATCGTTTAAAAAAAAAAAAAAAGAAAAATTAAACTAAACTAAATTGTCTTCCTATTTTGCTTGCCTTTAAATGCTATATGACTTTTAAAACTACGTAAGTGTGGCTGCCTATATGTTACAAGACCTGAACCCAATAATTATTGTGTGTCTGAATGTATTCCTAAAGGAGTCTCGAAGATACTGTGGAATAAGTTGCATACGCATGATTGGCTCCCAAGATGTATCAACTCATGTTATATAAGAGAATCTAATTCAGGATTGTGGAACTGAATGAAATGATATAGAGTAGAATACATTTAGGTGATTTCGTGCCATTTGGGTATGAGCTCTGTAAGTGAAAAATCTCACTTAGTAAGTCTGAAACAAACAACTATGAGGAGTAATAATGCCAATGATTGTTAGATTATGACGACTATGGAACAGAACATGTAATTCTATGTAGAAGCTGAATTGAACACATATAATTATTTGAAGCAAGAGAAGTTTGTAGATCAATGTCTTCAGAAAAATAAGGAAGGTTTGCTAGAGCCATTATGATGTATTATATTTTAGTCATATCCCACCTCTTACTCAATGATTTTGAAATAGCCCATCCCAAAGGACATATATACAAAAATGTTAATAAAATCAGAATGTTGAACAGGAGGAGACAGCAAGTAGATGGAAGGTCAAATCATTCAGAATTCTTGGTTGCAACCAAGAGATACAGACCCTAAATGATTTAAGAAGGAATGATCTCAAACGAACTGTAGAAATCATGGGGTCCAATCTTCTCAATTTTTAATTGACAAAATTAAGGATAGTTTAAGCTACTTTCATAAGTTTTCATGGCTCAATTGCATTAATCCTATGAGTTGTAATTTCTCTTTATACTATCTTATTCATTTTACAGTGTTTTGTTTTACTCCTTAAGTAATTTCTTGTGGTTCATGGATATAAGCACTTTTTATGTGAATCTACTTTCGCTTTTATCCTAGTCTCCTGACTTACAAGACTACATTGTGGATAAAACAAAGATTAGAAATGCAGTACATTTCACAGCAAAATGTTTAACCGAGTACAAGTTAATCATATATTTTGACGTAAAAAGATGTTAGAGGTAATTTCTCTAACTTTTAAAACTTTATGAGAGAAATGAAAACATTCTGTTGTCATTTTCTTGACATGATGGTCTTTTATTTGCCAGTGCTTTGTCATTTGTAAGTAACACAAACAAAATAACTTCTACCAATAAAACTTTGATATTGTGGAAATGTGTGTGTGTGTGTGTGTGTGTGTGTGTGTGTGTGTGTGTGTATGTCAGATATAAATCTATGTTTACAGGGAAATACCTTCAGTGCTATAATAAAAATATTTATTTTTGTCTTTTCATGAAAAAAATTTTTTCATGAAATATTCCCAGGTTTCTATGTATAATATAATGAATTTTCTTAGTTGTGAATTTCAGTCAGTAATATCAAGTATAATTGTTGAAATTAGTTTATGAAATAGATATTGTCCAAATAAATAGTTTTATTTCTGCCTTTCACACAAGGGCCCTTTCTTGACCCCCAACCACAGTCTATTACAATTTAAGGAATTCAACTTGAAGATATTTGGTACTTCTATGAAGTGTTTCATTGTTAGGCTGACTAGAGAAGGTTAAAAACAGATGTACAAAAAAAGTCTACCTTTTTTTTTTAAAGATTTTTGTCAAAATACAGCTAACATACAATATTATATTAGTTTCAGTGTTACACTATAGTTCCTCAACATTTATATACCTAAAGATGTGATCACCATCATAAGTCCAGCAACCATCTGACACCATACCATGCTGTCACATTATTATTGACTATATTCCTTATGCTGTACATTACATCCCCATGACTTATTTGTTTTACACCTGGAGATTTGAACCTCGTTCTCCTTCACCTTTTCCCCATTTTAAAAATTTTCAATTATAGTTGACATTCAGTATTATTTTACATTAATTTCAGGTGTACAGCATACTAGTTGGACATTTATGTAATTTAAGCAGTGATCCCTCTGACTAGTCTAGTAATCACCTGCCACTTATACATAGTTATTACCATATTAGTGACTATATTCCCTATAGTCAGACTATATTCCAAATCAAGGCCGGCTGCTACCAGTGCTGGCTGCCAATAGTCATCCCCATGACTATTTTGTAACTACCCATTTGTATTTCTTAATCCCTTCACCGTTTTTACCCATCCCCCAACCCTCCTCCCATCTGGCAACCATCAAGATGTCCTCTGTATCTATGAGTTTGTTTGTTTGTTTATTTTGTTCTTTAGATTCCACATATAAGTGAAATCACATTGCATCTGTCTTTCTCTGTCTGACATACTCCACTCAGCACAATACCCTCCAGGTCCATCCATGCCACTGCAGATGTCAAGAACACATTCCCTTCCATGGCTGAGCAATAGTGCATTGTATTGGCTTTATCCATTCATCCATCAACAGACACCCAGTCTGCCTCCGTATCTTGGCCATTGTAAACAATGCTACAATGAACATATGGATGCACACATTCCCTCAAAGTAGCATTTTGGGTTTCTTTCAATAGATACCCAGAAGTGGGATTACTGGGTGTTTCTTTGTCTTCTTATATCCTTTGTTTTAAAGTCTATTTTGTTTGGTATAAGTATTGCTACTGCAGATTCTTTTTTTTTTCATGAAATATCTTTTTCCATCCCTTTACTTTCAATCTGTGTGTGTCTCTCAATCTGAAGTGAGTCTCTTGTAAGCAGCATATGTAAGCATTTTGTTTTTTATCCATTCAGTCCTCCTATTTATCTTGATTGGCACATTTAATCCATTTACACTGAAATGATTTATTGATAGGTATATAGCTATTGCTATTTTATTATTCATATTTTTGATATTTTTTTTCCATTTTAAAGAAGTCCCTTTAACACTTCTGTAATACTTGTTTGGTGGTGATGAAGTCCTTTAGCTTTTTCTTGTCT
The DNA here is from genome assembly GCF_036562045.2 of Rhinolophus sinicus. NCBI lineage: Eukaryota > Metazoa > Chordata > Mammalia > Chiroptera > Rhinolophidae > Rhinolophus > Rhinolophus sinicus. The sequence continues at coordinate 71,044,572 of NC_133751.1, forward strand.
GGGAAGTTATTTATCTGTCCTTTAATTCTAAATGATGGCTTTGCTGGGTAGAGTCTTGATTGTAGGTCCTTGCTTTTCATCATTTTGAATATTTCATGCCAATCCTTCTGGCCTGCAAAGTTTCTGTTGAGAAATCAGCTAACAGTTTCATGGAAGCTCCCTTGCAGGTAACTAACTGCCTTTCTCTTGCTGCATTTAATATTCTCTGTCTCTAAGCTTTGGCATTTTAATTATGATTTATCTCAGTGTGGGCCCCTTTGGATTCATGTTGTTTCAATTCTCTGTGCTTCCTGGGCTTGTATGTCTATTTCTTTCACCAAGTAGGAAAGTTTTCCATCATTATTTCTTCAAATAAAAATTCAGTTCCTTGCTCTTTCTGTTTTCTCCTACTGGTACTGCTATGATGAGAATATTGATACACTTGATGTTGTTCCAGAAACCCCTTAAACTATCCTCATTTTTTTAAAATTCTTTTTTCTTTTTGCTGTTCTGATTGTGTGTTTCCTGCTACCTTATTTTCTAAATCACTGATTTGATCCTGTGCTCCATCTAATCTACTGTTGATTACCTCTAATGTATACTTCATTTCAGTTATTGTATTCTTTATTTCTGACTGGTTCTTTTTTATGTTTTCTATCTCTATTTTTATCACTTTTTTTGAAGTTCTCCCTGAGATTACTGAGCACCCTTATAACCAGTGTTTTGAGCTCTGTCTCTGGTATATTGCTTTTCTCCATTTTGTTTAGTTCTTTTTCTGGAGTTTTGTTCTTTTCTTTCATTTGGGACACATTTCTTTATCTCCTCATTTTGACTGCATCGCTATGTTTGTTTCTATGTATTAAGTCGGGCTGCTATATATACCTCCCAGTCTTAGAGGGTGGCCTTAGGTAGTAGATGTCTTGTAGAGCCCAGGGGCACATTCTCACTGGTTACTTGAACCGAGTGCTCCATTGTGTCCCTTGTGTGGGTTGTGTGTACCTTCCTGTTGTACTTGAGTTTTGTTTTGGTTGTTATTTGCATGTCAATGGGAGGTACTGACCCTTGGACTAATTAGTTGTGAGGACTGGCCGTGACTATAGTGGAGGAGCTGTTGTGCAGCAGCTGACCCTACAGAGCAGGATTTAATTTTGCAGGGCTCCGGTGCCTGCCCAGTCTGCCCTTTGGGTGTATCATCCTTGGAGGCAGTCAGGTGATGCTCTGGCTCTGTTTGAAGCTGGCCACTGAGCTTGCCAGCCCTGGGCCTCCTGGGAGTGGCTCCATTACAGGCCAAGTTCCCCCTCTACTCTGCCTGAGGCCACCTGGCCTGAACCACAGAGCCATCTGCAGATAGCCACAACCCATGCTGGGCTTGGAGGTACCTTAAGAGGTCAAGCCACAAATCAAGGCCAGCTGCCACTAGTGCCAGACTTAGGGCTGCTCAGCAAGGGGTACAGGATATGCCAAAGGTAGATGCTGCTTGTTTGGGTTTTGTGAACCTTTAAAAGATTCTATAAAAGTCTGCAGCTTGAGTCAATACAGGCCATTTGTGTGGAAAAGCTGCTGGAAGCATCTTGTATATGTCTAAAAGTTGAAACAATGGCTTTCTCCAGCTTTTCTGTCTGGGAGAAAGCTGCCTCTTCTACCACTCACAGGAAGGCTTCTTCAGTATGTCTTTAGTTGTAGGGCTTCAATTCAGTTAGACTTCAGGCAATTCTGAATGATGGTTGTTTTGTAGTTTTGTTGTAATTTTGATATGATCATGAGAGTAGGCAAGCACAGCATTTACCTACTCTGATCTCTTGACCCAAAAGTCTATTCTTCGTTAGACATATCATATAATTTAGTAAATTAGATTTTAGATCAGTAACTCAATCAAGAAGTCAACGTTTTTTATTAAGTTTTTGACAATTTAAATGATATAAGAGCAAACCTAGCAATTCTAATGGTATAGAGATAATTACTAAAGATAATTTTGCTAATATTTATATAAAGTGTTAATTGTTTTTCATATATTGTCTTATTTAATTTTTACAACAATACTATCAGGACTTGTTATCATTCTCTTTTTCTAATAGTGAACCTGATGCCTATACAGGATAAATAACTCAAGTCAAACAGCTAGTCCATAGAGGAGCATTGAACTCCAAATCACACAAATTCAGTGTTCAAGTATATAATCAAAAAATTATATTCCCTTTCAATATTTTATTATATCATTAATTTCAGCCATTTTAAGGCTTTGTAGTCATGTTCATCAAATACAATTTTCATGAATGTGATTGGGTTAGTAATTACTGTTTTCCTAATTGGAATGTTGAATGAATGAGACTAAGGAAGTAGGGATCACCTTATTAAAAGTACTCCAAAGAGCTTTGCAATGATCAGGATTGATTTGGCATAATATCTAAGAAAGTTATACATAATTTTACAATGACACTAAAGATAGTGTAGAATTCTATACAAAAATCTCAAATTCTCTAGATTGTTAGAGTATCTACAGTTATTCTATACTATATATTCCTAGTGGATTTTCTTCAAAAGTGGTTTCATACCACCAAAAATTCCAAAGCTATTTGTTAAACAACACATGAGTTTATATAATTTTGCTCTCTCCTATTAAGAATGCTTTTCAAATTTATAGTAACATTTAACACTGTAATGGCTGCTAATTGTCTGAATATTTGTGACCCTAAAATGTTCATATGTTGAATGCTCAATGTGATGGTATTAGAAGTTATGGCCTTTGAAAAGTGACATAAGATTAGTGGTCTTATAAAAAAGGTCTGAGAGAGCTGCCTTACCCCTTCCACTATGTGAGGACACAGTGAGAAATTGGCAGTCTGAAACCCAGAAGACAGTCTAACCATTCTGGCAAGCTGATATTGGACCTCCAGCCTCCAGAACTGTGAGAAATACATTTTTATTGTTTATAAGCTACCAAGTATATGGTATTTTGTTATAGCAGCCTGAACAGACTACAACAGTGACTTTAAAACATGTCTACACATCCATGCATACTCCTCCCATGGAGATATAGGGTCTATGGTCCCTGTTTTTGAATTTGGACCAGCTTCACTGACTCATTTGTAACCAATAAATGCAGCAAAATTTACACTAGGTCACTTCTGAGGCTATATCAGAAAAGATCATGCAGCTTCCACTGGATCACTTGAGATACTTGCTCTGTGGGAAGCCAGACATCATATAAAAATTTTAACTACCCTGAGTCTGCCAGATTAGCTGGTGAGTCATGTGTAAGTGCTTTAGTTGATAGCCACAGTTGAACTCCGTCAATAGCTGGCCATATGAGTGAGCCTTCTTGGATGTCCATCCTAGCTTAAACTTCAGATGACTACAGACCCAACTGACAACTATTTGCAACTACATGAGAAATCCCAAGTCAGAAATACCACCCAGCCCTTCTCAAATTCTTGACCCAAACATCATAATGGTTTTAAGCCATTGTGTATTAGAGTAACTTGCTCTATATCTTTAAAAACTGGAAATCTGTGCTTGGCTCAGGAGACATTCTTATTTGGACCTCCCAATAGATGATTGGTGATTGGTGAGTTTGGCTGTTTAAAAAACCCCAGTGTTTCTAGAAAAAGAGCTTCTGTTGTTGGTGGTGGTAGGCTATGTGTCCAAGGTAAGGTCCTGCTGATCCTAGGACAAGACCAACTAAGAATTTCCTAAGGTTTTTATATACCTCACACATTCCTTAAAATCATGACACATTTGTATAGTTACAGAAACCACCTTTTCCAAGTTCTGTCATTTAAACTGAATATTAAGGTTTCAGGCACAATTTTTCACAGTGCTGCCAGAGCCAACTTGCTATAAAATCCAGGGGTTATATAAAAAGGATGAAACATCACACATGTGCATCACAATTTGCCACTTGAGTACATGACAGAGAGTTATCCACAAAGCCCATCAAGACAGGTTTTGTGGGCTGCTGGTCTAGCCATGGCTAACAATAGAAATCAAGTACAACCGATAGATGAGGAAGATGTAATTTCACATGTATTCCACATTGTCTTATAATACTTTATAAGAAATGTACTTGAAAAAAATATGACCTGAGAGTTTATCTTCCTGGTTCCCAAATTTAATTATCACTAATTCCTTTAGGTCCTTATTTATGCAGTCATTCAACAAATGTTTACTGAGCACCTATGACAAGACCAAAAACCTCCTTCTTAACAAGTCCCACGCTCGTTAATAAGGATAATGGCTTAAACATTTTTGGAAGCTCAAAAGCATGCATTTCCAATCAATCTGAAGGATGGATTATATAATAAAATGCTAGTAGGGCAACTGGCTGTTTTGGGGAAAAGTAAATGTAATTCCTATATTATACTACAAATTCATTGTCTTTGAAAGTAAACTGACCCTTAACTCTTCTTCACAACCCTTTTCTGTTTCCACATTTAGTGTTGTTTTTCTTGTTGTCCTTCTTGGCAGCTAGTGATCCAAGTCAACTGAAATGACCTAAAGTTTTATTTCACAAAGGAATCAGATACCACTAACTCTGAAGTTCCTGCCTTTAAATTTACAAATCCATCTGCATCTTCACCCATCCATCCTACTACCATCTTCTTTGTTACAATAGATGATGTGTCCTTCCACTTTCTGAGGCCAATTCCTCCACTGGTGCTTTGGTCCCATTAGTTTTTATTTCATTATGATCATTGCACTATTAACCATGCCCCACCTGTCTTCTATGTCCAGTGTTTTATCTATTGGCTTAATTCTATTGGTATTTAAATTTTGTCATGCTGTCCCCTTGTTAAAAATAATAATAATAACTATATTTACGTCATCTTCCACCATATTGATTCTCTCTCTCTCTCTCGTCACACACACACACACACACACACACACAGAATTTGTTATTTCCCCATTCGTTATCTCCATTTCCTCAACGTCCTGTAAACTTCTCATTTTGCTCTAGCCTGATTACATGCTGGGAAGTTCATCTCCTCAGTAAAGTTACCACTGACCTCCATTTTTCCTGGGTAATACCAATTTACTGCCCAATTGACCCACTCATCCTGTCTTTCCCCTCTATAAGCCTTTCTGCACATTGAAGCTAGAATATTTTTTTAAATGTAAATCACATGATGTTAATGCTGCCTAAAATATTAGAGTCAATCTACCGCTTTTGAGATAGGTTTCAAAATCCTTTGTTTTACAAGATACTTTACTATCTAGTGCCTGCTGACATCCAACCTCATCCTTTTCTATCCGTCGCTCCCTTTTTCCTCTAAGCTCTAGTCATTGAACTTCCTTTAATGCAACACGTTCTTTACTTAGAGCCTTTCTATATACTGTTTTTCCCTGCTAGGAGTTTTCTATTCTCTTTACTCTTTAGGTTTCATCTTAGACATTAATGCTTATGGACATTCTAGCTTTCAAAGCTAGTGTTTGATGCCCCTCCAGTGGCTTTCCATCTCACCCTGCATTTCTTTGTAATGGCACTTATCACACTGTATTTGTTTCTTCATTTCCTTTGTGGTCTGTAGACTGCAAACCCCTTTACTGCTCAAGAATCCAGGGATAATGCTGAAATCTGTGAATGAATAAATCATGCTATACAGAAACAATAAATTCCAAATGGACTAAATATTTAAATTTACAAAACAAATTTGCTAAACAACTAACAAAGAATATATATTCATCTGGTTTTAGGAAGGGAGAGCCTATCAAGTCCTACAAGTAAAAGTATATATTATTAATAAAGCAATTGATTGATAGATCAATCAGCATAAAGAAAACAAATATATTGCAGTAAATCACCACCAGATGACAAGCTGGGGGAAAATATTTGAAAGATATATAAAACAAGTGATAAATATCCATAAAATTTTAAAGTTCTTAAACATCAATATGAGAAAAACAAATCCTTCACTAGAAAAGTACATCATAGTATGAAGATGTATATTGCACAAGAAGAAATACATATGGCAGATACGTGTATACAGTGAATACCAGTGAGTGCTTATTGAGTGCTTATAATTATATCAGGCATGGTCTAAGCACTTTACAGTGTTCTCATTAATCCTTAAAATAAACTAATGAGTTAGATGTTATTTTTATCCTCTTACCTTACAGATGTTGTCTAAGAGTTCTATGTTGAAAATAATTTCTTCCATCAAAAGATTAATATGATGAAATTAGTATGATACAACCAATAAGATAAAGTTTAAGATCTGATTTCTGGTTTTGGTTTGATAGATTTTTATGTATCTTCACTGGGCTTTTAGTTCCTTTTCTGTAAAGCTAGGCTACTAAAACATACCTAACAAAACTGATGTGAGGACTAAACAAAGTTATGAATAAAGCACCAAGTGTATAAAATATGAACAAAAATATGTAAATTCCCACTTTCTTCGTGCTTGAGAGGTCTTTGCATATTACCTAAATTTGTTCAACCAATTTCTAAAATTTCCATAGTCAGTAGAATTAGGATATAAGCCAGTGACTGTTGTGATGTTGAGAGTACCAAATACTGAGGCTGCTGGGCATCAGAGCCAGGGCTACTGCCAATACGGGCAATCAGTAATTCATAGCATGCTGCCTAACATACGGTTTACACATGGGGGCTTGATCCACATGCATGCCAATTTCAAAGGAGTCTAATCTGGAGGGTGCTGAAAGGTAGAATGAATTTTCAGTGAGCAGAAGTAGTCAGAGAAAAATAGGTGACTGTTTGGTTCTCAGTGATGAGTTTAACTTGGAGCATGTTATCAATGAGTGCCTTAGGCATGTGTGAATATGGTTGTTCTTCTCAGAATGAGATGATTACAAAAGGTCTGCAAGACATCGACCTTGTACCAACAGATTAGAGAGCTAATCAGAAATCTATAACAATTGCAGGGTAACGAAAGATGACAGGGTTATGAGTAGGTTCCAATGACTCATATACATTGGGTACCAGCCCTAGATATCACTGATGGAAAAAGGATCAGTGGTTTGGAATCTAGCATGACTAAATCTCCCAGCTCACATATTGGTGGCCTGTGGTCCACATTCCATCTAACAGATACATCTGTTACATCTGACAGATGTATTGTGCTTGGCTTACAGAATTTAACAAAATTAAAAACTTAGTTTCCAGTATTCAAACATTGGGAGATTCCATGGTAACATTTGGATTTGGGGTCTTTATGAAACAAGAAAAGAACTGACAATACTGGGGCTAGCTTTGATATTGTAAAAACTGACTAGAGCTGAGCAGCTGCTGCCCCCTTTAGATGAGGAATGAGGTCTCCAGTTGTCCATATACCTTGCTTTCCTTACTCAACCTGCATCACTCACAGTCATTACCTGCCTGGCTCCTGTAGTAATTCATTTACAATCTCTGCTAGTTCATAGTATTGCCTGCTTCCTATGGGAAGTCAAAGGCTGTTAACACTGATGGATGTGCATGACATCATAGGAATGGTGGCAGCGAGGTTGTCTTCCTGAGTTCTCCTGTGGAATTTACCACAAATTGAACATCTATAACCCACCAAAGGACTCTCTGCTCGTCACACAGAACTGCTAAGAGCCTAATATGAGGATTACTTGAAGATGGGCAAACTGGGTGAGCAGGGGAAGAGGGAAGGAAGCAGAGTGGAGATGTGGCCCGCACCTGTGGTTGCAGAGACACAGGGGGATACAGGACAGAACAGAGCACAAGAGCCAGGAGGTGGGCTCTTTCTCTGCTTCCCCCAGCTGATCTCTCCTGCCAAGAGAGCAGCATAGCCAGCCTTTGAGGCAGTAACCTCAACTAAGACTTCCAGCTGGGCCCTAGGTCAGACAAAGGACATATACACCATACCTGGGCCCCTCCCCCCACTCTCCCAATCCTACTCCCGCCCTTACAGAGACTCAAGCTGACCCCTGAACTGAGGAGTAGTGTCAGATTACAGAGGAGCCGTAGCTTTCAAGATCTGGGAAGATGCAGCTTGCAGCTCTGACCAAGGAAAGAGGCTGGGAAGAGTGTGACACTGCTGGGCTGGGAGAGAGAAGACTCCTCCATCCCCAGGCCCCACCTTTTCTGGCCTGTCTAGGGCAGGGCAATTACAACTGCAGTGATCCACCCACGGGTCAGCAGCAGTGGCAGAGGCAGCTCTGGGCTTTCAGCAGCTCAGAAATCTCATGCCCTCCATACACACACGCTAGAAGTGCACTAAGACTGGGCACAGGGCTGGCTGTGTTACTCTCAGTGCACATATGTGCAGGCAAGAGCAGAAACTGCACTGACTTTGTAAAAACTACCATCCAGACCCCACAGCCCCACTCATCTAGAACTGCAGTGCCATGGTCACTCTGGGCACGAAGTGGCCAGCTCTGCTTGCACAAGATGCAGAAGACTCTTTGGTACAGCAGAGGACAACCTGGAGATTACTTGGTGGGCTTAAGCCAAGACTGGCATTACTTTTTTTGTCTTGTTTTGTTTTTGAATTTTTAAAATTTTTGCCTGTGTTGAGTGTGGGTTATTGGTTGTTTTTACATGTGAGTGTATTTGGTTTTTCCTTTGTTGTTGTTGCTGTGGAGATTTGCTTTGTTCTGAAATTGCCTACATCAGGTCCCAGCCCAAGAGGCACAAGATTCAACACAACCCAGAGGCCAACTCCAGACCAAACTAGAGTTTTACTGGGTTTGACCTACAAGTGACACACCCAGAGGGAATTCTCTACAGGCATAAGAGCCCATAGGAGCCAAGCCTTATTTGAGCAGTTAACCCTCAGGCAGCAAATCATCCTCTGTGGGCAGAGCCAAGTCTCACAACTAGTCAGCTTAGGAATCAATCCCACCTACTGACAAGCCAAAAGCAATTAAAGCTCAACTTTAACAGGACAATATGCACAAAACAAGGGTCACCTTTGGAGCACATGCACAGGAGAATAGGGAAGTGGTGTAAGTCAAATATAAAGGACACATACTACATAAGATAACCCAGCAAAAACCAAGAACGCTAGAGGATCTACCTAAAACATTGAAGCAAACACAGAGAGTCAGCCAGAATGGAAAAACAAAGAAACCTGTCCCAAATAAAAGAACAGAAGAAACCTCCAGAATTGGAACCAAATGAAATAGAGGCAACCAACCTATCAGAAACAGAGTTCAGAACACTGAAGATAAGAATGTTTAAGGAGCTTAGTGATGGCATAAAGAAGGACAGAGAAATCATAATGAACAATCAGTTAGAACTAAAGAATACAATAACTGAAATAAAGAACACACTTGGCTGACGTCATAAAAATGGCGGCATGAAATGAGCCACTGGAAATCTCCCCTGGAATTTACAACAAATTGAACAACTATAACTCCACAAAGGACTCCCTGTGCAGCAGACAGGCAAGACGAAGAGGCTCACGACTGAAGTCACCTAAAGGTGGGCAAATTGCGTGAGCAGGGGAGGGTGGAAGGGAGAAGTGAGGAGACGGGGCCACGCGGGTGCAGGACACAGACCTAGCTTGGTGCTCGGAGCTCGCTGCATCCCCAAACAACCACAACTGCAGGAGAGGGAAGAACTCAGAATGCTGGGGCTCCGTTTATGGCCCCCAGGGCTGAGGGGACAGCATACAACACGGCTGAACCCAACGCTCATGGCAGAGACCTTGGAGCAAAGGCTGAGGGAAGAAGGCTGAAAATGGTGGTTTAAGCCAAGCAGAGAACAGAAGCCTTAGGCACTGAGCCTAGCCACCCCCTCCTTATCCTTCCAGAGTTCATCCCATCTCCATCTGCCCAGTGCAACAAGCAGAATAGTAACAATGTCAGATAAAAAGAACAGAATATTTGCAGTTCTGAGAACTGTGGTCCACAGACACGAACTCACAGCCCAACTGGTTCCAGCAAAGGGGAGGGAGCTGTGGAAACAGAACTGGCTGTGGTGGTGGTTGCCGCCATTTCTCTGGCCACCTCTCACAACTCACCACGCCCCTTTCCACACCTATCTGGGTGGATCCCTTCAGGAGTAAACAGAGCCGCTAAAGCACACAGCCTCTGAATCTGGAGCAGGAAGAGCTTTGTTACCTCATAAGCTCTCCACATCCCCCAATGGAAGTGGTGCCTTATGACCAAAGCCAACTGTTCACAGAGGAGAAGCCCGACTTCCAGTGAATCCCCCAAATGTGTGAGAAGCTGGAATGGTGCAGAGGAAACATAACACTACAGTGTGAGAGAGAATAAAAGGCTGCATTCAGAGAGAAAATAAAACATTCTACCAACACCTACTGGAAAACAAAAGAAAGACCTCTTTCTATCAACCTGTGGCAGAGTCCACTCCTATAGATGTCTAGGAAGGGAAATAATTAATCATTAATTTCCATGAATAACCAAGGCAACAAGACAGCTCAGAAATAAAATGAAAAGTCTCTAGAAAAATGAACTTAAAGATATGGAAATATGTGACTTAAATAACAGAGTTCAAGATTGCAATTCTTAAAAAACTCAATGAGATGCAAGAAAACACAGAAAGGCAGTTTAATAAACTCAGAAACACAATCAAAGGACAAAATGAATATTTTTCCAAAGAGATTGAAATTTTAAAAAAGAACCAAATAAAATTTCTGGAGATTAAGAACTTAATAAAAGAAATGAAGAATGAAATACCCAGCTTAGGTAATAGAGTTGACCAGATGGAGGAAAGAATCAGTGACATCAAAGATAGAAATCTGGAAATGACATGAATGGAAGACGAAAGAGACTTGAGACTTAAAAGAAATGAAAGAACTCTACAAGAATTGTCTGACTCCATCAGAAAGAACAATATAAGAATAATGGGCATACCAGAGGGAGAAGAAAGAGAGAAGAGGACAGAAAGTATATTCAAATAAATAGTCAATGAGAACTTCCCAAACTTGTGAAAAGAACTGGATCCTCAAATCCAAGAAGCAAATAGACCATCTAATTACTTCAACCCCAACAGGCCTTCTCCAAGGCAATTGTATTGAAGTTGTCAAAAATGAACGACAGAGAAAGAATCCTCAAGACAGCCAGGGAAAAGATGACAGTAACCTACAAAGGAAAGCACATTAGAATATCATCAGGTTTTTCAACAGAAACTCAGCCAGGAGAGAATGTAACCAAATAGTCAAACTATTGAAAGAGAGAAACCATGAGCCAAGAATATTATATCCAGCAAAGATATCCTTTAGATATGAAGGAGGAATAAAGACCTTTCCAGACATACAGAAGCTGAGGGAATTTTCTAATACACGACCTGCACTACAAGAAATACTAAAGGAGGCTATTCGACCACCATCAACAGGGACAATTCGTGGCAACCGAAACTCAAAAAGGGGGAGAGTAAAGGCCTGAACCGGAATATGGGAATGGAGAAAGTAAACATGTGGGATTACATCAAACCAAAAAGTTTTTCACATCAAAGGAAAGCATCAATAAAACAAAAAGGGATCCTACTGTGTGAGAGAAGACATTTGCCAATGATATATCCATAAGGGGTTAATATCCAAAATTCATAAAAAATTCACTCAACTCCCAGAAAACAAACAACCCAGTTAAAAAATGGGCAGAGGATATGAAGAGACATTTTTCTAAAGAGGACATACAGATGGCAAACAAACATATGAAAAAATGCTCAACCTCACTAATCATTAGAGAAATGCAAATAAAAACCACAATGAGACAGCACCTAACCTCAGTCAAATGGCTATCATCAATAAATCAACAAACAACAACTGCTGGTGAGGATGTGGAGATAAAGGACCCCTTGTGCACTGTTGGTGGGATTGAAGATTGGTGCAGCCACTATGGAAAATAGTATGGAGGTATCTCAAAAAACGAAATGGAACTACCTTATGACCCAGCATTCCACTCCTAGGTATCTATCCGGAGAAATCCAAAACCCTAATTCGAAAAAATTTATGCACCCCTATGTTTATTTCTGCACTATACGCAGTAGACAAGACATGGAAACAACCGAAATGCACATCGGTAGACAACTGGATTAAGAAACTGTAGTACATTTATACAATGGAGTATTACGCAGCCATAAAGAAGAAAGAAATCTTACCATTTGCAACAAGATGGATGGACCTAGAGAACATTATGCTAAGTGAAATAAGTCAGACAGAGAAAGGCAAATACCATATGATCTCACTTATATGTGGAATCTAAAGAAAAGAATAAATGAATGAACTAATCAGAAACAGTCTCAGAGACAGAGGAAAAACTGAGGGTTGCTAGATGGGAAGGGGGGTGGGGATAAGGGGGAAGGTGAGGGGATTAGAAAGCATAATTGGTAACCACAAGATTGCCACGGGGATATGAAAGTCAATTTGGGGAATGTAATCAATAATGTTGTAAAGATTTTGTAGGGTATCCAATGGACACTTGTCTCATTAGGGAGACCACCTCACGGATGATGTAGATGCCTGATCACTGCACTGTACACCTGAAGCTGAAGCTGAACAATAATGAATGTCAACTATAATTTATATATAGTTACAAGAAGCGGAGTACAGCATTTGGAATAGAGACAGTGGAAATGTAATGGCTGTATGTGATGTCTGAGAGGTAATAGACTGGGGAAGGGGGTTATCACTGTGTGAGAGGTATAAAAGATAAATGTCTAACTATTACATTGTTTTGTGCTCCTGAAACTAATAAAAAATAAATAAATGAAACAAAAAACAAAACAAAAAAACACTGATATATGTGTATGTCAGGCTGATAATATAGTACCCTTTAGTCTAATCACAAAATTTCAAAACCAAAGAGGTAAGTACATGATGATACAGTTTGCTGGAATGCAAATTCCACTGGCTTATTGTTCTCTTGTAAGCAAAAAAAAAAAAAAAAAAAAAAAAAACAAGACATGGTAAACAAGCTTTCAACTTGAAATTAGGAGATCATTAAAAGTTATAACTTAAAAAAAAGAAAAACCACTCTGCTTTCCCACAGTCAGCAATGGTTCAGTGGAAATAATATTTAACAGAGAAAGTAACTTATATGTTGGATATAAGTGTGAAAATGACTCATATGTAAGATAAGTGAATTTATATATAACATTTGAATTCATTGGCCTTAGTTTTCATGATCCCTTTCACCTCCAACATTTAATTATTTCATGCAAAATGTTTCTATCCTTAATTATAAGCTATCATATTCTCAACAGTGTTTACTCTCCTAGCTCTTAAAGCAGGATATATGGAGATGATTCTATGTCAAACCAATACAGTGGCTTCCTGATCTGTTTTTCTGTTAAAAGAGTAACAACATTACCAAACTGAGCTCTTTATCTGGGTATCTGAGTCTATAGGTTTCAATAAAGAAGTCCATGAAATTTAGTAGATGTTTTTCAGCATTAGTTTCTAATATCAAATAGCAAGACCTGCTTCAGCACTTACTTTATATGTGCTGTAAATCAGGTTTTCTAACCAGGTAGCTTCCATCTAGAGCATGTTTTGTTAGCATTTTTCCTTTGCACAGTACTCAAAATTTTATTTTGTCATGACAAAGGTAAGAAAATGATGCTTAGGTTGTGTTTATTGTGTATCATAAATGTGCTGACAGCTGTAATTTCTGTTTGGTTTTTTTCAAGGCATCATTTTTATTACAGCAAGAAAATATACATTTTAATGCTATCTAGACAGAACTTTTGCTCCAAGTTTAGAAGTAACCTAAGATGTATTGTCCAAGGATGAACCATAGGTATAACTTCTCCAGTAGGCAATATAGTAGGACTAAAGCATCAGGTAACTATCAACATTCAAATCCAGCTCTACCCTTTCCTAGAGCTATAAAATTGTGCACATTACTCAATATCTCTAAGCCTTTTTCCCTGTTATGAATAGGACTGATGTTAAAATACATTAGCTAATTCATAAGTTTCTGAGTATCAAATGAGACAATATATTAAAGTATTTAGATCAGAACTAATACTGATAGTTAATAACTATGATATTGCTAATGCTGCTACTAATACAATATTTTACAAACTTATCAATAAAAATGCATTTTATTTCTGAAAATTGTCAAAGAGATGTGCCCAATAGGTCAGACAATTAAGTTTGTGAACTCATCCTAGAAAAAGTGATACATACCTCATTGCTGAATATCACTATGGTCACCTTCGAAGTACTATGCTTGGGAAGCTATGCACTGACACCAGTACCTAGTCCACCCTTCAAAGCAATTGTGGAACTCTTTTTCTGGAAAGGCCATCAGAGCTGTCATCATATTACCCTTGATGTCCTGAATGTCATCAAAATATCTTCCTTCCAATATTTTCTTTACGTTTGGGGAAAGAAAGAAGTCTTTGGGGGCCAGATCAGGTGAGTAGGGAGGGTGTTCCAATATAGTTATTTGTTTTCTGGCTAAAAACTCCCTCACAGACAGTGCCCTGTGAGCTGGTGCATTGTCGTGAGGCAAGAGCCATGAATTATTGCCAAAAATTTCAGATCATTTAACTTTTTTCATGCAAATTTTTTAGCATTTCAAATGGTAAACTTGGTTAACTGTTTGTCCAGTTGGTACAAATTCATAATGAATAATCCCTCTGATAGCAAAGAAGATTAGCAATGTTGTTGCAACAAGTTCGCAAACTTAATTGTGAGACCTCATATAAAACAACTTTTTTTTTTTAGTACTCTTTAGTACTGTAGAGAGATTAAATAGTGGGATGCATCTGCCTCAACTTTCCTTAGACAAGTCCATGACATCCGGCACCTTGCTATTCAAAACTCTCTAGAGGTCAGTCTAAATTATAATAATCAGATTATGTTGCATAGTCAACGAGCTGATGACACACATGAAGAAACCTGATGATTATCGTAGACCAACCACTACTGACTGAATGAAACTGGAAAAAATTGACAAATAGGTATAAGAAAAACTTTGGTATAGCTTCAATAAGTTTACTTTAGAGAATTCACAGCAATAATCCTTCATAATTTTTGTAGATGATTTCAAAAAATGTTGCTTCTGTATTTTCAAAATAATTTTTAAAAATTATATCACTCTGTACATTTATAACCTTATTTTAAAGATTTTCACATTAAATTTATATAGTTCCAAATACTATATTAGCACTTGTAATTATTGAAGTTTTTAAAGTAAAACTTTCAAATTACTTTTCTAAGTTAATCTAGTTATCTAAATACTTAGCAAGTTCATATCGCCCTTGATTTGTTTAACAATACGTGAACTGTTTTTCCTTTTTTTAAAATATTTATTAAATTTATTGGTGTGACATTGGTTAATAAAATTATATAGGTCTCAAATGTACATTTGTATAATACATCACATACATATTGAATTGTGTGTTCATCACCCAGAGTCAGTTCTCCTTCCATCACTATATATTTGACCCCCTTTACCCTCGTCTACTTCAGCTTCTGATAACCAATAAACTGTTGTCTGTGTCTATGATTTTTTGTTTGTCTTGTTCATTTGTTGCTTTTACTTTTATATGGCACATCTGAGTGAAGTTATATGGTTTTTGACTTTTTCTTTCTGACATAGTTCACTTTGCATGATAATCTCAAGATCCATCCATGTTGTCACAAATGGCAGTATTTCATCTTTTCTTATGGTCAAGTAATATTCCATTGCGTATATGTACTACATCTTCTTTATCCAATCATCTATCAAAGGACTCTTTGGTTGTTTCCACATCTTGGCGACTATAAATATGGCTGCAGTAAGCATCGGAGTACATATATCTTTACGGATAAATGTTTTCAGATTTTGGGGGTATATACCCAGGGAGTTTTCTTAATCAGACAGAAATGTTACCATTCTTTCCCTTTTTGACTTCACATTTCCATTCCATATCCAAACATAATGTCATCTCTGAGTAATGTTTTTGATCATTGCTCTGCTGGAAGATTTTGTATATCAATTAATCTTAATTTTTTAAAAGTTCTGGTAATTGTAAGTTTTTATATTTATTTTTTTTTGGATTGAGCTATGTTACAATTATTATTAGTGCAGAATTTATTAAAATAGTATAATATGACCCAGATTTTAGTTAATCATGAATATATATAGTAAAATATTATTAAAATTATATTTCTTGATAATTAGTTTACTTATATAAGGATTAATAACTAATTACTGCTATATTGAGGCAGACTTTTATATCAAATCAATTTCAGTTTTTCTATACACATATATGAAAACTTGTTAATATGAATAAATGAATGGAAAGTTGAAGGTGTTTTTATTTTTTAAAATGTCCCTTAATTCTTAAAACCCCTTTCATGATATATGTTGAATTTCATATTGTGATCTAGCATCAAAATTAATTTTTAGTGATCTACAATCTGTGCATTAATTAGGTTTTTGTGCATTTTATTTAGACAAAAAAGAATTGTAAACATAATGATTTATTACCCAGTCATTGTATTTCTGGAAAATAAACTGAAAATATTATTAAAAGTTGTGAAATGACTGTTTAGGTACACTATTCTCTTTCACTTGGAATTATGTTATAATAGGATATATACAAAAGTTTTGCAAAAATTAAAATTATAAATTTAAATATATCTTTGCTAATATTTTTTAATAACATGGTTCTATATTAATATGTACTTTAAGTACACTCTAGATCTTTATACATAGCTGAGACGAAGATGTATAAGAATACTTGTCAAGCTCTTCCTCATTTCACAGAGTTGTATAAATAGAGAATGGGGAAAAAATTGGTATTGTACTACTTCAGACATTTTGTATACATATTCTCTTTGCTTTTCCTGTTCTTGTTCCCTTAATTCTTTACCAGCCAGCCAAGGTTGTGAATTGAAAATTACTCATGCTGCCCACTCTATAGTTTCTTAATTTATAATATCACAACACAGACTATAATACACAGTTTCTAATAACACACTTCCACCTTAAACATTAATATGTATAAAACTGCAAGATAAATGAAGCCCTATAGTACCTTAATTAAAAAATGTTTGACTGCCAATAATAATTTGAAGTATTTATTCACGTGGTATCCAGAGACTTCTATACCCTTGAGTAGTCATAGTGAAATATAGAATGACTGAAAGGCATATTTTTCTTTCATACAATAGAAAAAGAGTGATTATAAAAGGGAACATGAGATAGAAAAGAAAATACTTCATTGTCTATTAATGCAAAGTAAAATGAAAAGAGAAAATTTAGAAGTTGAAAAGGTATTCTATTAAAATTATTTGGGAGATTTCTGGTTTCCACTTTGGCATGTCAGAGGTTAGAAGTGGCCACTCCATCCTAATAACAAAAACTACAGAAATTCAAAATCAATTGTTTTTAGATCCATCAGAAAACTGGGGACATGGACAAACCGCTGCCCCTAAAATTAGAAGAATAAACAGAGGACACAGAGAAACACAACTTACCAGAGTAGAAACCCAGGAGCAGAAACATGGATGTCAACTAGCACTAAAATAGAAAAACCTGAACTATAATTAATGAATTGCTGGAGGCTCAATGTAGACAACTCTGAGAGTTAAAAACTTAAAGGGACTTAGTTATGTGAGGGGGGAACACACATTTGTGAACTTTACCTCCAGGAGTTCTTCTAAGCCTTCACAGTGAATAACAAGAAAATCACCTAGTGCTCCCATCAGAGGGAGGCAAAAATAAACCATTTTTACATTTACCAGAATATTCAGTTCTTAAAAGGCCGGCCTTCAGGAAAACCTATTTTAGCAGAGACTAACCTGCATGGGTTTTATTAGAACATAGCCTACCAGGGTAGGAAAGTACCTAACTCCATCTGACTCTAGTCTTTCAAGTGGGGAAAGGGAAATACACAACTCTAGACCCCTCTAGTCATCCTCCCTCACTTAAGGCAAGAGGGTACTGTAAAGCACAAGTAAAGTTCAAAATCCAGGATCTCAGGCTCACCAGACAACTGAAATCGAATCATAGGACTATAGAACACTTCCCTTTCTCCCACATATTACCACTCATTACTAAAGGCCCATTTAACACAGTTCCTCTTATCCAGTACATTGTCTACCTTTCAAAAACAACAAAAAAAATTACAAGGCAAACTAAAAGGCAGTTTAAAGAGACTAAACAAGCATCAGAACCAGAGCCATATATGGCAGAAATAATTGGAATTATTAGACAAGAAATTAAATATATATAGTGTGATTAATACACTAAGGGCTTTACTATATAAAACAGACAACATTCAAAAACTAGATGGATAGTGTAAACAAAGATGGAAATTCTAAGAAATAGCCAAAGGAAATGCTAGAGATTAAAAACACTGTAAGAAAATTAATGAATGCCTTTGAGGGGTTTGTTAGTAGACTTGAAACAGCAAAGAAAGAATCTCTGAGTTTGAGAATGACAGAAATTTCTAAAATTGAAAAGGAAAGAAAAAGGAGACCAAACAAACAAACAAACGAACAAAAACAGAACAGCATATGCAAGAACTGTGGGACAAATACAAAAGGTATAAAATACGTGTAAAGAAAATACCAAAAAGAGAAAGGAATGGAAGCAATATTTGAAAGAATAGTGATTATGAATTTCTCTCAAATTGTCAGTCATCAGACAACAGATCCAGAAAGCTCAGAGAACATGAAGCAGAATAAATGCAGATAAAAACTAAATCTAGGCATGTCATATTAAAATTTAGAAAAATACACAATAAGCAAAAATCTTGAGAAGCAATAGGAAACAAACACCTTAGATATAGAGGAGCAAATAATTACATCTGACTTCTCAAAAACCATGCAAGCAAGAAGAGTTGAGTGAAATATTTAATGTTAAGAGAAAAAAAAAACAACTTAGAATTCTGTACCCTGTAAAAATATTATTCAAAAGTGAAGGAGAAATAAAGACTTTCTCAACAAACAAAACTTAGAATTTGTTTTGCCAGTGGATCTGCCTTGCAAGAAATCTTTGAAGAGGTTCTTCAGAAAATAAGGAAAATGATATAGGTTAGAAATGTGGATCTATATAAAGTAAGAGCCTCAGAGGAAGAATAAGTGTAAGTAAAATTAAAACACTTACTTTTCTTGTTCTTAATTTATAAAATTTTGTTCCAAATAATAACAGCAACAATATATTCTATTTTATATGTGTGCGTGTGTGTGTGTGTAAATGTGTGTGTATAGGACAAGGGGTGATAGAGAAGAAAATTTGGAATATTTTATCATTGTAAGATACTTGCATTACCTATGAGTGGTATAGCGTTATTTGAAAGTGGGCTTGGATTAGGTGTAAATGTATATTGCAAACTTTAGAGCAACCAATAAACAAGAAAAAACAACAAAAAAGAAGTATAATTGATATGCTCAGAGAGGAGAGAAGTGAAATTATGTAAAAAGCACAATTAGAAACACACACATACACACACACAAACAAAAACAGAAAATGTGTGGAAGACAAAGCAGGAATAAAAAACAACAAATAGAAACTAATAAATATAGTAGATAGTAATTCAACTGTATCAGTGAAAACCTTAAATGTGAGTTATCTAAACACACCAATTAAATGACAGTGATTTTTCAGAGTGGATCACAAAACAGTTTCCAACTATATGCTGTTTATATGAAATCCACTTTAAATGTAAAATCACATAGGAATTAAAATAAAAATATAGAGAAAGTCATATGATACTAACATTAATAAAAAGAATGCAGAAGTAGCTATATTAGTTTCAGACAGGGTAGACTTCAGAGCAAGAAAAGTTATCAGGGATAAAGTGGCTATTACATAATGATAAAGGGGTCCACACTTCAAGGAAACATAACAATCCTTAATGTGTTGCACCTAACAGAGTGTCAGAATACACGAGGCAAAAACTGATAGAACTTCAAGGAGAAATAGAGCAGCCACTATTATAATTGGAAAATAATACTCTATCAGAAATGAACAGATTCTGCAGGCAGAAATTAGTAAGGATAGATTTGAACTAAACAGCACTATCAATCAACTGGATATAATTGACGTCTATAAAGTATTTCGTCCAACAATAGCAGAATAAACATTCTTCTCAAGCTCACATGGAACATTTACAAAGACAGATACCATTCCAGTCTATAAAACACATATAAACTAATTTAAAAGAATAGACATTAAACAATATCTAAATTATGCATGGATCAAAGCAGATATCTTGAGAAATTTTAAAATATTTTGAATTAAGTGATGCAGTGAAAACAGTGTTTACAGGAAAATTTATAGCATTAAATGAAATTAAATAATTAAATTTAAAGAAGATCAATAAAATTGAAAACTAAATCAATAAAGAAAATAAACAAAACGGAATTTGTTTTTTTGAAAAGATCAATTAAGTGGATGAACTTCTAGCCAGGTTAACTTAAAAAAATGAGAAAGAAGGTATAAATTACTAATATTAGAAATGAAAGAAGGGATATCACTATAGATCCCATGGACATTAAAAGGATAATCAAGGAATATTATGGTGACTCTATGCCCACATATTTAATAACCTAGATGAAATGGAGCAATTTCTTGAAAGAAACCCTCTGTCAAAACTCATAAGAATAGGCCAGTATGAATTGACCTATATCTATTAAAGAAGTAGAATAAATAATTAATAAGCTTCCAAAACAGAGAGCACCAGGCCTAGATGAGTTTACTGGTAAATTCTATGAAACTTTTAAGGAAGAGATTGTATCATTTTTCTACAGTCTTTTCCAGAAGCTAGAAGGAGAGGGAATACATTCTAACACATTCTATGAAGCTAACATTACCCTAAAACGAAAACACATGAAAAGAAAACTACGGATCAATATCTCTTATGAACTTAGATACAAAAATCCTCAACAAAATATTAGCAAATCAAGTTCAACAATGTATAAAAACAATAATATACCATGTCCAGGTGGGATTTATCTTAGATATACAAGGCTGGCTCAACATTAGAAAATCAATTAATGTAATTCATCATATTAACAGGCTAAAAAAGAAAAATTACGCAATCATATAAAAAAATTCAGAAAAAGCATTTGATAAAATCCAATATCCATTTATGATAAAAATCTCAGCAAACTAGGAAAAGGGGAATTTCCTCAATTTGATAAAGAATATCTATAGAAACCTACAACTAACATTATACTTAATGGTAAGAAACTCAAAGCTTTCCCACTGAGATCAGAAACAAGGAAAGGATAGCCCCTCTAACTGTTAGTTTTCAACATTGTACCAGAAGTCCTAGTTAATCCAGTAAGACAATAAAAGATATGCAGATTGGGAAAAAAATAAATAAAATTGTCTTTGTTTGCAGATAACATTATCTGGAAGAATCAACCAAAAAATTCCTGGAACTAATAAGCAATTATAGCAACTTTGCAAGATATAAAGTTAATATACAAAATTAATTACTTTCTTATATGTCAGCAATGTACAAGTGGAATTTGAAATGAAATAAAATTCCATTTTATTAGCATCCCTAAAAATAAAATACTTTGCTATAAATCTAACAAAATATGTACAAATCTATATGAGAAAAACTACAAAACTCTGATAAAAGCAATCAAAGAATTAAATAAATGTAGATATAGTTTATGTTCATGGATAGAAAGACTCAATATTGTGAAGATGTCAGCATTCCCAAACTGATCTATACATTCAACACAATGGAATCAATGGAACAGAATAGATAGCCAAGAAATTTACTCATATAACTGTGGTCAACTGGTTTTTGATGCAGGAGCAAAGGAAATACAATGGAGCAAAGATTGTCTTTTCAACAAATGGTGCTGAAACTGAACATCAGCAAGAAAACAGTAATAACAAAAATTTTAGACATAGACCTTACACTCTTCATACAATTAACTCTAAATGGTCCATAGACCATGTGTGTAAATGAAAAAGACAAAACTAAAACTCCTAGAAGAGTAGAAAACCTAGATGACTTTGGGTATGACAATGACTTTTTATATATAACCACCAAAAGCATGATCCATGAAAGAAATAATTGATAAGCTGGTTATCATTAAAATTAAAAACTTCTGCTTTGTGAAAAACAATATCAAGAAAATGAAAAACAAGCCATAGACTGTGAGAAAATAATTGCTAAAGACACATCTGAAAAAAGATTTATCTAAAATATACAAAGAATTGTTAAAACTTAAGAGAAAATGACCAAACTGATTTAAAAGTACGCAAAAGACTGAATAGATATTTCATCAAAGAAGATATTCAAATAGCATGTAAGCATATAAAAAATGTCATTAGGGAATTGAAAATTAAAACGAGATAACACTGCACATTTATCATAATGGCCAAAATCTAGAAGGCTGAGAACACCAAATGCTATCGAGGATGTAGAGCAACAGGAACTCTCATTTATTGCTGGTGGGAATGCAAAATATTACAGCTATTTTGGAAGACAGGTTGGCAGTTTCTTCCAAACCTAAATATACTCTTATTATATGATACAGCAATCATGCTCCTTGGTATTTACCCATATGAGTTGAAAAAATTATGTCCACACAAAAATCCGCATATGGATATTTATAGCAGCTTTATTCATAATTGCCCAAACTTGGTAGCAACCAAGATATCCTTCAGTGAGTGAGTAGGTAAATATACTGTCATAGAGAATGAAATATTATTCAGCACTGAAAAGAAATGTGTTATGAGGCCACAAAAAGACCTGGAGAAATGTTAGATGCATATTACTTAGTAAAGAAGTCAATCTGAGAAGTCTTTATACTGTAGAACTCCAAATATTTGACCTTCTGGAAAAGGCAAAACTATGGAGAAAGTAAAGCTTAGTAATAACCAATGGTTAGGTGGGAGGGAGGGATGAATAGGCAGAGAACAGAGTATTGTTAGGGCAGTTAAACCATTCTGTATGATATTACAATAGTAGATACTTGTCATTGTATATACAAGAATGTCAACCCCATAGAATGTACAACACCAAAAGTGAACCCTACTGTAAGCAATGAACTTTGGTTGATAATGATATATTAATGTATGTTTACCAATTTCAAGAAATGTAGCACTCTGGTGCCAGATATTAGTGGATGGGGGGGGAGAGGTTGTGTATGTGTGTGAACAGGGGGTGTATCCTAGAATATTTCCCTCACAGCATTATGCATTGTCCATGTTGAAGATTGCTAACCTATATCACAGAATGTAGTTCCAGTTTTGCCTGGGGAGTCACGAGTACATTTCCCTGAGCCTGCTTTTTGAGGAATATGTTGTAGTTCTATCAGAAATCAGATACAGCTTCTGCCTGAACTGAGAAATAATGGAGATGGCAGCTTCCCCAGGTATTATAGCTGCTTTCTCAATCACTCAGAATAACGGCAGGAGTCCATGTAGGAAATCTCCTGGAATATCACTAAACTGGTTAGAATACATTTGAAGAGCACTTTAATTTTAAAGAATGAGAGGAACCAGAGAAATAATATTTTGTACTTACTGTGATTTTTTAAAAATCTTTACCAGAGAGGGGAAAGATTATATTTACTTAGACTACTAACAGTGAAATTTGAAGAAAAATTTATATTTAGTTTTATGAATGTTAGACAGGCAAAAACGCAGCATCAGTCAACTTACAACAAGGCTGCAATTCAGGTATCTCAACTTAGAGTAAGTGATAAAAAAAAAAATCAAGCACTTTTTTTTTTTTAAGAACATCTCTTGGAAAGTACAATTTTGTCAGCAAAAACTGCAGAGTAAAAAACCTCAGAAAATTATTTCCTCTATAAAAACAAGAGAACACTAGCAAAAACTTTAGAGATCAACTTTCTCAGAACTCTGAAAATTGAAATCTTGTAGAAACCTGGAGAGTGTTTATTCAAGAACAGTGAACTTTGTGGTATTTTAACTTGCCCTATTCCTCCTTCCCCCCCTCCTCAGCTCCACAAGTAGCCTTAAAAACCAAAAACCTGCAATCATAGTGAAAACCAACTGCTGTTAGTCAACTGAGGGGAAAGACAGGGTTGAAATGCCTTCAAAGACCCATTCCCAGAAAATCCTCATTATTTGACCTGTCTGGTAGTTCCTGAAAAGATCCCACTAGCAATGCTGTTTGGCTGATCAGACTTGGAGCTCACCTAGTATAAACAGCTTTTTCCTTGGGGCATTTATAAAAATTTTTTAAAAGTAAAAAAAAAAAAAGAAAAGAAAAAAGAAATGTTAATATTGTCACTGCCTGGGGTAGTGAAAAACAGTTAAGGCAAAGAACAGGCAAACCCAAAAGGAAAACCTGAGGCATGAGTTGTCTATGGGGGATTTTGAAAACCTCTGACATATTCTCGGGAATCTAGAAAGCCACATGCATGTGTAAGGCTGTATGTCTGCTTAGGGCTCTGAACATGCTCAGGAAATATCTAAGAAGGCCGTAATTTCTCATCTGGCTTACCTTGAGGCATGGTGCAAGCAGGAAAAAAAAATGCTGCCTGACAGAGTATCAAGGGTATGCTTCAACATATGTACAAAGCTCCTTAGCAAAGACTTGCAGGCTTATTGGTCCTAGGCATCTAAAGAAATCTCTGACCAATCATCAGATAACCACTAAACTAAGCAGAGATTTCAGTGACTATACATAAAAAATAATACAGACTTCAGAGAATTAGTTCAGAAAAGTTGCTAAATAAAGAATAAAACTATAGAGAAGGGGAGGAATTTGATTTCCACAGTTACCACATTGTTTTATTTGAAATGTCCAGTTTTCAAAAAGAAATAATAATATGAGATATACAAAGAAATAAGAAAGTATGGTCCCTACACAAGGAATAAAGCAATTAATAAACACTGTCCTGGTGAAGCCTAGATGTTAGACTTACTAGACAAAGACTTTGAGTCAGCTATTTAAAATATGTTCAAAGACATAAAGGAAACCATGTCTCAAGAACTAAATGAAAGTAGGATAATGATTTCTCATTAACTATAAAATGTCAATAATATATATATATGTATATGTGTATATATATATATATATATATATATATATATATATATATATAATTTAATTTTCTCTTCTAAAATAATATTAATTTTAGAAGAGAAACAAATAGGAATTCTGAAGTGGAAAATTATAGTGACTGAAATAAAGAGTTCACTAAGACTCTTCATAATTAGAGAAGCTCAACAGCAGATTTCAACAGGTAAAATAATCAGTAAACTTGAAAAAGGGTCAATTGAGATTATGTATTTAGTCAATGAAAATTAAAAAAAAAAAAAAAAAAAAAAAAAAGATGAAGGAAAATAAGAACCTCAGAGACTTGAGGTTCATCAAACATACCATCATAACTATGGAAATCTCAAAAGAAGACACAGAGAGAGAGGGTAGAAGTGATGTTTAAATAAATAATAATAAATCATTAACTTACACATTCAAGAAGTTTGTGGAAAAAATCATAGATCCACACCTAGACACACCATAAAGAATATCTCTCAGTTAAAAATTATATTATAGAGAATTATGTTAACTTCTACAACTATTAATATATATAGCTATTTTTTTTTATGATAAAGGGTCTAAACACATTTACAAAATAAGGCAAAATGGTGCTGATGGTTTTGGTGGGATATCCGAGCCAGAATTTAATTTTAAGAGTAATAACAGATATGATTTATTTTATGTTGCTTAATTTCTCCATTTTTCTTTTCTTCTTCCTGTTCTTATCTGTTAAGTAAGGAGTAAAGTGCCACGGTGGATTTTAAAGAGGATGGGAAAAGGTCACCAGAATAGCAGCCTCTTGCTCGTGAAATTTCAGATGGGATTTGGTCACCAAGAAATTGTAATTCAAATACTGATGTTAAATGAAAAAAATTGGCATTATTTTCTCCAGACACACTGTGACATTTACCATTACTTAATAAGTTTGGAAATGCAAGGTCAGCCTTAGAGAGAATGTTTATGTCCTCTTTGATACACCTCTTAAATATGAGTAACATTAGATGAATATTAATTCCTTGGGTTGGGCTGCTTATTCTCAAGATATACCTTCATTCAGATATAGTAGGTGAGGACAGTTACAAAATTCAAGAAACATTTTTTGAGCACTTGTTAATTACTTTGGTATACAAAATAGATATAATCTCTATTCTTATAGAGATGATATTCTGGTAGGGAAGACAAAGCATAAACACATAGTATAGTAAATAAGATAATATCAGGTGGCGCCAAGTAGGACCAGATACATAATTTGTGGTATTCGGTGACAAATAAAAATGCAAGGTCTTGATTAAATATTACTAGGGATTTCAAGATAGCAACAGCTGAGCATAAACCCAGTGAGAGGCACTTTTTCTCATAGGGCCCTGTGTGACTGCATGGATTACAGGCCCATGAAGCCAGTCCTGGAGATAAATGTTAAAAATAAAATAAAACAGGTTAGATGGGTTGGATAAAATCAGATGAGTTAGTTAAAGAAGAACTGTGAAAGTTTAAATGGTTCAAATAACTTAAAAGTACAACTCTATCCAAATAACTATATATGCTATGTTCTTTACAAAATAGGATATGGTATTTTTAAAATACAGCTAGCAAGGCATAGTTTAAATGCATGGTCTCAATAAATTACTAAGATGTTGTACTTTTATGGAGGAATACACTTAGACTTTGAATTTAGCAAGTTTGAGTGCCATTTAAAAGCCTAGCATTTAAAGTTGTTATGGGGATGAGATAAGTTGATCATAACACATGGTCTTTAGCACACTACTGGGAATATAATAAAAACTCAAAAATGCTAACGATTAGTAAAAGCCAGTGTTATCATTGCTGCTTAACTTATTATTGGGTTTCTATTCTCAGGAAAAAATTTATTGTCTCCTACCAGTTTTTCTATAGAGATGTGTTTAAATATTTTGACAGTTCATGGCCACTCATAAAATCCTACCTGTCACTTAAAAATGATTGGCAAAACAAACAAAAATTTGATTACATTCTTTTTGTTTGCTTTTGGTAATTGAGGATTACTTAAATTATAGAATTCTCAGTCAATTACCAATAATTGGCTAGATCTTTCCTGAAAGAAGAATTTACTTATTCACATAGTGGATATAGTTGTGTGGGATATGTTGATATATCTCTTCTAACATGAATGATACGTTGTTATAATCTAGTCCCTTGTACAACCTAAAAACAATGCACAGTGCCAAGTGGGCCTCTTTGGATTTCAGAGGCAACACAGTACTCATTTGGGTTTGCTACTCTGGCCTACTTACTGAGTGACCCTAAGAACTGCTGGATTTGAGTGGGCTCAAAAGAAGAGAAGAATTAGCTACAGGTCCAGGATACCAAGCAAGCTGCTCTGCCACTTGAGCCAAAGGATCCAATAGATCTGATGGTTCTTGAAGTGTCAGTGGCATATCAAGATGCTATTTGGAGCCTCTGTAGATTGATCGTAGCTCAGACCCTTAGATTTTGAAGAAAGCCATGCTACCCTTGGTGGATACCTCCTCTCCTTTACAGAATCAGCTTTGGGTTTGCTACTATATCTTATTAGAGACTGAATGCTTACCTATGGTCCACCAAGTTACTATGTGACTTGAACTTTCCATCATGAACTGGGTGTGGTCTGATTCACTAAACCTAAAGTTGGGTATACATAGCACCACTGTTTATCAAAAGGAAGTGTTATATACCAGATCAGGCTTGAGCTGGCCCTGAAAGCATAAGTAAATTACAGGAAAGAAGTAGCCCAAATGCCACAGCATCTATTCCTGCTATTATACATTACTTTTTCTGTTCTAGCCCACTTCTGTGGCTCCATGGGGAGTTACCTACTACCAGTCAACTGAGGAAGAGCACACTTGAGCCTAGTTTACAGATGGTTCTATACAATATGCAGGCACCGCCTGAAAGTGAACAGCTTCTTTTGGGGACAACCCTGAAGGACAGTGGGGAGGTGAAATCCTCCCAGTGAACAGAAATTTGAGCAGTGTGTCTGTTTTTCATTTTGCTTAGAAGGAAAAACGGCCAGAAGTATCAGTCTGTACTGCTTAGTGAGCTGTTGTCAATAGTTTTGCTGGATGTTAAGGGATTTAGAAGAAATATGATTGGAAAATTGGTCTTTGGTGAATTATATGAATAGACCTTACTGCATGAGCAAACAAAAAGTGAAGATATTTGTGTCCTATGTGAATGTTCACCAAAGGGTGATTTTAGCAGAGAAGGACTTTAACAAGCAAGTGGATTTGACCACCTATTCAATGGATATGAGTCAGGATCTTTCCACAGCCACACCTGTCATCATCCAATGGGTTCATGAACAAAGTGGTCATGGTGTCAGGGATGGAGGTTATGCATGGGTTCAGCAACATAGACGTACACTCACCAAGGCTAACCTGGCTGTGTGTGCTGTTGAGTGCTCAGTTAGCCGACAGCAGAGACCACTACCTGGAGTGATAGTGGTACCACTACCTGGAATGTTCAGCCATCCATTTGGGGGCAGGTGGATTCCATTGGCCCTCTTCCATCATGGAAGGGGCAACATTTTGTTCTCACTGGAATAGATACACAGTCTGGATACACATTTCCTTTCTCTGAGTGCAATGCTTCTGTGAAACTACCATTCATGCATTTACATAATGCCTTATCCACCATTATGGTATCCCACACAGCATTGCTTCTGATCAAGGAACTCAAGTCACAGGAAATGAAGTGTGTCAGTGGGCTCAGGTTCATGGAATTCATTGGCATTACTTTGTTCCCCAACACACTAAAGCAGATGGCTTCATAAAATAATGTTCTGGCTTTTTAAAGACTCAGTTTTAGTGCCATTAGGTGGAAATACATTGCAGGTATCTAGAACAATGTATTTTCAGAAGCAGTATACTCCAAACCAGTGTCTAGTATATGATACTCTTTCCCCCATAGACAAGAGGCACAGGATCAGGACATCAAGCAATGGATGGAGTGGCACCACTCAATATTACCCTTCTTGATCCACAAGCAAAATGTTTGCTTTATTTCTCCACAACCTTGTGCTCTGCTTATCTAGAAGTCTTAATTTAAAAGGGAGGAATGATTCTACGAGGAGACACAACAATTCCATTGAATTAGAAATAAAACTGCCACCCAGTCTCTTTGAGCTCTTCACACCTCTGAATCAACAAGCAAACAAGAGAGTTACTATACTGTCTGGGATAATTAATCCTGAATGCCAAGAAAAATTGGACTGCTACTATACAATGGTGCTAAAGAAGTGTTTGTCTGATATACAGGAGAAGGCTTAGGGTATCTTTCAATCTTTCAGCACTTCCTACATCTGTGATAAAGTTTGTTAAAATCTACAGCAATCCAATCCAGGAAGGACGCCTAATGACCGAGACGTTTCAGGAATTAAGGTTTGGCTCAGCCCACCAAGCAAAGAACCACAGTTGAGATGCTTCTGAGAGCAAAGGGAATATGAAACAGATAGTGAAAGAATGTGGTTATATGAATATAACCTGTGACCATGTGATCCATCACAGAAATAAGGACTGTAATATTATGAGTATTTCTTACTTTTTTTGTTATGAACATGCGTGTGTGTGTGCGTGTGTGTGTATGCAGTATATGCAGTAACCAAATTACTTAATTCACTCTGCTCATTCTTCCTACTTCATTCAGCTAAATAATTCTACTTTTCATGGCATAGAGTATCTTTTCTACTCTCTTTTTAAAGCAAATGACAAGTTTATTAAAAAAAATTGTTTTGGGGCAGGAGCAAACATTTAAAAAATCATCATATAGAATTTAGAAAAATTTGTATTTTTTTTCTCTCACTCCAGCTACTGCTTCCGTCATGTATGTGTGTTTGCATCTATCAGCTTATGGATTGTGAAGGACCTTGTTGAAACTTGAGTCTATTAGAGACAATTCTCTATTTTTAAATCATGGCTAAGGGATAGGCAAAAGACTCACAATTCTGTGCTTGGGATCTTCGATTTTCACAATTTAGGAGGTGATATCTAAACTTCACAATTCTTGACAAGAGGTTTTAACATCACCTCAGAGAGTGTGTCATTTTAAGATGAGTCTCTGGGTTCTGAAACACCAGCAAGGGACCTAGGAGGTGAGGATGTGGGACTAGAATGTAGATGAATATTGCTACCTCTTGGATCCTGTAGGGCATAGGTTCCTTACATATAGAGGGTTGTCAACACAAGCAAACTGTCCCCTTTCATGGCAAATGGTGAAGGCCAAAGAAGCAAGCTGCTGTGGATGCTGCCCATTGTTTAAGAGGACCATAAAATTCTCATTAGCAGGGTCCCTTGATGTGATTGTTAAAAGTATAATTAAAGTAATAATGCAGCATGAGTAATCCCTTAACAAGAACTACTCTGGAAATTTACATTTAACTTGTGGGATTGCTCCTGGTATGTCAGCATTTCCCCATTTGATTTAGAAGAATCACCAAGCACTGAGAACATCAGGGCTTGCAGGGCTAAAATGATCATGGTTTTTAATTCTTATCAGTCAAAATTAACTGGGCTAACTTTCTAAACATGGGCTCAAAATTGCACCTTCATATTCATGCCTTTCTTCCTAGATGGTTTCTATGAGTTAAAACACATGAAAATATGTTTTAGTTATTTAGTAGAAAATTTCTGGGGCTCCTAATAATTGGAGAAACTGACATGATATGTTGCAAGTGAAAATCCTCAGACTAACTATGCAAATGATTAAAAGTGTCCCTCTGTGACTCACTTTCCAATTCTAGTCTTCTTTTCTAGCATTTTGAAATGTGGCATATTCTACTAGTCCAACAATACTTGACATTTGTCATCGGATTTTGAAAGAATTGCCATGGGCAAGACTTTTTCTTTTCCTTAACATATTTTTCTCATATAGTTTTTTCTAATGGTAACATGAGCTATTGTCTCTAGAAGCTTGCATTGCTTCCAAATGAATGTGACCTTTCTATAAGTCCTCAGGAAAACCTGAATAAAAATATTTTATTGAGGTACCTTGCTGTTCTATGTTTCCTTCTAAGAACATGCAAAAGTGGAGACCCACCTACTGTGTGTAATTCCTATCCCAGACTAAGGCCAAGCAGAGAGGCAGACAGTGTGAGTGAATTCTGGTGTCATTAAAATTTGAACTCCCAGGGGGAAAAATAAAATCAATTGCTTCTTGCTCTGTGTGTGTGTGTGTGTGTGTGTGTGTGTGTGTATCTATCTTCTATTTTGGTGCAAGTGTAAGTTTACAAAATTTCCTTCAGAATCGAATGATCAGTCTTCATATATGTTTTCACATTTGCAAAAATTCACTGAATTCTTTATGGCACACACCAGTCAAGGCACTAATGGTGGATGACAGTTGTCTCTGCATTCAGGCACAAGATTTAGAAAACAAGTCTCCAAAAGTTGCCCAGCTCATGTTCTCTTTAACCAGGAGGAACTATTCCATATTTCCCTATTTTTTCATCTCCCATTCTTCAATTGTAACATTGAGATAATTTGTTTCACTTATCCCATTATGATTAAATAATTTTTAGTGTGGAAAGTAGGTCAAGTTGGTGGAATAGGTAAATACTCAGCTCCTCTCATGACATCAAAATTACAGCTAAACAAAAGAATAACCATCACTGATAATTGCATAAAGTTCAATGAAACAGAAGTCCTACAACTGAGGATATACAGAAAAAGCCATGTTGTGATTGGTAGGAGGTGCAGAGATGCAGATTGAGCTGGTTCAACACCCTCCTGTGGTGGTTAAAACCCAGAAGGAATATCTTAGCCAAGGAGGTTCTCTCTGAGGAGTCAGGGGTCCCAGCTCCATACCAGGTTCCAGAACCCAGGGTTTCAGTACCAGAAAGAGATGTCTCCATAATTTCTGAATGAGAAAACCAATGGAAATTGGGTCTGAATGAGACAGCGGGCTGCTGGTGTCCCAAGCATTCCTCTTAAAGGGCCCATACATGGACTTATTTGCTGACTGACTCACTCACTCTGAGCTCCACTGCTGAGAAAGCAGCTCAAAAAAATGCCAGGGACACACAAGGAGGAATTAAGATGTCTGGCTGCAGGACAAGGGCTGGAGGGGCAGCTTCCTCCCAGAGAGAAGTGCTGGCAAAAGCCATTGTTCCTTTGTTGAGACCTCCTCCTGTTCAGGCGAGTGCCATATCCAAGTCTCCATTAACCCAGGTAGCATGGATTGCCCGACCCTGGTAATTCCCTGAGACCCTGCCCCACTCAACTTGCAGGCCCAGCCAAACTGCTTCCAGTGGCTTTTCCATACAAACAGACTGTCTTGGTTCATGCTGCAGATGTTTCTAAAATCTCAAAGTTTCACAAACCTCAGACAAGCAGCATCTGGCCTCGGCAAGGCCCATGTCTTGTGTCAAGTAGCCCCAAGCTTGGTACTAGTGGGAGTTAGCTTCAGTTTGTAGCATAGCTTTGCCCAGGCACCTCCAAGTACAGCACAAGTGGCAACCATCTACTGATCACTTTGTAGCTCATACCAAGTGGTTCTGGGTAGGGCATAGGAAGCTGCTGAACTTGGCCTGCACCAGAACTCTTCTCAAGAGGCTCCAGAACCAACACACCCAGTGGACAGTTTCAGACCATACAAGAGCACTACCCAACAACCTTCAATAATAACACACCGAAAGGGTTGACTCAGCAGGTACCAGACATCTCTAAAGTAAATCTTGCCCTACAATGTCAGCCCCTGAACAACAGTTCTTCCACTGTAGCCATGGCCAGTCCTCAGCAAACAAGCCTGATAGTCAATCCTTCCCATTGACATGCCAATAGCAATGAGGACTCAGCTACAACAGGAGGGCAAACAAAACCCACACAAGGGACACACCTGGAGTACCCAGCTCAGGTGACTATGGAAACTGTGTCACTTGGCCCCACAGGACACCTACTGCATAAGGCCACCCTACTAAGACCAACAGACATAGTAGCTCTACCTAATACATAGAAACAAACACTGGGAGGCAGCCAAAATAAGGAGACAAAGAAACATGTCCCAAATAAAACAACAGTGCAAAAGTAAAACAAACAAACAAAAAATAACTAAACAAAATGGAGATAAATGATCTACCAAATGCAGAGTTCAAAACATTGGTTATAAGGATGCTCAGTGATCCCAAGGAGAACTTCCACAAAGAAATAGAAAAAAAAAAAGTGGAGATAGAAAACATAAAAATGAACCAGTCAGAAATAAAGAAAACAATAACTGAAATCAATAATATTAGCAATGAGGGGTGAAATAAATGTCTAACTAGTGTGTTGTTTTGTACACCTGAAACAAATAATAATTAAAAAAATTGTGATCAACAGTAGATTACATAAAGCAGTGGATTAAATCAGCAATTTGAAAGACAGGATAGCAGAAAACACACAATCAGAACAGCAAAAAGAAAAAAGAATCCCCCCAAAAATGAGGGTAGTTTAAGGGGCCTCTGGGACAATATTAAGTGAACCAGCATTCCACATTTTAGGGTTACTAGAAAGAGAAAACAGAAAAAACAAAGAATTGAAAACCTATTTGAAGAAATAATGACAGAAAACTTCCCTAACCTGGTGAAGGAAATAGACATATAAGCCCAGAAAGTACAGAGTCCCAAACAAGATGAACCCAAAGAGGCCCACACCAGACACATCATCGTTAAAATGCCAAAGCTTAAAGACAAAGAGATAATCTGAAAAGCAGCAAGAGAAAAGCAGTTAGTTACGCATATACAAGGGAGCTCCCATAAAAATGTCAGCTGATTTCTCAACAGAAACTTTACTGGCCAGATAGGACTGGCAGGAAATATTCAAAGTGATGAAAAGCAATGACCTACAACTAAGATTACTCTATCCAGCAAAGCTATGATTTAGAATCAAAGGATAGATCAAATTCCTCCTAGGCAAGAAAAAGCTAAAGGACTTCATTACCACCAAACCAGTATTTCAAGAAATGTTAAAGGATATTTATTTAAGAAGAAGAAAAGAAAAGATCAAAAATGTGAATAAAATGGCAATAACTGCGTATCCATCGATAATTACTTTAAATGTAAATGGATTAAATGCCCCAATCAAAAGGCATACGGAAGTTGAATGGATAAGGAAAAAAACCCTTATATATACTGCCTACAAGAGAATCACTTTAGATCAAAAGACACACACAGACTGAAAGTAAAGAGATGGAAAAATATATTTCATGAAAACAGAAATGAAATAAAAAGGCTGGTGTGGTAATACTTACATCAGACAAAATAGACTTTAAAAATAGAGGTTATAACACGAGACAATGAATGACCCAGCAATTCTATTTCTGGGCATTTATCCTAAGAAACCCAAAACACTAATTCAGAAAGACATATGCACCCATATATTCATTACAGCATTATTGACAATAACCCAAATCTGGAAGCAACCTAAATATCCATCAATAGATGAATGCATAAAGAAGAAGTGATACATATACACAATGAAATATTACTTAGCCATAAAAAAGAATGAAATCTTACCATCTGCAGCAACATGGATGGACCTAGAGGGTATTATGCTAACTGAACACGTAAGTCAGATAAAGACAAATACCATATGATTTCACTTATGTGTGAAATCTAAAGAACAAAGTAAACATACAAATAAAACAGAAACAAACTCAGATATAGAGAACATTTTGCCAATTGTCAGATTGGGAACGTGTTTAGGGGAATTGGTGAAAAAGGAAAAGGGATTAAGAAGTACAAATTGACAGTTACAAAATAGTCATGTGGATATAAAGTGGACCATAAGTAATACAGTCAATAATATGGCAGTAACTATGCATCATGTCAGATGGGTACTAGACTTATGGAGGTAATCACTTTGCAATTTATGGAAGTGCCTAATCATTATGTTGTGCGCCTGAAACTAATATAATATTGTATGTCAACTGTTATTGAAAAATAAAATAAAAATTATGAAAAAGGAATTTTTAGTGTGATTCTTAAATTCCTTTTTCTACAAATATGAGGTACATAATGAAACATGCTATATAAACAATAAGCACTTTGAATGGTGCCTGGCACATGATAAGTCTGCAATTAATGTTCCCTATTTTGACTTGAGAATCTCCCAGTCACTTAGTTGTAAACTGTCTGTGGTAACTAGAAGAAGTTTACAACTAAAGGTAACTAGAAGGTAACTAGTTATGGAAAACAAAGACAATAGTGGTTCTACTGCTCATTGAGTGTGAAAGAGTGGTGTGAAAGGAAGCGTAGGTGAGAAGAAACAGTATGAGAAAGAAAGTGTTCTCAGAAGGATGAGCTTATTGGGTCCTTTACATGAAATTTCAGTGTGAAGCGTGGTAAGGTAGATTTAGTGCATATCATCTGTGGTTCTTTTTATTCAATAACCCTGCCAGGTAGATCTGGTATTTTCATGTGAGGAAACGAAGACTCAGAAAGATTCTTGCCTGATAGGGTTTTAACTTTATTTAGTGCAGCTCGCTCAGACCCTCTTGCTATTCTATTGTGCTGACTGGTCAGTGTCAAAAATTCATTTTAACTTGTATTATTTTTCAGTAAAAATTAGCACAAATTTGAGGATAACGTTTTAAAGTTCCACATAAGTTTCAAGTCATAGCCAACAATGGATAACTCAGAATAAAGGGCTTAAAAAGTGGCTTTTGTTGCTACTGTTGTTATTAATTCACAGTGGTAGTTGGAAATTCTTTATGTCCAATGTGTTGATCTATTTATGCCCTATATTCGATATGCTGACTCTGCTTTAAAAATAAACACCATAGGCAGTTTTCTGTTTGTTTGTTTTTTGTTTGTTCATTTTTTAACGTGGGCAGGAACACCTTGGAGGAAATGGGGGAGAAAAAAACTGAGGTGATGCTAAAAAGAAATTATGAAGAATTTTCTCTCTGGCTCAGGATATTTATGTGGGATATCTTAGACAGTTTTCTTCAAGGGGCACAATTAAGGAAGTCAACAGCAATGAAAAGACCCTAAAATGGGAACTTGCAAGGAGGCAAGCATTTGAGTCTAAACTGGGAGCAAGTAAAGACATGGAATCCAGCTCATAAGATGGTATAAGAAATCACTAGACTAGGTACAGTTACTTTCCTACCTTCTTTTTTAATTACCTCTGAGAGAACTGTGAGTGATACTTCTGTTAAAAATACTCAAGAGAAACAGAATAGAAGTTTGTTGTATCATTTTCTTGCAATTAAATTTTTTTCATTCCCTGGTGATAAGAATGATGGCAGGTTTTTGGATATCTAGTTTGGTATATTTCCCAAATGTACTTGGTGAAGGTTTATGAAATACAGAGAGATCATGGAGTTAGTTGGGCTCTTTGCAGCAAGGGCTTCTGAAACCATAGATATTATACCACATCACAACTCTATGTGTGCCTGTAAGGGTTCTAAGTATGTAGCCATATTCTGCCTCTTTTCTGTATGTTCATCAATGTTAGTGAAACATGCTTGACATGGAAAATGAAATTCAATCCATACAATTTAATTAAACCAACATTAATTGGATTACTATGGTTGCATAGGAAGCCTTTGGTGAAGGAAAAATCAAATGTTCAGAAATAATCCAGATCAAAGTGGGAAAATAAAGTTTACAACAAAATTATAGATTTTGACCTAGTCATGCAGGGACTCAGCTCCCGCTCCCCACACAAGAACGCACGATATGGTGAGGCCAAAAAGGAACAACAGAGCCATAGATAGGGGAGTCACATACCACTATATTCTCTATGGTGGCTGGTCGAGACACAAAAGCAAACATCTGCCAGTACCCCAACAGGGGATCTTCCTGCATCCCAGTCTCACTGGCGGCCAGGCAAGACACAGGAAGTAGGATCCACATGATCTGCAATCCGCCATCCCTCTTGCTAGCTGCAATGTGCCGCCCACTTCTCTGCCAATCAACCAACCCGTTGCTAACAGCAATCCGCGTTTGCTAGCTCAGCCACGGCAGTTATATCAGTGGCCAATGGCTAACTGGTTACAGCTGATGGCCAATTAGTTACAGCTGATGGACAACTACTAATCCAGCCAGCACCTTTCCATGTGAGGCCGCGAGCCTGGAAACTGCTCTCTGGGATTCTGTTCCCATAGACCTCTAGGAAGGTACAGGCTGGTTACAAAGATGCAGACTTAATAGATTATTTTTCATTGGCTGTCATTAGCTAAATCTAAAATGCAGCAATTTTAAGAGGTTTTATTCTGTGAGCCTCAGCAAAAAACATGGTTTTAACTTCAAAATGAAGAGGGCATTTCTTTTGGCTCAAGTGTGCTTAATTAGATAATAGGCATCACAGACAATGCTGTGACTAAATAGCAAAACTGAAAAACCTATAGTATTGAATCTTACATGAAGCTCCCCAGGCAAAGACATAATTTGAAATAAGTTGGCTCCAATTTAGAATCAATCAACAAAAACACATTGACTGCTTATTACATGATTAGAGTAAATTGTCTGAACGGGATATTTCCGAGTTTGCTAGGCCACTAACTTTACCTTATACTGTGGGAGGTTCAGGTGTCACATATTGAACAAGCAGGAAAAAAAGACAATCCTTATACCTTGGTAAATACTCTGATGTAAGAGGCGTGCTTGCATGATCTACCCAGAGAGTCATGATAGCTATAATCAAACAACTTCTACAACCTAGATATCATAACTTATTTATCTTTATGATTCAACCCAAGACTTGTAAATATGACAGAATTTATTGAAAATGATTGGAAAGAGGACTATGCACATACTGTAATTCCAATCCAATCATATAATTCAGTCATGTGTGCATGTAAACTCTGAAATAAACATCTACCCCTGGTTATTTACTCTTTTAATCAATAAATATTTATTGAGCATCTATCTTGCACCAGATTTTATTCTAGTACTAGTGATTCAGTAAACAAGATAGACAAATATCTTTGCCCTGTCAAACTTACAGTTTGTGGGACATACAGATACTAAACAGCAGAGACAGTAAATAGATACACTGTATAGTATATTCGATGATATATGTATCTCATAATGGTGACACTTACATCTGGTGGTAAAGGGAAGTAGGCATTTTTCGGCTGGGATGTGTGTACCACCATCACTTTAGTTTTGATCAGAGCTGGGAAGATGAACACTGAAAATTACACTATTATGGTTATTACATTTTGGGAATATAGTACAGACCTGGATTGAACACTTTAGAATAACTAGATAACTCAGTGAATACATTTATTAAATCAGCACAATTTGAGCTGAATCCTTGTAGAATAACATAGTGATTAGAACTACAAATTTTGGACACAAGAGGACTACCGTTTGAATTCTGCCTTTGTGATTTTATAACTGTATGACTTTGTCCAGCTATTTAATCTCTCTATGCCTTTGTTCCCTCAACTATAAAATTGGGCTTATAACTTCTTCCTCAGAGAATTGATATAATGGTTTAATAAAACAATGAAGGTAAAACATGTATCATTATGATACATACATAAAAAATATTTGGTGAATAGCATATATTGCCACTTTGTGTCCAAACACTGAAGGAATTTCCGAAATAAAAACCATTTGAGAGATGAGCTCTTTTAATCTAATCATTTTATAGAGTAAGGGAACTGAAGTACAGATAAGTGAAATGAATTCTCCAAGATCACAGAGCTAATCACAGAGGGAGGTCTAGTTTCTACCAACTACCAAACTCCAGAACAATGTGGCCGTATCGGACATACTTGGACACACCCTCGTTCCTTCTCTACATGTAAGGAAAAGAGTAAGGGGAGTCACAGCCTGAACATGCATGGCCTTCAGAAGCTCAACATCCAATTTCCAAATATCACTCTAAGCTCAGTTCCTGCTCCTTTCCTGCTCCTTATGTTGATTATTGTCAAGTTGTGGACTTAGACTTGTTTTGTCGTCATCGCCTCTATTAAAGAAATGTGCTGTGCTGTAATTTGATTAAAATGGAGATATAACTATGTCTTTAATATCTGAAATCATAAATATATCACATGTTAAAAATAAATCACTTTCAGAAGTGTGAAGTGTTGATTTAATGTACTTGTATTTACTGCAATGACATAGTTAATTAAAGCAATGATTCCTGTGTCCATCAAATAGAATGATTTAACAGAAAAATGCCAGTGCTGAAGATCATAGGACTTTATAGTTCTCTCTAATCAGGAGAACCGGAGTCTGAGTGAGGTGAATGATGGGGGAAATATGCAATGGAAGTACAGAGGGAAGCAGGAAAAATAGGTGGAAAAAGAAGACAAAGTCTTCTCCATCCCTGAGGATTCTTAAGTATTCTGATGCTTCAGACACATCTGAGTAATGGCAGCATAGATCCCCAGCTCACTAGAAAGAATGATGACTTGTGATTATTGTGAGATCTTTTCCCCATTGATTCCAAAGAAGGACAGTTTGGGATTTTTTTTTTGTCGCTTTCTTGGATTAGTTAGGATTCCCAGCAACAAAATTGAATAGAAATAGTGATAGCAGGCATTCTTGTCTTTTCCTAACCTTAATGACCGTGTCTCTAAATTTCATCATTAAATTTGATATTTCCTACAGATTCTTTTTCTTAAAACAACAAAAATTATTCTTTCAGTCTGGAAGCCAGAAGTCCAAAATCAAGGTGTGCCAGGGCCACACTTCGTTCAAAGGCTGGAGGAGAGATTCTGTTCCTTATTTCTGCCAGTTTCCAGTGACTCTGGGCATTCTCTGGCTTGTGGTAGCAATATGCCAACCTCTGCCTCCATGGTCACATGGCTTCTTCCTCTTCTCTCTGTCAAATCTCCTCCGTGTATCTCTTATAAGGTCACGTGTCATTAGGTTTAGCACCCACTAGATAATCTAGGATAGTCTTTCCATCTCAAAATCCTTAATTTAATTATGTCTGCAACAACCTTTTTTTTTCCAAATAAAGTAACATCCACTGGTTCCAGGAATTAGGGTATAGACATATTTTAGGGAGGCCAAATTTTGTTTCAGTTATTAATTTTTTTTTTTAATTTTGTATTCAGGCCAGTGAGAATCAATGAATGTAACCATAGGCTGCATTAGAGCAAAAGTGCTGTGAACACAATTTTTAGAGTATGACGGCCCTAGGCAGCATCTATCATGTAGCTATGTGGCATAAGGCAAATAATTTCAACTCCCTTAATCTCAAGTACCTCATAAATGAAATACAAATGATCATTTCTATCTCAGAGAATTGTTTAAAAATTAAATGAGATAATATAAAGTTCTTGGTACCATGTCTAGAAAACAAAAGTCGTCAGTAAAACACATTTATAGCAGTATTATAGTGCTTAAACATGATGCATTATGTTTAAGCATTAATGATTAAATTTTTTGTTGAACTATTCAAAACAGCTAAGTCAATAATTTGAGTATATGCTATTGATATAACACAATTACGAGTATATGCATCCTTTAAACTTACTCTTTAATAAAATTATGTATATTTTATTGTATTAAAATATAGAAAATGTAAAAAAAAATCATTTTAATTATTTTAAGCATACAGTTCCATGGCATTAAGTGCATTCACATTGTTGCAAAACTCTAAAAGTTTTTAATGCTAGGTATTCTCTGTTACTTTCTATTTTGACTTTGCTACATTTTTTAAAAGTCAAGAATTTATGTTATTATCAAAAGACTTTTTTTTATCTATTGAGATGGTTACACAATTTATCTTTTATATTCTGTTAAATCACTGTAGTTTTAATAATATTTTTTAATTGAAATGATCTTGCATTTCTAGGATAGTTCAATATTTTTGTGGGAAAATTTATCCAGCACACAAATGTACAAAGTTAGTAAATAGAGAAAGAATTTAGGCCAAAAATATAGACTAAAAAGGAGATAATTTTAATAACATATAAAAAATAGAATAAAATTATTTCTCCAGTTCATTTGAAAATTTCTTGTGTGAATATAGTTTTATTCAATTTCAATAAAAAGCCTGTCAGTCAGTGAATATCATTTTTTACAAATTTTGCTGTTAAAAAAAAAAAAAAAAAAAAGGAAAAACACCCTCTGTAATGACCAGGATTCATCCTACAAATATTTTTATTGCCAAAATACATTCCCAGATTTAATAAAAACATCCTTTTGCTTACTGTTATCATTATTATCCCCCAATATGTCTGTTCCACCCACTAGCTCATAATATGTCTATAGAAACTGAGATAGTTTTTAGCTGTTGTTTCTTCCATCTTGGTTGACATTTGGGTCTTTCTCATACTACTAATCTTAAAGTATATGCAAGAGGATACTGAGTTATTTTAGCAGAAAAAAGGCAGATCAGTTATCTTATAGCACATAAAAGCAAAGCAAGATTTCTTTTAGTTAAATTTCACCAAAAATTGCACAACCATAATGTATTCTAAGGGAGAGAGACCTTCAAGTACAAGCCTCACCCTACTATTATACTCTCAGCAGGAGCAGAGCAAAATCTCATCTGAGGGTCTTAACTAGACACTGGGGGCCATGCAAAATAGAGTCTCAATCAATACAAATTCACAGAAAATTTAAAATACTAATTGGAGATTTAAGAATATTTGAGGAAGAAAATAAACCTACTGATGGGTACAGACAAAGGCCAAATTTGTCCTCCTTTCCTTAAGAATGTTTAAATGGCTACAGAACTATTTGACTTAAACAACATAAAAACTTATTTTTGGACTGAACAAGTGGATGCCTGCAGCTGATTTTCAGTCAAATTGTATCGCATTGAAACACTGGGGTTGAAATGGAAATATTGACAGGCTATTTACCAGTTAGGCCCTGGTAAGTACAGGGACAAGAAATATAATCCATTTTGTTAATGTGGTGAAGTTATCATAATCAAGCAGTTGGTAAAGAAACAAATCTATTAGGAGATTACATACATATCCAGCCCTTTAATGATCTGATGTTTTAATAAATGGATATCATGGAGTTCTGTCATTGGGTACATTAAAAGAACCTAGCCAGAAACATCACTACCATAATTCTAGCCAGATATTTTCAGCAAGCAGACTTTTTATGCATTCCTGGAAACTCTCTCAACTTGCTGCTTTATGTCGTCCTTGTTCAGTAATATTTTCCTGCTTAAATTATATATAGAGGTGAGTTGATGTGTTGTTGCCCTATTTCAAGCCAATATATATTTTAACTCTTTGTTCCTTTTTCAAATATGCAGCAAATCCTTAATGGGGGCATAAGTTGAAGGAGATACGATACCTCCAGAAAGGAATAAGCAGCCCTGAAACAATTTACTTGGACTCTGGATTTCCAAGCTGATGGATTACATTCTGAAATCTTCTGCAGTTAAGGAGACCATGGTAACCAAAAATGTTCCTTCCTCAGTTGTGGCATAATCCAACCAAAAAAGATTCAGAGGAAAATAAAGAGTGTGGTTATTCCTTAGTTATAAATGCAGTGCTCAATTCAAAGAATAGCAAAGATAAAGGATTGCTTTATAAAAAATGAGATAGATAGGATATTAGAATTCCAAGTTTTGCATTAATCTCCTTTTGATATTTTTCCTTTCTATCATTAAAAGAATTTTAGAGTTAGAAAACACTGTAATTTACATATGATATGTCCACATTGATGACAAGATTATACAAAATGAAACCACATTTATATTATACCTGACTTCTATTTTTCTATTCAATAACGCATTGTAAAACTCTTGCCATTGTCATCCATGTTATTTAAGTTTCTGTGAAAACAGCTGATCAAAATTCTAAATAATATAACTACTCCAGTATGACTACCTAGATTTTAATATTGCTCTTCAATAATCTATATTAATCCATCACCTATTGTTAATTTGGTAGAGATTTTTGTCACTTTATTAAAACTGCAATGATTAAAATTGTAGCACCAACTTTGTGCACATCCAAAGTTATTTTCTTGGGCTATTCTTAGTAGTAGAATTTTTGTGTTGACTACATTTTTAATGCTTTTGATATGCAATGGCTAATTGTCCTCTGGATGTGACTGTTTCCTATGTCCACATCGTAGTTTGAATAATGTGGCCGAGGTGGTTAATTGCCCTCCAGAATCCATTCACTTCATTGCTCTCTTTACTAATAGAACCTTCCCCATCAAGTTATAGCTTGGTCTTGATTACTCAGGTAGGGACTATATTTCCTATCCTTTCTTGGAATTAGATGTAATACTATGGCTTGATTCTGGCAAATAACATGTATACCAAGTGATTTGTGCAATTTCTGGGCCATGTCCCTAAAAGGAAGCTACTCGCCCTCCACTCCACCCCCCCCCCCATGCCCTAGAACTGGACTTAGTTATGGGGAGCCAGCTCAGACTAAGCAGAACTGGGAATAGTGAAATAATAAAAGGCAAGTATCCCACATCTTAGGACCACATCATGGAAGATGGCTGCCCTCCATTTTAGGCGTTTATATGAGAGTCAAATGAACAATCTATCTTAGTATAAATCACTGTTAAATCAGCCTAGTTAGTACCCTGACTAACATCATTACCTCAGTGAATGTTCAAATCTGAAATTTTGGAAGTTTGAAGCAGGATGGAAATGAAAAGAGGAAAAGTAATGATCTATCTCTAAAAGCTGCTTATTTTCCTGAAACTACATATTTGTGCCATCAGCTTTATAACTATCCTCCAGCAAGATGTGTTTTATACTTGTGGATATAAATGACACAATGGTTGCTGAAGCCCAGATCTTCAAAAATGAAGACTTGAAGAAAATCTGCCCTATGCCCGAGGTTGGAGGAGATTGCTACACTAGCTCCAGAGTTTCTCTCTTAATATCTCAGTTATGGATAAAGTTTTTAAATCTAAAGCTGAATTACTCTGGCTACATGTAATTTAAATTGTTCCATACTGGCACTTCTGGCATATACCAATGAGACCTTCCATAAAATCAATCCCCCATTTTTTTTAAGGAGTCCTCCACTCTGATTTCAGCATGCCTGTCAAAAGAGCATGGAATGGAAGCTTTTATATTGTGACTAATTTTATAAAGTATAATCATCATAATGGGCTACACTTAAAATATCCAGGTAATGTGAAATAAGAGAGAGAAAAATTTTAAAGGAAAAATAGGAATTTAAAAATTTAGTAAAAGAGTTCAGCACTGGGATTTTTATGAGTGATGTTACAGTGTAGATATGGTGCACAAACAGAGCCATACACAACAGCCCTTAATATTTGTGAAAAGATAAATTTTGGATTACTTGGACATAGATGGGAGTCACTACACTCTTTAAAAAAGGGGAATATATAAAACAAGCAACCTAGATTCAAGACAATTATTTCAAAGCATTTAAAATTAATCTACTAGAAACAACAACAATATGAAGGAGAGGAATAGTTTGTTGAAACTTTTGCAAAGTCACTATTAGAGCCATATTTTTTTTTTAAGGAAAGAAGAAATTCTAGTACTTATATGTTGATATGACAGAATGTTTGCAAAGATGGCCACAACAATTTCTCTTATCTCTATTACATGCTTTTTTTTTTTTTTTTTTCAATTCGACTTTGCAATTCCTCTCATGAAGTGTTGGAGTCTATTTCCCTTCCCTTTAATAGGGGCTGTCTTTGTGACTAGCTTTAACCAACAGAATGGGACTGTACCATGGTATGACTTCCAAGCTCAGGACTCAAGATGATGTCCAGCCTTTGTTC
This sequence comes from Rhinolophus sinicus, assembly GCF_036562045.2. Taxonomy (NCBI): domain Eukaryota; kingdom Metazoa; phylum Chordata; class Mammalia; order Chiroptera; family Rhinolophidae; genus Rhinolophus; species Rhinolophus sinicus. The sequence goes on from NC_133751.1 coordinate 71,089,058, forward strand.
TTGTCCTGTTAGAAATCAGCTCCTGTATAAGAAAGCCCAAGGTAGCTTGCTGGATATGCCATATGGAGAGAACTTACATGCCCTGGCGGACAGCCCCAGCCAGTTGCCAATAACGTAAGTGAAGCTATCCAGGGCCAACCAGCTGACCTGCCAACTGACCACAACAGCATGAATGTATCCAGCTGACACTATGAGTAGCAGAGATGAAACATGCCAGCTGAACCCTGCTCATGTTGCCAATCCCCAGTAACGTGAGCAAATAAATTGTTATTTTAATCCACTAAGTTTTAGGTGGTAAAACATTCAAAATAAATAATACAGTTGATAAATTTTAAAATTAATTTATAATTCCTCTTCTTATGTCTTTTACCAAACAAATCAGTTGAGATAAGAGTATTTACTTGAATGGAGGTGTATCACTGTTGGTTAAAAAATAAGATTCTAGCTTGCTAAATATTTTCACCACCAGTTTAATACTCTGTTACTGCAGAGGTGACCTACTTCCTTATAGTATAAATTGGGAAGATTTGACTTCAGTTTATGATAGCTCTTTGCATGAGTGACACTGTACAAAAGGCATATACATATTGGTCACAAAGTATCTCTTAATAAATGGGAGCATATGTATACTAATGGTAGAAAATTTATGCTATAGATGAATGAAGTCTGGTGTGCATATTTTTTAAAAAGTGTTGTTGAGTTTATCTGAAGATAACTGAAGCTTTCTTTGATCTACTGACTGATTAAGCTTTTTGTTCAATATGGCATATTGAGCCTTTGGACCTTAAGTTGTTTTGGTCTGGCTTTTGGATATATTGATATTTTCACTGAATGATTTATGATATTTACCAAGAGATTCACTTGTAACTTCAAAGCTTAAGTTAAAGTCATTTTGGCAGCCTTCCAACTGAAAACTTACTATATACAATGAAAAACTCCATAAGGGTGGAAAATCATTAAACAAAAATAGCATCTCTTGGTTCATACTGTATCTGTAAGACAAGTCAGAAAATATTTCCCTATACCAGGCTCATAAAATAATCTTTCAGGCAACCATATTTATAGAAACAAAATGACTCAAATCAATGTTCTTAAGTGTTGTAGATCTTTAAAATGATAAAGTAGTATTTACCTGCATACATTCCTATGTTCCCCTCTCCACAAAGCTGTGAGAAGTACCAAGTCAGGTGATTTTTGCATAGGTGAAATAAAATAAGTTCAGAAACAATTAAAAAAAAGTTATTTCATTTGTATTCATACATGTTCTATTGTTTGGAAGAAAATTTAAAAAAATGAAGACATACTCATAACTTTGAACTAATTGTGTTTGATACAGATGACTGTAGTGTGATATATATGTAGTCCTGTTTCCGATTTATTCTCCAATTATGCCAGCTAGCTTCTATTCAAATCATACTTTAAATCATTCATCAAAAATAACTTCACAAGAGAAATTGGTCAAGATGGTGGAGAAGGTAAATGAGGTACTTAGCTCCTCTCACCACCACATCAAAATTACAACTAAACTACAGAACAACCATCATTGAGAATCCCCTGAAGTCTACCTGAACCATACTGAAGTCCTAACATACAGAAGAAGCCACCTTGAGACTGGTAGGAGGGGCAGAGATATGGGATGGGATGGTCACACACCCACGTGTGACCATTAAAAATGGGAGGGATATCTCGGTTGTGGAAATTCTCCCCATCCTCACCAGTGGAATGGAGGATCCCAGCCGCATACCAGGCTCCCCAACACAGGATTCCAGTAACGGGGAGAGAAGTCCCCATAACCTCTGGTTGGGAAAAACAGCAGAGATTGTAGCTGAATGGGATGAGGGTGGCTGCATTCCCAGGCACTCCTCTTAAGGACCCATGTATGTACTTAGTTATTAATGAATTCACTCGCTCTGAGCTCCAGCACTAGGGCAGCAGCTCCAAAGGCACCAGGGACATACAGGGAAGAACTGAGTTGTCTGGCTTCAGATCGAGGGCTGGAGGGGCCGCTTTCTCCCAGACTAATGGAGTTGCTGGTAGAAGTCACTGTTTCTTTATTGAGCCCTACCCTTCCAGGTGTGCAGATGCAGGTGGCCACTATATCTGAGTCTCTATCAACCTTGTTAACACCTTTCAATCACCTAGTTTCACTGAGACCATGCCCCACCCAACTTTTGGGACCACACAAGATGCTTGCAGTGGATTTTCCCTATAAGTAGCCTGCCTTGTCTCATGCTGGGAACTTTCCTAAAATTTCTCAAAGTTCACAAAACCTAAACAAGCAACATCTGGCTTCAGCATGTCCCATACCTCTGGCTGACAGGCCTACAGTTCGCAGCTTAGCCTCTCAAGGCACCTCCAAGCACAGCATGGGTGGCGGCCATCTGAAGATTGCTTTGTGGCTCATGTCAGATGGTCCCTGGAAGGGCACAAGCTGCAGATGAACTTGGCCTGCAGTGGGCCCCCTCCCAGGAGGCCCACAGGTTGACACATCTGGTAGCCAACTTCAGACCCAGCTGGACTATCTATCATCCAACCACTTCTGGGGATGACATACCCAAAGGGCAGACTGGGCAGGCACCAGAGCCCTGCTAAAAATAATCCTGCTCTGTGGGGTCAGCCTTTGCACAATAGCTCTTCCACTGTAGTCATGGCCAGTCCTCACAACCAATGAGCTTGAGGATCAATCTCTCCTACTGACTGCAAACAACAATCAAAGTCAACTACAACTGGAGGGCAAACATAACCCACACAAGGGACACACCTGGAGTACTGAGCACACGTGAACAGTAAGACTGCACCACTGAACCCCACTGTATACTTACTACATAAGGCCACTCTACTAAGACCAGGATATGTAGAAGCCCTATCTAATACATAAAACAAACACAGGGAGGCAGCCAAAATGAGGAGACAAATAAATATGTCCCAAATAAAAGAACAGAACAAAGCTCTATAAAAAGAACTAAATAAAACGGACACAAGCAATCTACCAGGCACAGAGTTCAAAACATTGGTTATAAGGATGCTCAGTGATCGCAAGGAGAACTTCAACAGAGATGGGAAAGATACAAAATGGAGATAGAAAACATAAAAAAGAACAGTCAGAAATAAAGAATACAATAACTGAAATGAAGGATACTTGAGAAGGAATCAACAGTAGATTAGATGAAATAGAGGATCAAGTCAGCTATTTATAAGATAAGGTAGCAGAAAACACCCAATCAGCAAAGCAAAAAGAAAAAAAAAGAATCCAAAGAGATGAGGATAGTTTAAGGAGCCTCTGGGACAGCACGAAGTATACCAACATTCACATCAGAGGCATACCAGCGGCAGAAAAGAAAGAGCAAGGAATTGAACATGTATTTGAAGAAATAATGACAGAAAAGTTCCCTAACCTGGCAAAGCAAACAAATATACAAGCCCAAGAAATGCAGAGAGTCCCAAACAAGTGAACCCAAAGAGGCCCACACCAAGACACAGCATAATTAAAATGCCAAAACTTAGACACAAAGAGAGAATCTGATAAGCAAAAGAAAAGCAGTTAGTTACCTACAAGGGAGCTCCCATAAGACTGTCAGCTATCTCAACAGCAACTTTGCAGACCAGAAGGGATTGACAGAAAATATTCAAAGTTATGAAAAGCAAGGACCTACAACCAAGATTAGCCCACAAACTTATCATTTATAATCAAAGGACAGATAAAGAGCATCCCATACAAGAAAAAGCTAAAGTAATTCACTAACACCAAACCAGAATTACAAGGAATCTTAGAGGGACATTTTTAAGATGAAAAAATAAATAAATAAAAAATATGAATAATAAAATGGCAATAACTACATATGTATCAACAATTACTTTAAATGTAAATGGATTAAATTCTTCAATCAAAAGATAAGGTGGCTGAATGGATGAAAAAACAAGACCCTTATGTATGCTGCTTACAAGCAACTTACTTCAGATCAAAAGACGCATGCAGACTGACAGCAAAGGGATGGGGAAAAGATAGTTCATGAAAAGAAGGAGAAGGAAAAGGAGGAGGAGGAGGAGGAGGAGGAGGAGGAGGAGGAGGAGGAGGAGGAGGAGAAGAAGAAGAAGAAGAAGAAGAAGAAGAAGAAGAAGAAGAAGAAGAAGAAGAAGAAGAAGGAACTGGGGTAGCGATACTTATACCAGACAAAATAAGCATTAAAAGAAATGCTATAACAAGAGACAAAGAAAAAACTAGTAATCTCACTTCTGGGTATTTATCCAAAGAAACTTAAAACACTACTTCGAGGGGACATGTGCATCGATATGTTCATTGCAGCATTTTTTTTTTTTTTTTTTTTTTTTTTTACAATGGACAAGAAGTGGAGGCAGTCTGGGTGTCCGTCAATGGATAAATGGATAAAGAAGAAAAGGTACATATATAAAATTGAATATTGCTTGGTCATGGAAGAGAATGAATCCTCACCATCTGGACCTGGAGGGTATTGTGCTGAGTAGAATATCAGACAGAGAAAAATAGATACAATGTGATTTTACTTATATGTGGAATCTAAAGAACAAAATAAACAAACAAAGAAACAAAACAGAAACAAACTCATAGATACAGAGACATTTTTATGGTTGCCTGATGGGAGGGTGTTGGGGATGGGTAAAACATAGGAAGGGATTAAGAAGTACAAATTGGTTGTTACACAGTAGTTGTGGGGATATAGGATATAGCATATGAAATATAGTCAATAATATGGCAATAACTATGTATAGTTGGGTACTAGACTACTCAGGGGATCACTTCTTAAATTATATAAATGTGTAACCGCTATGCTGTACAGCTAAAATTAATACAAAATAATATTGAATGTCAAGTGTAATTGAAAAATTAAAATGGGGGGAAAAGGTGAAGGAGAATTAGAGGTTCAAGTTTCCATGTATAAAACAAATAAGTCATGGGGATGTAATGTACAGCATAGGAACTATATGTAGTCCATAATATTGTGATAGCATGGTACAGTGTGAGATGGTTGCTAGACTTATCATGGTAATCACTTCTTTAGGTATGCAAATGTTGAATAACTATTGTGCACACCTGAAACTAATATAATCTTTTATGTTTGCTATATTTTAATAAAAATCTTAAAAACAGAATCTGAAAGTAAAAATATGTTTAACTATGTGATTTAAGTATACACGCAACCTTACTAAGTAATTGAGCTGAAAAGAGGCTGTATACCTTCCACATTAGCAAAGTAGAAAATATAAAATATACAATAGCAAACAACAGAAAACTCAGAAATAACAAACAAGAATAAAAGGAGCAGAAAACAGAAAGCATATAACAGAAACAAAACTAAAAATAATTGATATGATAATAAGTGTTAATGCAAAACATTAACATAATGCCTAAAAAGAATTCTCAGATTGGGTCAAATAAATTAAATCTAGCTCTGTATAAGAACAAACAACTTCATGATGTAAGTAACTAATCAGAACATCTCTGCTTTATATTAAATTTCCATTTTTTCTTTTTATGTATTCTTTTTTTCTAACTTTTTATTTTGACATTTTTAAAACTTATAGAATAATGCAAAAATAGTACAGATATTTCTTGGATAACCTTCCCTATATATCCTATATTTTTAATACTTTACCCACATTTTTACCCTTCTCTATTTAAATATAGATAGATAGATAAGTAGATGCAGAATATTTTACTGAACTAGTTCAAAGTAGGTGGCAGGTATAGTATGATCTCTTTTCCCATAATACTTCAATGTTTATTTCCAAAAAACAGGGCAATCCTTGTCATAATTGCAATAGTTATTTAAATTAGGAAATTGATCTCTTTTGGTATATTCTTAATTCATTTTTTTTTTTCAAATAGTATATCTCTTCTAGGAGTATTTATCTGTTACCCATTTTAAATTCAGAATACAGACAGACCTCAGATTTCATTGAGGCATAAACTTCTCCATTTGAAGCAATTTATTTCAGCTTTTTAAAGATTAATTTACAGCTTCATCAGGAAATTAAATAACTTAAAGAATAAATTAATTACTTTATTTATAAAACTAATTATCATGGCACAAAATTATCGAAGGCTTGCTATGTTTGAGGTACCTTGTATTTTGCATATCTTTATTATTTAACTACAAAAATACATAATACTTAACAAGTGCTTACCATGCTTTAAGCACTATGTTAAGCACATTATAAGGATTATCATATCTAATAATAAAGTGGCAAATACTTAAGAATCTTTACCTATGTTTCAGGTACATGATGAAGTGCTTTACATATAATACTCATTTAATCCTTTCAACATTACGATGAGGATATTATTATTCCTATTTTACAGATGCAGAAACTCAGACCACAAAAAAATTAAGTCTTCAAGGGGAATTATTATGTCTATTTGAAGGAGGGAGACTCTGAAACTTGAATAAATGTTATTACCCGTATTAGTTTCCTAGGGCTGCTATGACAAATTAGTTACCACAAACGGGGAGACTTAAAACAGCAAATTTATTCTCTCCCAGTTCTGGAGGTTTGAGGTCTGAAATCAAGTTCTTTGCAGGCCCCTACTCTGCTCTTTCTGAAAGCTCTAGGGGAGAATCTATTTTATACCTTTCCCTTAGTTTTTGGTATTGCTGGCAATCCTTTGTGTTTCTTAGCTTGTAGATGCATCACTCCAATCCCTGCCTCCATCATCCCATGGCATTCTTCTCCCTGTCACATTGGATTAAGGACCACCTAATGACCTCATTTTACCTCTGCAGGGACCCTATTTCCAAATAAGGTGATGTGCAGAGGTATCAGAGGTTCCAACGTCAACTACTTTTTTAGAGGACACATTTCAACTCACAGCATTACTCAAGTCCATTCAGTTCATTAATAGGACTACAAGGGTTTGAATATAGGCGTGTATCTGACTGCAAAGCCCATGCTTTTATCCATTCTGTTCCATGCAGCATATAAGACTTGAGTCACCTTCAGTTCTTTCACTTACCTAAATTATTCATGACCATGACAATCATCAAAATAATCTAATTTTTTACAAATAATAAATACATAATTTAGATACTAATTGAAAATGCAGATATAACTGTTTTTATAAAAACAATTTTAAAATTTAACTCTTTTGAACTTTAAACGTGAGATTTTTAAAAAACTAAATAGACTTTTATAATAAAAACTCATTTGTTTATGCTGCTACCAATACAAATATATCATTCTTAAAGAACATTTCTACCAAAAAACTGGTTGTCTCTGCTTATTAAAATCATTTTTATGTTCTTTAATAAAATGCTATGCTTTTATTTATACAGTGTTTGTACTTTCTTTTAAATTGTATTAAAAACTATATTCTATTAATTTTAAATTTAATATTTTCTTATATCTTTTCTGTACTTATATAAGTATAAAACTTTGTTTTAATACTTCTTTCCACATAATATCTTACAGCTAGTCATTATTACCACATATAAAAAAACTTCACTGTGTATTTTGTATTTGTGTATCTGACTGTACGCACCTAGCAATTATATTTAATTTTTAAGTACCATTTATATTGCTCTATAATGCAAAAAATTAATATTATTTGATTAATTGATTTCTCTAATTTGGGGCATTACGTTTATTTTTATAGGTCCATTAGAAATATCTATAATATGGAGGAAAGCTTTAACTAAATAGCTAAATCTACAGCATTTACCTTATTTCAGCTTCAGCATGTACACTACAGACATGCATTACCTTTTGCCTTGCAAAATCATCTTAGCTGGTTTCCAGCATGTTTTCTTCCAATGTAATACATCTTACATACCAAGGGCAGAAGAATTCTGGTAAAGCTCAAATATGGTCTAGTCCTCTATTCTCATCATCATTCTGTGCTTTATCTTTGCCTGTAGAAATACTGTTAGTGAATTGCCTTGAACAAAGGAATAACAAACTAAACACAACTATAGCAAAATAATATTTCAAAGAAAGGAGCAAGCAAGTAGAATATTTTGAGTAATATGAAAATGGTGAGAATGAATCAAGCGCCATGAATTAGAGACATTATTTCAAATGTGGATAATCACTTATTTTACTAATTTTAACTTCATTTTGTTAGAATATTTCCATCTATTTTAACAAGTGAGAATTGCTCTATAATTTTCTTTTCTTGCCCTGGGCCAATTTCCCTTTTTAATTCTATACTAGCTTAGATAGATAGATGATAGATTAGATGGATAGATGAGATAGATATTTTGTTTATTTTATTACCTTGTTTAGTCTTGCTAGACATTCATTTTATTAGTTTTTCAAAAAACCAACTTTTAATTCATATGTATTTTTTAGTTCTGTTTCCTATTTCTTATGCTTAAACTATCCTCTACATTTCTCATTTCAGCTACCATGATACTATTGGCAATGATCATAGTTCTTCCTTTAAAACCAAGATTGAAGTATCATTTGTCATTATCAGACTTTGTAGTCACACATGTCATGCCCATCACTTTTATCTGTGTGACCTTAAGCAACTTTCTTAAAGTCTTTGGGCCTAGACTCCTTGTGTTAAGATAGATAATTCAAATAACTATTTTATAGAGTGACTTTAACAATTAAAATAATAATTTAAAATGCTTAGGACAATGCTGACACTTACTAAGACTTCTCATAGATAATGGTGGTGGTGATGATGATGATGATATTAATAATATGATGTTGTACCTATTTAAACCAGGCAAAACATTGTGGGTCTTTTTCTTACTATTGAGTTATCTAGATTGATATTTAAATAATCCAGTCTATGTGGTTTCCATGAATATATATGTATAAGAGCTTATGAGAAAAATAAGATTTTATCTACAGATAAATTTATTTTATTTAGTTTAAATGTTCTACTTGACCTATTTTAGGCAATTAATTCTTCACATGTATTTCCAAATAAATCTTAGGATTATGAGGTAATGTCTAAAAAGAACTATGCATTCTTTGGAAGACATACAAGGTCAGTGTCCAAATTATGTCAGGAATTATGTTTGTGTTTATAAACTAGAAAGATGCCTTTTATACCTCAAAGGACATGAGTAGCCAAAAATTCACTACTCACTATTTAAAGAGCAATAGTTATAAGGGAAGATGAGTGGGCAAAGACACAGGGACTGATGAAATGAAGGGAAAATGGGACCTAATAAAAAAGAGTGAAAGTAGGAAATGCCAAAATGAAGCAGATTTGAAGAAACAAAACAATGAGATTGGGTCGTCTTAATTAGTAGCTGAATATGGCATAATGTTCATCACTCTATCCTTGAAACACTTTCCTAACTTAGCTTCAAGGCGAGATTTTTTTTTTTTTTTTTTTGGCCTGGTTGTCTTCTTCCCATTTATAGCTATGCTATTTTGGCTTTGTTGCTGTCTCCTCTTCATCTCTCTGATCTCTAAATGTGAGTGTGCAGCATTCAGTTATTGACTTTCTTTTCTATCTACAACCTTCCGCTAATGATCTCATATAGATTCATGGCTTTAAAGATGATCTCCATGCTAATAATTCCCAAATGTATTTCTATAGCTTTAACCTCTCCCCTGGAATCTAGACCCGTATACCAACTGTCTATTTGGCCTCTCTATTTGAATGTATAAGATATATCTCAAATTTAACATTTCCAAAACTGAGCTATGGACAGCTTCACCCCCACCCTGGCCCTGGTCTTTTGCAAATCTCCTCTCATTGTCTTTGACATTTCAATACGTGACCAATCCATTTTTGCCCCTTTTGCTCAGGCTCAGAAGCTTCTACTAATTCCTGGTTCCTCTTTTCTATCATTCTCCACTTCCAATCTGCCAACATATGGTATCAACTCTATCTTCAAGATCTATCCAAAATCTGAGCACTTCCTAATGCCAGCAATTCTACCTCCCTCAATTTATAACAGCTTCCTAACTGGATTGCCTGTCAGCCGTCAAATAGTGGTGTGGTTGGCAGAAGCTAGCTTGCGTTGGGCATTTCTGAGTACATGTCATTAGTATCTTATAATACATCTCTAGCAGAGCCAGTACCACACCAAGAACTGTTATTCAAAAGATGTTTAATTCTCCCTTGCAGAGGCTACAGTCTTGCTCTAGAACCCTAAGGGACTGCATTATAATTTTCCCATTAAGTTTTACATAAACTCTATGTAACATCTTTTCTCCCTCACAGATATACCTAAGACCACAGGGTCTGTCAGATTAAATGGTCAAAGCATTAGTGTCACTTATACCAACATGAAAATGTAGGGCTGCTCCAGAGCCTTTTCTACTCTGTGTATCACTCAGAGTTTGCAGCCTTTCATGTCACTCTGTATAATGACCAGAGCAGTCCTCTAGATGTGGCCCACCAAGCATGACACTTTTTTTTCATGGTAAAAGGTGTGAGATTCATTAATTGTCCTTTATCTGAAAAGCATTTCCTGGGATTCCACAGACTATCAAGTCCTTTAAAAACTCTATCAATGTGGTAGTATCTTAACTTTTTATAGAATTTATAGCTCACCCTCTGAACTTCATAGATCTTCTCAAGGGCTCCAACATATTTGCCATTTGTTGCTTGTCTGATTTGATTAATATAATGTCACCAATATAGTGGATAAATGGGATGCTCTGCTGCCTGTAGAACCAATATTCAATATCCAATGTCCACATATATAGCTCTATATGTTTCCCTATGAATTCTGCCATTACATATTTTCTAGGTCTTACAGTTCTTTCATGGTATTGCCTCTTTCCTTCCTTAGGAAGCGCACAACATCTCTGGACTTGTTATATGATGACTTAATCTACGTGTTGGCCTAGTGGTCAGGAAAAAAACGGAGGAAGTTCCCAAGAGTCCAAGAGTTGTCTTGCGTAGGCAACCAAGGGTCTTTGAGAAAGAATGAAGCACTGACCTTAACCAGAAAGAGGGATTTACTTGGGCAGGCTTAGAGAACTCAGTGGATTTTGAAGAATTATGATTTTCAAGGCATCAATCACAAATGTCCTCCTCATTTATAGTTACATGGTTAATTTGTACTGTAAATTCACGCACCATCAGTGATAGGGTCCTTATTCCCAGGAGAGCAGATAATTTAGCTATAAATTAGTCTAATCCTAGTCTGTTCCTTCTCGTATTTCTCCAGAATGCAAACTCTGAGATGGAAAATATTTTGCAAGAATTTTTATTAAGAAGTGCTCTGTGGTGAAGGCAAGAAAGGAGGAATTGACAACTTGCAAATATCAGTTATATCATACTCAGAATATGACTTCAGTCCACTCCACAAGGGACTCTGAAGCTGAATGGCATGTTAGAGTTGTCCTGAGGCTAGGAAAGGGGGCTGGGTATTTGTACTCCCAACTCAATGTGTCACTGGACACAGGTTGCCTGGGTGAAGGTTGGCATGACTTTGGACAAGGCACACCTCTTTATTAAATGCAATCCTTAAGTAAGTCAATAGCTGGGAGCAGATCAGGACACATCCACAACCATCCCCAAATTTGGAATCAGTATGTAGATGTATTTCTTCTTTACTGAACATAATTTTTGATTAATCTGGACATTTTACTGGGTCAGGTGAGTCTGTACCTGGATAAGTATCAACTATCTTTAAGATAAATATAAGTCATTAACTTGCAGAGTTGGAAGGGACTGAGAAATTATCTAGTAAAACTTTGAACGCTATTGATAGCATTATCAACACATCTCTGGATTGCATTGTTGGAATACTGATTTCCAGTTTCAGTAGTTCTGATCATTTTGAAAAATTTCCCCTCTTGTTGAGCAGACTCTGTTTCCCTGTCACTTTTACCTTTTCTTCTACTTCTGATGTGAAGAATCACATTCATAGATCAAATTCTAATGGAAATGCTTCAAGCACATAAAGATCTATTAAATTGTGCCCACACACCCCCATCCACTGACTCCAACACACTCTTTCTGTGGCATAGTTTTAATGCCATTGTGTCTAGTCACTATCTTGTAGCTTCACCCCCATATGTCAATTTCTCCAACTGTCATTTTCAGAACTTAATACCGTGCTCCAAAGCATGACCCACACAGAGCATAAGACCTTCCAATTTTTAAGACACTGTACTCTTATCAGGATACTTTCAGATCTTATTAACTCTTTCAGCAACTAGAGGGGACATTTTACTCAGTGCTTGAAAACTTCGACACTATTATTATAATTAAAATACGAAAAGCAATGTGCTATTTAATTAATTGATATGGACTTTTCTATTATTTTTTTCCTTTTCTCATCTTCCAAAAAATTATGAGTGCGATATCATTCTATACCATTTATAAGAGAAAAATAAGTGCAAACAGAAATGAAAAAGAAAACAAAGAGAAATAAAGAATAGTTAAGAACATGCCCATGAGTGATGAGTGAAATAATCTATGAAGTACCCAGTTATTATACTGGACAAAAAATTGTATTTTTAAAAAATTAATTTTCTGAGGAAAAAAATTTATCAAAGATCACAGGAGAGGAAATGAATAAAGAAAGTCAAAACCTAAATTTTAGTTATCTTACACAAGTGGTTTTGTGGCTGATAAAGTTATATGATCATAGTTGGAAATTCTGTAATTTTTTAAATGGATTATAAAGTTAATTTTAAGCATCATGTTATAAACAAGATCCATTCTTTTCTTTTAAAATATCCAATAATACTTTACCCCCTCCCCACCCTTTATATCTACAAAGGATTCTATATTATATCTGCTTGAAGCACAGAGGTTTCGAGACAACTCTATATAACATCTTGCTGAGTTGCCAAAAATGTGCAGTGATCCTGAACCTTATGTCCTTGAAACAAAAGAGTGGTTCAGTGACTTACAGTTTATTACCTGGCTTAATAGAAGACTTTATTATCTCTCTTTTTCTAACATATTTTCCTACTATCTCAACAAATATCCCCAATGTTGAAGAGGAATGCAAAGACAGCCAAGTTTGGTGTTGCAAGAAGTTATAATCTACTAATGAATGGCAAATTTTACAGGATCTAGAAAGCCAGACCAGTTTAACAGATGTTGACAGAAGTTAATCATGTTCCATTTCCCCAGGAATGGTAGAATCTGTGCGAGAGTAATTTAGGATTATGGACTGTAGGACTTAAATTATTTATTAAGAAGATTTTAGTAGTAAATGCTGAGAAGAGGAAGAAAGGCACACTTTGATGGGGAGAAAATCCTTATTTAAGACCTTGGCAACAGCATCACTGTGAAACTGCTATATTGTTTTTATTGTTGTTTAATGCTCAATTATTTAAAACACTTAAATGAGAGTTCAAATGCCACCATTATATACTAGTGAGACATTGACTGTATGTTTTTAAATGGTTAAAATTGGAATTTATATTTTAAGCATATGGCTATATTTGTGGAGCTTCCCTACAATCACTGCAATGCTGACTTTCTCAATTGATCTTCAGCTGTCAATGAAAAATCATTTCACAGATACAATTAAGTGTCACAATAGCACTGACTGGCAGGTAATAACACACAAAGTTTGAATTATTAATAATGATTTGTGGGGGTAATTTTTGTGTTCTGCAGATGTATGTTAGTTAATTCACTGAAGTCTCAAGTGGTTGACAGAATGGCTACCATGCAGAGATCTAGTAAAACCAAGGAATGGAAACTTGCCTTGACCATGAATAGAGCTGGAATTTCAGGCCACTCATTTCTAAAATGTTTCTTATAGGATTTAAGTAATTAAATACAATACAACTGTAGCAGCGAGATATACTTTCTATTTCATACTACCACCAATTAGGTAGCCATAAGCTAACTTTTTAAACTATTCCTCTCTCTCTCTCTCTTTCTCTCCTCTCTCTCTCTCTCTCTCTCTCTCTCTCTCCCTCCATATATATATATATATATATATATATATATATATATATATATATTATATTATATTATATAATATATTATATATGTTATATATTTATATATCAAAATAGATTCAGAAGATTTATCTCCTAACCACAAGAAATTTCAATTTAATGCTAATATAATCCAAATAAATTAATGTAAAGAGAAGCGTCTATGAGTATATTAAAAAATAAAATTATTGACTTCACTTATGATCAAAATGGATTAATAGAGGCCAGATTTACCCTTCTACTGGAAATAACAAAAAATATATGAAATAATAATTTTCAAGATATTGGACATAAAACAATGAAATCCAGTGATCTCTGAGAGATGGGAAACAAATAAGAGGTGATACCTACAATGTCCCTCACTAACTCTTGGAGAAAGTTTTCAGGCCGTATTACAGCAAGAAAGACTCTAGGCAAAGTTCATCCATCTCCCTGAGTTAAAGCAATGAAGCTAGAAATCTATGAAGGGAAAGGCAGTTATAATGTTTAGACACCAAAGACATAATTCATTTAAAAATTAATGGATAAACTGGACTTTATTAAAATTAAAACCTTGCACTCTGCTAAAGACAATGTTAAGAGAATGAGAAGCCACAGACTGGGAGAAAATATTTGCAAGAAGCACATCCAATAAAAAAAAAATATTGTTAACCCAAAATATACAAAGAACTCTTAAAATTCAACAGCAAGAAAATGAACAAGCCAATTATAAAAATGAGACAAAGACCTTAATAGATACCTGAAAAAAGAAGATCTATAGATGACAATTAAGCATATGAATAGATGCTCCACATCATATGTCGTCAGGGAAATGTAAATTAAAACAACAATGAGGTACCACCACACACTTATTACAATGGCCAGAATCCAGAACACTGACAACAACAATTGCTGGTGAAGATGTGGAGCAATAGGAATGCTCGTTCATTACCAGTGGGAATGCAAAATGGTGCAAGCACTTTGGAAGGTAATTTAGTGGTTTCTTACAAAAGTAAACATACTCTTAAAAATGTTGAATTACTATATCGTATGCCAGAAACTAATATAACCAATATAAGATTGTATATTAACTATACTTAAGTAAAAAATTAATTAAAAAATACATATTGATAACTATATATGGTAAGTCCTAAAAACTTTAGCTTTACTTTAGTAAAATAGAAACAAATATTTGGGGTTAGTAGCAATGTCACTGGTGACCATTTTCCCAGTTATTTAGAAATTGAACATATTAGCAGAAATGATAATAGCACCCACAATGGGGTGGAGATCTTTTTCCTTTCAAAAAATATGGATGTTTTAAACATAAAATATCTCCATTTGTGTGGAAGAAAATGAAACATGAAAGCACAGCAAGCAGAGCTCTACATCAAAATGATTCTAAAAATGAAAATCTTCATGAAAGAATTTGAAACCATGCACTTTGAAGCAGTCTGCAAGCAGGATCTCAGCCAGTCCAAGGAAATGTGGCTTTGGTCCAACGGCAAAGACAAAGATAGATGTCCTGGGTCACAATGGCAATTATTATCATATCAACTTGATAACTGAGGAAACTGAGATTTACAGGTGAGAAATGATTTTTTCAAAGGCACATAGTTAAATGTAAGACCAACAAGACTGGACCTAAAATCAAGCAAAGATACCCTGCCTCACAACTCCTAAAAAAGCAAACTCAGTCTCTGGGGTACAGAAAAGAGACTGTTAACAAAGTGACTACAAATGAGCTTTATGCAGAGGGTGCCAAAAAAATGTATACACATTTTAAGAAAGGAAAAAACTGTATTAAAATTATAATAATATATACCAATAACAAAAGATGAATACAAGTCATGTATATACAACTTTTTGGCACCCCCTGTATTTCCAAGATGCACAGTTCAGGGATGGTAGGGGGAGGGTGTGGCTGGGATCAAAACATATGGAAGAAAAATAATGCTCATCATTAAGTACAGAAAATAAACTAAACATATTCTTACCATATGATCTAACAATCATACTCCTTGGTGTTCATCCAAATAAGTTGAGAAGTTGTGTTCATACAAGAGGCTGCACATGAATGTTTATAGCATCTTTATTCATAATTGCCAAAGAAACTGATTAAACATGCTACTAAACATGCTGTACCGGAAAACTCACTCCAGTCTTTGTCTTACTCATTCTTTTGGCAACATTTCCCAGAGTACAAATTACACTTCCTCCCCTTGAAACAACGGACTGGGCTTCTATGGCGTGAATGTCCTGCGTTCCTCCTACCCCATTTGCTTGTTTTTCTCAGGCTCATTTCCTGACTCTTTTAAGACTTCTCAGCTTTTACCTTTTGGAGAACCCCAGAACCTTTTTCTCTCTTATCTACACATTCTCTCCCAAAGTGATAATCTTCAAACTCTGGCTTTAAATCTATCTTTACTCTGATATTCAAATTTTATGCTCAGCATAACTTTTCCGTTAGGTCCCAAAATGTATATACAACCTAATCAGTATCTTTACTTGAATGTTGTATAGGCATTTCAAATTTAACATGTTTGCAATAGAATTCTTGGTTACTACCCTTCATAATCCTCTCCCCCATCTCCCCTCACCTGTTTCCTCCCCAGAATTCCACATCACAGTAAATTATACCATATTCTAGTGGCTCAAGCCTCCCAATTTATATTTTTTCCTTGACTACCCAATTTCTTCCATCCCATATAGCATACATTAGTATTTCTGACCAATTCAGTGTTCTAGTAATTCTCCAAATATACCCTGACCACAACTGCTTCTCTCCATCCCTATTACCATCACTTAAGTTTAAACTATCTCCATTTTTCACCTTGACTAACACAACAACACTTTTCCTGATATCACATCTTCAACTGTTGTCCTTTGATAATGATTTCTAAGCAGTACACAGTGATCTTTTAAAAAATGTAAATTAGTTTATGTTATTCTGAATGATTTCAAAGGACTTTTCTCAGGTCCTCTGCATTAGCAGTCTCTGCATGAAAAACTCCTATTCACATGAATATTTCTCTCTTATTTAAGGTCTCAAATTTGTATGTCCTGTCTTTCAATAAAACTTAAATCATTTTCTACCTCATTATTGTGATTTATTTCCTCCACAACACTTCCAACTATTTATATATTATTTGACATGTTTATTTCTTCTATATTATCCTTCTGCATTTCTTCTATATGAAGCTATATTATACGAAAAAGTTTACACGTGAATAAAGAGCTCAGAGAGTTGAAACATTAGAACTTTGGAAGTTAGTAAGTCAAAATCCTTAACCCAATATTACAATTCCAAGTTATATCTTTCAATTCCTTGCTTCATTATCTCTTTCTAAATATGTTGTCAGAATAGGCCTTTAATCTCTGGTAGGCTTGAATTGACATAGAAGGGGGGAAAAAAACCTAAAAATTTTAATATCTTTTCTCAAAAGACTATGATTTACTTCTTTCTCTTTTTTTTTTTTCTCATTCAATTTGTTGTTTATTCTTGTCAGTAAAGAGTAAAATTTCCCTTCATTTTAGGTTGAAAAATCATAATTATTTTGGGGGTCATAAAAATGTATGCATGCCACATTTTCACTCCAAGCAGAATATTAGCCAAGAATTACTGGTTTATATTTTTGCTTTCTGAAATAATTTTAGCAGTAAATGGACCTGAATTGAAATGTATTTCTCAAATGACAAAGCAAAGGTTAATGTACAAATATTGATATTTCCTTTTGAAATGTCCAAAGTACTGTCTGTTTTGTAAGAGATGATAGTTTAGAGAATGTGTGCATTTTTTCTTGATTCCTCTTTTCCCATCTTCAAATTCTACTGTCCCACAACATTCTTATTAGGGTAGCTGAAGGGACAGCTGGTGGGTCAAAATTGAGAAAAACAAACAAAATAACCCAACTTTGCCTAAAGATTGGTCAGTGATCTCAGAAATTAATGAATGGGCTTTCAAATCACTAAACATCATCCTTCTGTTATATAAATCACCTAAGATTACTAGTCCTAAGGGAAGAAATTTACACCTGCTTCCATTATATCATTTGAATAATTCTTTGACATGACTGATTATTGCAATATAGTTATTTCTTGATGTACCTGAAATGCCCGCTCAACAGTGAGTTCCTTAAAGTCAAGGAAACTGTAACCTAGAACATTTGAAGTGCTCAGTAAGTATCTACCATGTACATGATAAATAAATTTTAACCTAAAATATAATACAGTATTTTTGCTTCTTACACTTTTATCCCAAGGTGAGAAATTTGCTTTGTGGAGTGTTTGGTTTACTGATCATGGTATTATCAATTCTGAAGATGGTTAATTAGATTGAGTTGTTAGAAAAACCAATAGAATTATATTCATGTCATCAGTCCCTGTCATTTTATTCCAATCAGTATCAATATTAATGGTTGAATTTCAACAGAAGGATACATTTTATCAAATATTTCCCCAAGTGTATATATGTTGTGACATTTTCATGATCAAAAATAAATTCCCAAAAGGAAGTTACATTTTAAAAACAAAGAATATCTCTGAGCTTAACTTTATAATTCCACTATGACATCTGTGATATATAACACCACTATTGTCAAATAAAAAAGGAGTATTTTAAGTAAAATTTCTTGGGGAAAATAAGACAGGAGGCTATAGTTATAGCTCCCTCCATTTAGGCAGTTCTGAAAGACAATGAGAAAAAGGGCATCATTAATGTAGATAATTTTTAATCATGGCTATGTCTGTGGAGTTATCTGAATATATATTTTACACACATTTTCTAAAGAATTTGGGGTCCAAGAACTATTAGATGTTCTTATGCTGGAAAAGGAATGGGTAGATATAACAATTAATTAGAATATGTTACTATCTCCAGATGTATATGTACATATCAATTAAATGTGTACTTATGAATAACAAAAGCTTTTGAAGAAACTATTGGGTACTAAATAGAATTATAATGTAATGTTACATTGAAAAAATTAGGACAAAAAATATAAGATTAAGGATACATACATACACCCACATTTCAACTAGGTAAAATCTGCATACAAAGAAATATTTTAAAAGTTAATGATAGATTTTGTGAGGAGAAGGAGCTGATGAGATTGTGGGAAAGTTTTGCTCTCATTATTGTTTTAGCTATTTTCCATGAATTAAACAATACAATTATGTGTATTTTTAAATGAAAAAAGCACTGATTGTAAACAGAATGGTATGCCTCCAAATTAAATATATGATAAATTATTTACCATGACAAATTATGCATATGATATGAATATAAAGTAATTTAAATAAACTTTGCTGAATGGCTATCATGGGCTAACATGGGAGAATTAGTAATTATATACACATGGCTATATTTATTCATAACTAGTGAATTATATGGCTCATGAAGCTCACAGTTCAGTGGAGAATAACATAAAAATATATATCAATTATTTTATAACTATACTCTCTAATCAATACTAATACTTTTAAATACCTAGAAGTGAGACGGAATGTATTAAACGTCCTTAGTGTTATTGAATGCCATAGTGGACTTAGCAGTCATTAAATGACTACAGCTAAGTGACAGTAAGAAATTCTATACCTTCAGTTGCCAAGGTCACCTTCAGGCCATCCACACCTGCCATCTTTCTTTGTGAAGAGGTAACTTAAGAAGGATGTTTTCATGAGAAATTGGGGAGAGCTGTCTGTATTTAATCAAAGGCACTTCAGTTATTCTTTGTTCTTATAACCTTTATTTCACCCTCTACTGACAGCTTGTGTCTAAGTAGTCTGGTCTTCCCCATGGAAGTGGGGGTATAGGAAGAGAGAGAGTAAACTGGAGCAAGTTTTTCAATACAGCATGTTTAGTAGCATGTTTAATCAATTTCTTTTGTCATCTAAGGTCTTAAATCAAGTGTATGGAAAGAAATATATTTGTTGTAATGTATGGATTAGGTTTGGGTTAAAAGAGTCTGAACTTCACTGACCTTTATCTCTTAACTCACCTCTTTTTCCTTCTATTCCACTGAAAAAATACTATCTGATGTGTGGATGATATCAGATTTTTGGAGTGGAGACATCAGCCATGTGATCTAGATGTTGTTAATTATAGATAGTAATAGGCCAATAACGACTTGGAAAAAAAGTCCTGGAAGTACATACTGTTCCCCAATAAAGTCCTGTTCCCCTTCCCCAATAAAATCTTAAAAAATATATATTAAAAATAAAAAGGAGTGAAAATACTTGCTATTAACATGGTGGGGGTTTTTTTTGCCTGAAACAATGACTTTATATAATTTACTGCTGTTATTTTCTTTTTTCCTATAGTAAATTTTTGTATACTACAATTATTTTTTTCCAATAACCTGTTAAAATTTAGATTTTTAAATGAATTTTATGTCCAAATTTTCTTCCAGAAAATGCAAAGTAACATATGTCTCGCCTCTTGCTTGTACTAGAGTATCCAGGTCTCCCCTCCCTTCATTACTAGATCTTGATAATGTAGAATCTTTAGAAGTTTCAAGTATCTTTATCAAAGTGATGAATTAAAATGACATAGCATTTTAATTTTCACTTTTATTATAAGAACCTCTAGGCATTTCTTCTGATATTTAATGGGTATTTGTTTTTCTTCCTCTGGGAATTACTTAACTACTTATGTGTATTCATTCACTATGCATTGTTAAAGACTTACTCAGCCAAAGACGACCAGGCACAAATTTGAAGTCTGACAGAATCAGATTTATTGACATGATACAGCAAGAGAGGGCACTCCAGAGGAACTATAAAACGCCACATGACAAGTGGGAGCAAGGAAGCATCATTTGTAATGTTTATGTTACTGCGAATGATTCTGAAGAGAGTCTGAGAGAAGAGGGTGTTAACTGTGGATTAGTTGTTGCTTCTAAATGGGATTAAGGGAAGCAAGTGTTAACTAGGTTGGGTGCTGTCATAAGGTGACAGCCTTTTAGCAATTAGATGTCCCCAGTAATAGATGAGGAAAACAAAGAACTCCTAGATGCATCACTGGTAAGTAAGCAGAAGTCCTGTGAAGAGAGGTTTGTTATGGCATTCTACTGCATGGCCTTGGAAAAATAATGTTTTCCGTTAATTTGGGGCTAGCTTTGTTGTGTCTAATTTCCTACCCTGTATGAATAATGGCATAACTGCCTTTTTCTTTTTCAATCTTAGCTGATATTCATTCTCAAAACCCCAGACAGGTTTTTACATTTTAAGAATAGAGCTTTGCAAAGTTATGCCATGTATTTTATTGGTTAAAGGTACATAATTTTCATTTATACACTCTTGAGTTGAAGGCTTGGCATGTCTCCTTACTAATTATGTAATTTTAGAAGATATTTAATCACTTTAGTCTCAGTTTTTATATCTTTAAAAAGGAATTGATAATAATAATAATAATATTTTTTACCTTGTAGGAATATTGAGAAAATGAAATGTGATTATTTTTATAAAGCATTTATCAAAATGTCTGGCATGTAGTAACTGCTCAAAACAAAATTAACTAAAAGGCTAAGTTTAATACAGGTTTTACATGAACTAACTGATGAAAAGAATTAATCAAAAAATAATGATTGTATATATGTGTATATATGAGAACTGAAGGCTATCAGACTGTGTGGAAGTTGCTAATGAATATTCTATGAATTGACCTTTTTTAAAATGATTCTAGATATTTGGAGAGGAAAGAGGAACAAAATTTGTAGACTTAGATAACCACATAGGCATAACTCTTTTGCTAGCTTAACATGGATGATGAGATTAGTGAGAACTATACCCACATACTTCACTCTAGTGGGCTGTGGTTGCTATTAAAGAAACAAGGACATACTCATTTCCAGAATGTTCTCTGGAAGAAGAATGATGTTCTTTCTTCATAACTTCATATATAATTTAACGAACTTAAAGAGCACACACACAATAAAATGATAAGAAATGTTTCAAAAAACAGATTAGTAAATTGAGAGGTAGATGTGTTATAAGAAATGAAGTTAGCTTCGAGGGGGCAGGTGATAAATGCTAGTTATCAGGTTAGGAAGAGAAACATCTCAGAAGAGAAGAAATATCAATCTACACTGAAAAGGAGGATAAATAAGAAGTCAAGTAAGTAGGTGTGGATTCAGAGCAAAAGGAATGAAAAGCATTCAATATGGTGAAATAATTGATGTTAAGCACAGATGCTCTACAAATGCCAGTAGGTCGGTCTGCTGTTTAGGGTGAAGAAATTGTGCACTCTGTACTAGGAAAAAAAACTAAATCCAATTAATAAAGCAAATGAAAGCCCACCTAGGTGGTCCTAGAAAATATCTTTTGTAGTAGTTAATACAAACCAATTATTCTGGCTGCCACTCCAACACATGATCATGGGAAGACAGTGGCCTTGGTGACTTAAATACTACAAATCACTGAGGAAACCAAGTTGATGACTGCAACAAACAACCTGTTATCGTCATACAGCTAGAAGAAAACACAGTCTTGCTGCCAACTTAACAGAGCCTAGAAAATGTTAGAAACGTTGTTGATAAAGGAGGGTGGATAAGTAAAATTTAGATGTATTTGCTGAGTTTTTCCCTCTTGTTTGTTTGTTTGTTTGTTTTTCAATAATTGGGCAAGTCACAGAAAAAAAAAAAACTTAAATAAAAGGTATGCCATAAATGTGTGATCTCTGGTCAACTTTACCCTGGACCAGCTTATTCAAAAAGTACCAATTTAAAAATTGAATAGGTCAACTTTTCTCAACAGTGAGTCATTGACAGAACCAAATTTAGCTAAATCCAGGCCATTGAACACCTGCTCTCATTATGCCTCTCTCACATGATTATAGGGGAAGGGCCGTATTCTTGTTTTTATCCTCAACTCTGTCTTTTTTGTTTTATTGGTAAAGGTAAGAATATTCTGAAAAGAATGGAAAACTACTCTATTGCAAGCATGGCAATAGACATGACAGTTACAAATCAGTCTTGTAAAAATCTGAAACTGCCCATTTGTCTTGACAAATTGTAACAATCTCATACTATTTGGAGCATTCCTCCTTTGCCCATCTGACCTTTCAGATACTGACACAAGCATTATTTGCCTTGAGTAGCCAGGGAACAACTGTCCAAACCTTAGTTACAGATTTCTGAATGCTTTCATTATGCTATTTTCAACTTATTTGTAGACCAGTGCTAAGCAAGTATTTCTGGGAGATATACATATTTCTTGGAAACATATTTTTTCTCCAAAGAATATATAATATAATATAATATAATATAATATAATATAATATAATATAAGTGTGTGTGTGTGTGTGTTTGGCATACATATACACAAAACAGTTTAGAATCAATTTGAAAGACGTAAAATTCAATACTGTTTAAATGTGTAGGATAGTACAAATATGCTGGGTTCATTCAGATAAATTATGGCTCAGGTAAACCATACTTTTATTAAGGAGATGCACCAATATAATTCAGTATTCAATAGCTATTTCTTGAACTGCTCTAATTGGTGAATTGGTCAAATGATAGAGAAATTACAAAACTCTAATACATGGCCTTCTGATTCTTGAAAAGTACTCCAAATTACTGTTGCAAAAATGAAATGATGAGTTTGATATACACTGACATGCTAAGCTTTCTGACTTGGCTTATTTGTTCAACTCTATAAATCATCAGAATTAGGTATTTAAAATCTGATGGGAATTTTAGGCAACTCTGTATTTTTTCAATGTCACTGAGCTTTAAATCGCCATGTTTAAAATTTATTACATCCAAATATACCAACACCCAACCTTATACTTGTTTCATTACCAGATATTGTGATTTATAAGATACTTGGTCTTTGTCCACAGTTCCTGGCTCATAGCTGCCCAAACCTTTGGAATGTCCTAAATGTAGAGAGTACTCAAGGTATCTTTTGTTGTGTTAATGAAGGTGACTCTTAGACCCCATCACAAGGGTGGGGGCTGGTTGCCAGAAGAACCAATCAGGTGATTAGGGGTTTGGAACTGTCAATCCACTCCATTCCCCCACCCCAATACTACCATTCTGACCTCGTACCTCCTGGGAGAGGAGACAGGCTAGAGATAGAATTTACTTGCCAATAGCCAATGATTTAGTCAATCATGACTTTGTAATGAAATCTCTATAAACACCCAGAAAGATAACTCCTTGGCCTTTTTTCAAAGAGCTTCCATGTTGGGGAATCAGAACACTTCCATGTGCCACCATGCCAGGCCCCAGGCTCCATGAGGACAGAAGTGTTTGTTCAGGACCTTGCCCTATGTATCTCTTCATCTGGCTGTTGATTCATATCCTTACATATCTTTTGTAATGATTTAATAATCTACTTAGTAACCAGACTTTCCTGAGTTCTGGGAGTTGTTCTAGCAAATTAATCAAACCCAAGGATAATCTCCAATTTGTAGTCAGTCAGTCAGAAGCACAGTAAGAACCTGGGCTTGTGACTGGTGTCTAAAGTGTGTGTGTGAGGGGGGATGGGGAACAGTCTTGTAGGATGGAACCCTTAGCCTGTGGAATTTGATGGTATCCCCAGGTAGATAGAGTCAGAATGGAGTTGAACTTTTGGACACCCTGCTGGTGCGAGAATTGTTTGTTGGTGTGGAGGAACTTCCCCCCTTCCTCATGATAGAATTAAGTCAATGATAGAATTGAGTCAAGGAATCTAATTCACATTACTTGGTCTTGACTATAATTTTAATTTGTTCAATGAGTGATTTTTTTCCTTTTACTATTAAATACTACTCTTAATTTTTTGAATAGGTAAGCTACTTACGAGGCCAAAATTATATATATATATAAATTCTTTACACATATATAAATTCTATATATGTGTATATATAGATATATACATATATAAATTCTATGTATGTATATATATATATATACATATATATGTGTGTGTATATATATGTGTGTGTGTGTGTTTGTGTTTGCTAAAAAAATTCTTTCTCCTTTCCATCCCTTTCACCATCCTTCTAGTCGCCATTCCACAATAACCCCGCTCACTGTCAACAAATAAACACTGTTATTATATATTTATATCTTTCCAAATATTTTTATACATATACAAGTAAATATCAGTACATATTAGCTTTCATCTTTTTTATACCCAGTAGAATAGTTATTCATCACTCGGCCCTGTGCCTTGCTTTTTTTCCAAACGTATTTTGAATATGTTTTTATGCCATTACCTAAGGTTTCCTTGGGCCTTATTCATTATCTTAACTTTAAATAAATGTTGTTTATTGTATGTCTTGTTTCAAATCATTCTTGGAGATCGTAGAGACATGAATTACTGTAGGTTCAATTGCTGAAGGTCCAAAACACAGTCATAACCATAATGGCATGGTTGTTTTCTTATTTTTCATTAAACAAAGATTTATTAATGTTTCATTGCCCATTTCCAATTTAGAAGAAATTTTTAAAAGAGACCCCATAATAAATCATCTATTTTTCAACAATAAAACTCCTAGAAGAAAAGATAAAACTCCTAGAAGTAAACTCCCAAGACAATACCTTTAGTAATATTTTTACTGATATATGTCCTCGGGAAAGGGAAACAAAAGAAAAAATAAACAAATAGGACTACATCAAACTAAAAAGTTTTTTCACAGCAAAAAACTGTCAATAAATGAAAAGAAATCCTACTGAATGGGAGAAAATATTTGCCAATGATACATCCGATAAAGGGTTAATATCCTAAATTTATTTAAAAAATTCATACAACACCAAAAAAACAAACAATCCAATTAAATAATGGACAGAGGACTGAATAGCCATTTCTCCAAAGAGGACATACAGATGGCCAATAGACATATGAAAAGATGCTCAACATCACTAATCATCAGAGAAATGCAAATAAAAACCACAATGAGATACCACCTCACTCCTGTCAGAATGGCTATCGTCAATAAATCAACAAACAAGTGTTGGTGGGAATGTGGAGAAAAGGGAAACTTCATGCACTATTGATGGAAATGGCACTATTGGTGTAGCCACTATGGAAAATAGTATGGAGGTTCCTCAAAAAATTAAAAATACAACTACTTTATGACCCAGCAATTCCACTTCTGTGTATTTATCCAAAGAAATCCAAAATATTAATTTAAAAAAATAATTGCACCCCTATGTTTACTGCAGCACTATTCAAAATTGCCAAGATATGGAAACAACTGAAATGCCCATCAATAGACAATTGGATAAAAAATTGTGATATATTTATATAATGAGTGTCATAAAAGAGAATGATATCTTACTATTTGCAAAAACATGGATGGACCTAGAGGATATTATGTTAAGTGAAATAAGTCAGACTGAGAAAGACAAATACCATATAATCTAACTGATGTGTGGAATCTAAAAAAAAACCACAATAAATGAGCAAACAAAACAGAAATAGACTCATAGATACAGAGAACAAACTCAGAGAACAAACTGATGGTTGCTAGATATGAAGGCAGTTGGGGGTCAGATGAGGGTGCCTCTGTAGAGAGTACCAAAAAATGTATACACATTTTAAGAAAGGAGAAAAACTGTATTAAAATTGTAATACTCAATATATACTGATAACAAAAGATGAATCAAGTCACATTTGACTTCTGCAATTACAAGAGGTGCTCAAAGTGGTTACCATCAGCGTCTAGACACTTCTGATTACAATGAACTACTGCTTGAGCAATGTTGATCAAAGTGTCAACTTTTACTCATTTTTTGGCACCCCGGTATGTGTTTATTTATATATTCACAGGGTGTAAAATACAGCATTGGGAATATAGTCAATGATATTGTAATAGATACATATGATGTCAGATGGTTAGTAGACTCAGCGGGGTTATCACTTTGTGAAGGGTGTAAATGTCTAATCATGTTGTTTTGTACAACTGAAACTAAGCAAAAAGAAAATTTTCAAAATCATCTATTTTTCAAGTTTATTTAAACCAGAAGCTAAAGCTTTCTCATATCATGTTCATGAGTCCATCAAGCTATTGAAGACTGGTTCATCTCAGAAGTTAAAAAGCCACCCAGCTGGAATGTAATGAAGCCCCTAAACGGAGTATTTTTCAAAGACAGACTCTCAGATGTGCTACAGGCATGCTGCGCAAGTTTTGGCCCAGAGGATTTCCCTGTCAGGGTGTTCTAAGGTGACTTTGAAATCTGTGATTCATTAACACTGGTAAATGGAAGCAGAAACTCTTTAATTCTAAACTGCCTCTTAACTCTGAGGCAAAAATCACTTTACATACAATAGCCTGAGTTTGTATGTTTCTCCTCATTTCATCAGTGTGAAAGTTAAGTGCATCCGTATTCCAAAGATCATTCCCATCCTATTCTTTAAATCATTGTTGCCTTATAAACTTGTTAGGTCAGTACTTCAGATTTTTAGACTTAACTCTGAAAGTGTTCGTTTGTCTTATTAACAAAGTAAAATAAATATAATTTAGCATTTTCTTAATGGGATGATATTCCTGTGAACTTTAGTTGTTAGGAACACAAGTTAGTAAAGTACAAACAAATACTAACTTTGGAAACTATTGAGGCATAAAGGACTTGGCCTGTCGCTCCCTTCGGGTCACTGTACTTTCCCCTCTTTCTAGTGGCTACTGCTAATCTTCGATGTGAATTCTCTGTCACATCTTTGTAGCTCTTGCTTCCTGTCTCTCTCATTTCAGCAGTTCATTGTTATATTTCATTTTCTTATTACTAGACATTTATTTTTCCTTCTTTGTCTCTGTTTTTTCTGTGCTTCCTTGCTTTGGCACAGGTGGGGCTTGGTGCTAACAGTTTGCTTGGCCACTCTGAATTATTAACGTTATTTGACAAAAATTTCCAGTTCTTCCCATTCAAAGCACTTAGTAACTTGCATTTTGGGGACATCTTTGGGGTTAGGGGGGGCTCAACTAGTTCTAGTCAGTGAGTTGTGGACAAAAGTATGTGTGTTACTTCCTGGCTGAATACTTAATGACCTGTGTGAGGCATGAAGGAATTTTTTCTTTCTCCCCTGTCACGTGGGTTAGCAAAGTTCAAGTTTGTGGCTTCTCTGACAAACTCAGCTCCAAAATGACTACAGTAAGCAGAGCCCTCCTTACCAACACACAATACGTATATGATATGAGCAAAAAATGTCTTTCTTTTTTTATTTGTTTGTTTTAAACCATTGATATTTGGAGGTGTTTTTCCTTTCTTTCTTTCTTTCTTTCTTTCTTTCTTTCTTTCTTTCTTTCTTTCTTTCTTTCTTTCTTTCTTTCTTTCTTTCTTTCTTTCTTTCTTTCTTTCTTTCTTTCTTTCTTTCTTTCTTTCTTTCTTTCTTTCTTTCTTTCTTTCTTTCTTTCCTTCCTTCCTTCCTTCCTTCCTTCCTTCTTTCCTTCTTTCCTTCTTTCTTTCTTTCTTTCTTTTCCCCCATAGCAAAACCTTATCTAAAGCCTATTCTATAGGGAATATTTCCTTCTTCTTATTGGTGAATGAAAAACACGTCATAGTTCTGTACATTTCACAGTCATGGCAGCAGGGCAGGGAGAGGCTACTCTACTAGCACTGGCGTATTAATGTATTTTTTTTTTTTTTTTTACTTCCAAGTTCAAGACTCTTTTGGAGGCTGAGGACTCCATAGATATGACAGCTGAATCACTAACAAGGCAGGGGAATACTCGATTAGGGACAAAGAAGATGATGTGATACAGAGCTTGGCAATGGGAAAGGGCTAGTGTTAGAACATGAGCCAGGTGAAGGGGATTAGAAGAAGGCCTCTACAGCAGACCTCCTAATATAGTAGAAGGTATAACATAGAGTAAGAGCTTACTTGAGACACCAGCCAGTATCAGAGGGACACCAGTGGAAAGGACAAGGTGCCTTCTGACTGACAAGCAGAGCACAGTCAAGGGATCCAGGATGCCCTGGGAGCCAGGAGAAGTAAGAGTTTAGCTACAGCCAGCTTTTAGGTCTAGAACTGCCATTTCTGGAGGACTGACAAGGACAAAGTAGTTTTCCAAACCTGGGATGCTGTACTACATTAGTAATCAAGAAAGGTGCCTGGACCAGGGGATCCAAAGTGCAAGCCCATTTTAGACATGGGTATAAGGTCATGAGTTAATCAGAGGAATAAGGCAGAAAACTGCTATGGGTCTGAGGCTCATGGTCTGGATTAGACCAACCACATCAGTGAAAATACTGAGTGATGGTATCAAGTTTCTTAGATTTCTCCTGTTCATATTCAGGGTTTGCTCTTGATATTGAGGTGGACTTGATCTTAAAAACAAAGGTCAAGTTGTCCCAACTTTTAAACAGGAGGCCATGCTGAAGAAGGAGGACCTGGAACAACCTTACGAGTTGAGTAACTACTGTTTTTGTTTTTTTCTATTTCTGCTTTTTTTTTTTCCTCTCTGTTTTGCCCTTATTTTCGTTATATAAATAATCAGGATTGTTGTAAGTGGCTAGCAGAGTAATGAAAGAATAGAATACGATCAATGTTTCACCAGATTCTCAATTGTTCATCCTGACATGTATGGCTCCCTCTAACCCTATATAGTTTTTTCTAACCTCTGTTTCTGAGGGACCCACAAATACTGTTGTTCCCAGTATGATGTTGGCTGCCTCTCAGTTAAATTTAATCTACCACTCCAGCCCCACACCCAAATGCACAGCTTCAGGTTGCCTCAGAGTTTGCCTGGGTTCACACATCTTTACTTTAGTGTTTCTCCAATGAAGCCAACTGGTTTGACTCAGCTTTTTAAACAGGATTCTAGCAGGTTCCATGGCAATAAATGTATCTATGCTAGTTTTTTTTTTTTTTTTATCATTTAAATTAATCTTTATTTCTTTTTTTTTTTTAAATAAAAGTTTATTGGGGTGACAATTAGTAAAGTTACATAGATTTCAGGTGTACAATTCTGTAATACATCATCTATAAATCCCATTGTGTGTTGGGGTCTATGCTAGTTTTAAAGGATGCCTCTTAATGCTTTCTGGAATCTAAATAAATCTCATTGGTATGATCTTCCTACTCAAAAGAAATATTTTCTATATAATACAAGTAATTTGGAAATTAAGGTATATCCTTTTATACAGAAATAGGAACATACAGATTAATTTTGAAGAGTAGGAAGAGAAAAAAGGAAAACAAAGTTTTTATTTAACAAAATAACAATTTTGTAAGATAAAACAAATATAGCTGTAAGTAACATACCATGTTTTAAAATCATTCTTGAATGAAAATCTGGAGATTTATACAATAAGAATGATTTTGCCTCTGACTTGCTTTCTACTAGACAAAAATTACATACGTTCTCTGTTCTCAGTAAAATAAGAGATTAGATTAACTTCAAGGTCATTTTAGTATATAATTATAATTATTAGTTTAAGAAAGTTTTTTGTTTGTCTTGAGAATTGATGAAAAATGCAATTGCATTTTATTTTAGGATTTACCACACAGAAAAAAAAATCTGTAGTTAATCATGAGAACCTCTATATTTCTATATTTTAAATACAATAATGACAAATACTATTTATTAAGTTTATTTTGTACTAGTCACTTGCTAAAATTTTACTCCTGTGGTTTCATTTACTATTCAAACAACAGAAATGTATTTTCTCACAGGTCTAGAGGCCGGGAATCTGAGATTCAGCTATCAGCAAGATTGGTTCCTTCTGAGAGCTATCAAGTTTATGCTCCAGGCTTCTTCTCTGTGGCTTATAGATGGCTGTCTTCTCCCTGTGTCTCTTCACATTATATCCCCTCTCTACCTTTCTATGTGAAAATTTCTTCTCCTTATAAATCATATTGGATTAGAACCAACCCTAATAATCTCATTGTAACATAGTTCCCTCTAAAAAGCCTATCACCAACTATGGTCACGTTTTGAAGTATTGAGGATTAGAATTTCAACACATGAATTAAGGAAGGATACAATTCAGCCTGTAACAAACATAATGAAACACTTTCTACTATTTTCCTTATTCGAAAAATAAAGAAACTAAAAACTGAGATATGTCTTGGATCGCACAGCTAGTAAATAGATTTAAACCCAAGTCTATTTCACATTTGTCCCCTGTTCTTAATTATTAGCCATTCTTGATTTCAAACAATTGCAATTACTATAATACAAGGAATTGAAAGCTGCATTGCCTGTGTCTATAGTCACAGAAAAAAGTTATTTTAAGAGTTAAAACTGTCTTCAGTGGAACTCAAATAGATGCTAATTATCAGAGGGAAAAGAAAAAAGAATACAATGCATGTTAACTTTCAAGAGATAGCTTTTTGGCTTTGAACTATGTAATTACTTATAAAATATATTTAACATTTTTTTCTGATGATAAAAATAATGCATGTCTATTGTAGCATTTGGATAATATGGAAATATATAAAGAAAAAAGTTACAATCACACACAATCCTAACCTTTAGAGCTAAATATTATTGATATTTTTTTCCTAGTATTTTAATACATACATACTGACACATTATATATACAATTTCAAACCTTGCTTTTTTGACTGAAAAAAGTATGGAATTAAACTTTTTTCAGCAATTCTTTGGCATCATGACGTTTTCCTGTAATTTTGTGTATTGAAATAGATCTATAGAAAAGTTATAAAAAATACTACAAAGCACACTAGTTATTTACCCTTGTGAATTGTATATATTCAACCATATTTGTCTTATTGTTGCTTTTCTCAGTGTGCAGATATGTTTTCTAAGAACAAGATTATTAAATTATATAACAGTACAATTATGAAAATTTAATAACTAACATTCAAATAGTATTATTATCTAAAATACAGCTCATATTCAAATTTTGCCCATTGTCCCAATAGTGTCATTTATAGCAAAAGAAGATACTCAGCGCCAAGATTTCATCCAAGTTCACACATTCTTCCTAGCCTTTAACCTTTTAAACTGCTCTTTAGTCTGTCTTTGTCTTTCATGGCTCTGATATTATTAAAAAGTACAGGCCAGTTATCTTTTAGATTGCAACCCATTTGGGTTTTATTTTATTTCTTCATGATGACATCCAGTTTCTGCATTTTAAGCAGGGCTCCTACCATCTGTGACAACATGCATGGGCCTGGAAGACATTAGGTCTTGGAAGCCATAAATTAAGTGACATAAGTCAGTCACAGTAGGACTGCATGATTCCTCCTGCCTGAGGTGCCTGAAATAGCCAAAAGTATGGAAGTCAACAATAGAATGGTAGTTAATAGGGAATTGGGGAGGAGGATATTGGGAGTAGGTGTTGTTCAATGGATGTACAGGAATAGTTATACAGTTAAATAAGTTCTAGACGTCTGCTGTACAACATAGTGCATCTATAGTTAACAATAAGCTATTGCTCATTTAAAAATTTGTTAAGAATGTAGATCTCATGTTATGTTTTCTTACCACACATACAAAAAAACAAGCACACAAAAGGCAGCAAAGAGGAACAAGTACATATTTGCAGTTGGATAAGTTTATCACCCTGATTGTGGTGATGGTAGCATGAATGTGTCCAAAAATCAGCAAATTGTGTATATTAATTTTGTGCAGTATTTTTGTATACCAATTATACCTCAGTAAAGGTGGGGAATAAAAAAACTTGTAAGCAGTCATAGCAACTCTATTTTTAATAGCCAAAAAGTGAAAACAGTCCATATGTCTATAAACATGTAAATGAATAAATAAGTTTTGGTGTATCCACACAATAAGATGTCACTCAGCAACAAAAATGAATGAACTCTCAATACATGTAGCAACATGGGTCTAATACTTATGCTGAGGGAAAGAAGCCAAACACTCCCCCCACACACACAAATGTATATACTATAAAATTTCATGTATATAAAATTCTGAAAAATGCAAACTAATTCATAATTTCAGAGAGAAGACTATTGGTTCCCCAAAGGCAAAAAAGATACAAGTCAGAAAAGAGAGTAAGGGATTACAGAGGGGCCCGAGGAGAGTTTTGGAAATAATGGATGTGTTCATTATGTTGAACCGATGATGGTTTCATGAGTGAATATAGATATGTTGAAACTCATCATGGTGTTCATTTTATATATGTGTACTTTACTGTATCTCAGGTTTTCTTCTCTCTCTTTTTTCCAACAGTACAGAGGTCTTTTATTTTTTTACACCTATGCCATGAATTCATAGGGAATGCATTCCAGCAGCTCAGGCTCCTTTCCATTGGTTCTCACAATGTGTGCTTCTCTGGGTGGGGCAGGCTGGTGTTTCATTTGAACCCAAGTACCTTTCTCTTTGGCTTCCTTCTTTTTCTGATCATTTTCCTTCGCCTGTTTCAGGAAGCTAGCTTGGCTTTTAGAGTACTTAATATGCTCAATACAAACATTAATTCTGTTGGCAGGAATCTTGCCCTTAACTTGTTTGTTTCCAACAATGCCAACCGCATGCCCAGTAACACTGTAGACCCTTCATTTTTGCCATGGTAACATTTGTGGGGCATTCCTTTTTGAACAGTGCCCATTCCCTTGATGTCTACAGTATCACTTTTCTTGTAAATATGCATATATGTGGCCAAAGGAACAACTCCATGTTTTCTAAAAGGCTTAGAGAACATACAGCTAGGGATTCTCCTCTTTCCCTTTGTTTTGGTCATTTTGACAAGTTACTGGAAGATGGAGGTCCTGGCGGAAAAACTATCTCAGTTATTCTTAATATAGCTGAAAAATAGTGAATCTAAAATAACAAGATGCCATTTTAAAAGATTTTAAATTATATAAGATTTAAATTTTAACAAATAAGGGTATATAAATGAAAATATTTTAAAATTTTTAAAATGTAATTGATAGCAGAAGAGAGAGGGGAAGAACTCCCAAAGGAGAGCAAACAGCAAGTGCAAAGACCCTGGGGCAGGAAAGAACTTTTAGCAACCCAAAAGATTGATGTGGCTGAACTGCTGTGAGAGTTGTAGTGGGAACTACAGTCAAACGAGGGTGGAGGGACAGCAGATATCAATTTGGGCAGGACTTTATGAGTGTCCCCCCCTTTTTAGAATTTTGCATATTCTGTTAAATGCAAGGGGATATCATGGAGAGACTTAAATAGAAAGGCGCTCTCCAAACTGTGAAAGATCACTCTGGCATGTAAGTGGATAATAACTTTGAGGAGGACAACAGTGAAAGTCAGGTGACCAGTAGGGAGGCACTCTTAGTAACACAGGTAAGAAATGATTATGGCTTACACTAGGATAGTGGCAGAGGAGATGGAAAGAAATAGATAGAGCTAAACTATATTTTGGAGGCAGAATGATAATGCTTAGGTCAGATGTGAGGAATGAAGATGAAAGAGGTGAAAGGAATATTTGCAGTTTACTATCTTCAGAAAGCAAAAACATGAAGTGCCAAATAGTAAGATAAAAATGTTAAAAGAAGAAATTTGTAAAGTGAGTATCAAAGGTCAAGTTTTAAACAATAAATTTGAGAAAACCTGGAAGACATCTAGGTAAAATTGATGTGAAGGTAAGTAGATTTACAAAACTAAGTGTTATAATGCATGATCCTTATTGAAGATTTAAATGTGTACATAAATGGTTGACCTAATCTCTGATTATTTCCTTAGTCTAGACATTTAAGAAATATTAGGTTGGTGCAAAAGTAATTGTGGTTTTTGCAATTATTTTTAACATTTTAAACCACAATTACTTTTGCACCAACCTAATAGAAATTATTTGTAAATACTCTTAGGAATATTAATATTTTAAAGATATTTTACACATGGAATGTACTTTTGAGAAAGTTTACACTCTCCTATATTTCCTAGCAGTATAAAGTGAATCCTTAGCTGTGTAAAAGGATGTTTACACCCTTGTCTGGGTGTTCATACATATTTTAATGTACATAATTTAAACACACACACACACACACACACACACACACACACGTATTTACTTAAGTTAGTTGAGTCATTTCATTAGTTTGAATGTAAAGAGACCAGATTAGAGGGTGACCAACTAGAGATCAATATGGGATTATTGTTGTCTAGTGTATTTTAAACTGCTTTACTTCTGGTCAACCACTTTAACAAAACTTCTTTAAAATATTTTAATCTACATACGCTGGAAATTTTGTGGTCCAGAGAAGTTATGGTAAAAACCAGCCTAGGTTCTGGGTGTGGCAGTTCCAAAAGATGTAATTAAATATATTCAATTTTAGCTTATTAGCATACTAACTAAGTTTTAGTTACGCCAAAGTGATCACTGGAGAATTGTAGGCAACTCTTCTTAATGAGGATATAGCTAAGCTTTGGAATTGATAAACTAATCTACATCAGACACAAAAACTTACGATGGTAGCTTAGTA
The DNA here is from genome assembly GCF_036562045.2 of Rhinolophus sinicus. Taxonomy (NCBI): domain Eukaryota; kingdom Metazoa; phylum Chordata; class Mammalia; order Chiroptera; family Rhinolophidae; genus Rhinolophus; species Rhinolophus sinicus. The sequence continues at coordinate 71,124,203 of NC_133751.1, forward strand.
AACCAACTCTTCAAACTTTCTCTTTCACAAGTTGCTCATGCTCAGTAATAAAGTATTGGATGTGAGGAGAAAATTTCAGGATAAGGACAAATAAAGTCATATTAGGATAAATATCTATAGGCTAAAGTCTTTATGAAACAATTCCAGAAAGATTTGTAATTTTCTCTTCATCAGTCTACCAAAGTATGCATACTGAAAATGAAAACTAGAGGAGTTTTGCTTCCGAAAGAATGGAGGTGGCTTTTGGATACAATTCTTTACAGAACATGCCTATTTTAAAGCTAAGTTCCCTCTTTTAGAAGCATAATCATACTGCAAATATCTTCATAACTTTTTCTCATTGGCTCACAAGAAAAATGCAAAACACAGGTCTTCCCCATTCCTTTCCTTATAAACAAATTCTATAACTGCAGCTAGGGAAATACCACTCTTTCTGTAAGCAGAGATTGGAATTAATTGATGTGACACTAAAAACAACCTCTTTTACTGGTTGCTATAGCAATGAAAATGCTGAAACATGAAAATGAGTGAACACTATATATTTTTCTTATTTAACTGTACTTCCGTGTCAAGCTCAGTTTCAAGGGCTAGGACTACATGTAAATCATGTAAATAAGGGTTTTAACACAATGTGGTAACCTATTCCATGTAGTGATAGCTTTTCTGTAAGAATTACATTGAGGGAAAATGTTTATAAAGGAGAATGGTTGGAAAATTTAGTCAGAGTAGATGAGTTTCCTCCAGTACGAGGAGGTATGTGTCAGTGACGTGGAAGTCATCATCATGGGTGGGTGAATACTGAATTAAACTCATAGATTTCCAGAGGAGTTACTGTCCACTAGTCCCATAGACAAATACAAACTTATAAACGTGGTTTCTTTTTAGACAAAACACCCTGCTAAATTTGTTTTTACAAAGGAAGGACTTGAAATCTAGAGAGGCAAAATGACTTTCTCCCATATAACAAAACAAACTGGTACTGGTACTGGTACTGGGATTAGCGCCCAGAATTAGGTCTGTGCCAATTGTAATTTCTAACAACTGTGTCATTATAAAATTAAAAATAAAAAAAAACCCTCTTCTCTGAATAATGATGAAATATTCTATTATGAACATATGGGGTACATCATGTGATGAGTGATACACACACATACACACACACACACACACACACAAGAGGTTGGACAATTCAGTTTGCAAATTCATCCTAGAAAAAGTGCTACATACCTCATTGCTGAATATCACTACGGTCACCTTTGAAGTACTCCCCTAGGGAAGCTATGCACCGATACCAGCACCTAGTCAAACCTTCAAAGCAATTTTGAAACTTTTTTTCTGGAATGGCCATCAGAGCTGTCATTGAATTACACTTGATGTCCTGAATGTCATCAAAATGTCTTCCTTTTACTATTTCCTTTATCTTCGGGTAAAGAAAGAAGTCATTGGGGCCAGATCAGGTGAGTAGGGAGGGTGTTCCAATACAGTTACTTGTTTACTGGCTAAAAACTCCTTCACCGACAGTGCTGTGTGAGCTGGTGCATTGTCGTGATGTAAGAGCCATGAATTGTTGGTGAAAAGTTAGATTATCTAACTTTTTCACACAGCCTTTCTAGATAGTAAACTTGGTTAACTGTTTGTCCAGTTGGTACAAATTCATAATGAATAATCCCTCTGATATTAAAAAAGTTTAGCAACATCATTGCAACAAGTTCCAAATTTATTTTTGTGTGTGTGTGTATACTCATATATATGTATATTGCTTTATATATATGTATGTATATATATATATATATATATATATAGGTGTTTTTTTTCAAAAGTGATTATATCTGAAATGACCTTTCACAGTGAGGTTTGTGGTTATGATAACAATACCTTTTATGTGGACACACACACACAAAACAACACAACAGCAACAACAAAAAACAAACCCAATGAAATAAGGGACAAGGAAATTAATATTTCTTTACCTTCTATACAAACAATGCCTTGGAACCAATCCAACATTTCAGGAGCATTAGGATATCCTAATGTCCATATAACTATAAGTTAAAACTGTGAGAGAACAAATAGATCTTAATTTCTAGCTTCCTTTTAAAACTACTCCTGCTCTGTCCTTGCATCATAATACATGGCACATAATACATACTTCCAAACCACTTGTACATACACTGTTTATGTACAAGATAGATGAGCCAATTTCAAGGAGCTTGCTAAATATATTTATATATTTTCAAACTTTTTGTAGTTGTTGCTGTTAATGGGATTGACTGAATTTACAAAGTAACTCGCTCTAGGTTTTGCATTGAAACAAGGTTATTGTCTCCATTACTTTGCTAAAATAACACTGTTGCTGTGATAGATGGGCAGACCATGATCCTGTGCTTAATTTTCCTTTTAAAATTCAGACAGATCATCTGTTCTCGGTCAATCAGTTTTCTTATTTTGTAGTCTGTGTGATGCCTTAATAAAAGATATGTTTTGGTTTTAAAACAGTTGATTCAAAATGCCTTTATTTTTTAATGTGGCTTAGTTTCCAACTAGCGAACTGTATTCTGACTACCCCAATGAGCTATCTTCAAACAAGCAGGATAGTTCTTTTTCATTTTAATGTATACGTTTCTTCTTCAGTTCAGTTAAAAACATTGACTGCCAATACTTGTTGAGCTGCTTCAAACTATCAAAAGCAGTTTGCCCTATAACAACATAAGCTAAAGACATCACTAACTGTAGTGAAATTCCATATTTAGGATTCCAAATGATTTCTAAAATCAAAGGGGAGTATCACACTCAGAATTGTTTCTGTACCTATAAAGGGCGTGGAAAGTTTCCTCACTTTTTTTTTGTTTGTTCTTTTTGCTCAATACTTCAAATTTTTGTTAAGTTTTTCAAGTGTGTTCAATGATTTTTCCTTTGTCAGATAGGAATTTTATGATCAGTATTTACAGGGAGCTCACAACACTTTGAAATCCTTACAAGTCACTGGAGTAGCAGTATAGTAATTTAGGATTACAGTAGGATTTTGAAACAAAAATAAAGTGTCTTTTTCAAATTCTCCGTTATACAGAGTTTCTGTGGGGTGAAAGCAGCCATAGAGCTGGAGTATGCTTGGCTTGCATTCTGATGGTTCTGGCTCTTGGAGATGTTGACAATTTTATCTCTATTGCCCTTGGCAGAGGGTGCTTGACTAATCATAGAGAAATCAGAGACAGTCAACTGTTTTGAGAACTATTAAGGTATTTGTCTTTGAGCATTTAAAGCATAGTAAAATTTGTCAATAGTCACATAGAAATTGTCCCAGTATAAAATAGTTGTATAACTAAGAAATATACACATATATAAGGTTAAGAATTTGAAACATTTGTATCATTAATATTTGTTTTATTAGTGGAAAATAAAAATTTTAAATTATATATAATAAATCTTACAAATATTATTAAAGAAATATTTTTCTTCCTTGTTCTTCATTAGATATGTAGATATTAAAGCTTATGATTCTTGATGATTTTAACATTTCAAAACATTGATGTCCCTAGATATCTTTCAATCTATTTTAAAATACCTTCTGGCTTTCTTCTATAGAACAGGAACTAAATGCCAGCTGCAAAAGAATATAAGTATGGATGCTTTTGAAGACAAAATTCTTTTAAGATACAGATATTATTCTTTGTGAAACAAGAATAAAATCATGCCCCTTATTCATTGTCAGTGGGCCTGCTCTTCCAGAATACATTACTATCTCTTATCTAATAGCCTATTACAGACTGCAGAGCATGTAAAAGCAGTGATATTGTTTAGGGTCTACAGATTTCATTTTTTATTTCAATGCCATTATTGAATAACCCCTCAAATGGAAATTCAATATTGGCATGCTACATGATAAGCTATGTTAATAGCTCATGTTATGCAAGAATTGAGCAATTACTTGAAATTTAATAGTAGGCCTGTGAAAATGTATAATTGGCCAGATTCTCATCCACAGTAAGGTTATTTAGTTAGTTACCTTAGTGTTAGCAGATTAGAATGTGGTCGTTTGAAAAAAGCTTATGAAGCATGGTCAGATAAAGAGGGGATTTCGTTTATGTGGTTCGACTGGGATGAGAGAGAGAAACACTTCAAGGAGTGGTTGGTTTGAGCAGAAGTTGAAGTGTTAGAATGAGATTTGAGCAGTGGAAACATGGCAATTTTTATGTTCTTTAGTTTTATACATATATATGTACCCTTGAAAGTAGGGCTTGTGCAGATTTTTTTTTTCCAGTATGAAGACTATTGTAAATTTTAGACATACTACAGATGGGAAGTTTAATTTAAAAAGAAAAAAATATTAAAATATTAAAAGTCAAGAATGAAGAAGGAAAATTAATCACCAGTTGGAAAATTAGGTATAATTAGAATTAATGATGAAGATGTTATATTCAGAAAGCAGTGATACATGGAAACCACATTGGAAAAGGGCAATCATGAAAAGTCTGAAACGTTGACTCATCAGTAGGAGTCACATAGTTGTGTATTCATGAGTTCATATAGATGATTCTCATGGCATTTCATGATTCTATGATAATGTCTTTTATTCTATACCAGGGAAGACAGATGTGCCCTTAGAAAGTCACTGAGTTAAAAATAAAATCAAATAAAGCATTTAAAAAGCATCTAACTTGAAACTATCACCAAAACTTTATATATCTGGTAGCAAGACTTAGAGCTAGGGGAGACCATTTTGTACAAACACTGATCTTTCCAATGAAGATGGTCATAGCCAGGGAGGTTATTTATCCAAAAGCACAACAGCTACTCTTTCGAGTAAGGACTAAATCCTAAGATTCTTATTGCACAGATCAGGGATCATTAAAACCAACATTTAAGGTAGACACTTTTAGGAATTTTTAGGTGAAATAAAGGGAACAATTTTTTTAGCTCTCCCGTCCCCAATTGGAGAAAACCAATAATTATTTTCCTTTTGAAGTGTAGCAGTTCTCCAATTTTTCTCTCTCCTTAGACTTGCTAGAACTGCTTTTACATAGAAAGGGGAATGAATGTATTCTAAGGAAACTAAGATGTTTAGGAATCACGTCTATTACTAAAACTGTGCGCTTACTTCCAACCATCTAGAAAATTCCAGAATATCAAGTCATGAGATAGATATCTTACACATAAGATAGTCTGTGTGATAAAGTCTGCAAAATGTTCAGATAGGTGTCTTCAAAGAGTTAAACTCATAATCTCAGGATTATTGTCTTGTCTATTAAATATGCTAGCACATATAATGCACTTAGAATAGCACCCAGCTCATAGAAGGTGAAATACAAGTGTGTGCTAGTATTGTTATTACATTTACGATCATCATTTTCATCTCACTCTCTAATGTTCTCCTTGGAGCTCTGAGCCTGCTTTGGCTCCAGGAAATGGAGAATTCTTAGCATTTACATTGTGTATCTCTATACTGAGCACTTTGCAATACAAAAGGTGATCAAAAGTTGCTTATTAAATGAATACTGTTGAATACGCTCACAAAGGGCCAGCTTAACATACCACTTTTTGTGTGAGATAAATCCAAATAGGACAACTCTGAACTTTGTTAAATTGCTATCAATAGTCCAAGTATTTAAAGCAAAAGAAAATAGAATAAATGAACAAAAAATTTTACCCTGGGAAAAAGAAAAAAATGGAAGAGAATGGAATTTGTTATGAGGTATAAATTCATGGCTGCATGTGGTAGGCTGAATAATAGATCCCCAAAGATGTTCATGTTCTAATCCCCAGAACCTGTGAATAGGTTATTTTACATGGTAAAAAGGAACTTGACAGATGTGATTAAGCTAAGAATCTTGAGATGAGAAGATTATCCTGGATGATCCAGGATGGCCAATATAATTAATCATACAATATAATTAATCATAGGGTCCATATGGGAAGGAGGCAGTGGATCAGAGTTAGAGAGGGGAGATGTAAACATGAAAGCTGAGGTCACAGAGGAGAGAAGATGCTACTTTGTTAGCTTTGAAGATGAAGGAAGGGCCCACAAACCAAGGAATGTAGGCAAGCTCTAGAAGCTGAAGAAGGCAATGGAATGTATTTTTCCCTAGAGCTTCAACAACAATACAGACCTGCCAGCACCTTGATTTTTTATCCCAGAGAAACTGATTTTAGATACTTGACTTTCAGAACTGTAATGTAAACATATGTGTTGTTTTTAGCAATTAACTTTATGGTGATTCGTTACAGAAGCCACAGAAAACTAAAACAATGCAGCATCTCTGTATATTAAGGCATATTAGATTATAACACGAAGTTACTAAACTTTGTGTCTTTGTAGTTGCAATTCTTGCACCCATCAGCTATATCCATCCACCCCATTCCCAGAAAGTGCCTTTCTTTCTTCTTCTTTCCTCCCCCAGTTCCGTTTTAAATGTACATATGTACATGAAACCTGATTCTTCCCAGACCTTATCCACCCATGAACACTTCTACAGTCATGGCAAGTGTAATTCAAAATTCATTGGCCCCTCTCTCCATTTTGCAAAGGCTGCATCTCAAAGCTATTCCCGGGGGTCTCCAGAGGTTGCTTTACATTTGATCACAAAGCAGTCCCCTTCTGCAGGGGGTTACTCTGCGCTCCAGGCACCACAGTACTGCAAACTGTATCCTCAGCAGGCACATTGGTGGTGTTAGCACATACGGTGTTCTGTACTAGGTATCACTGGACCCCTGCTGGGTGCACTTGCAAAGCACTGAATCTTTTTAGCGTCACTGCTTGCAGGTTATTTGGTATAAAAGAAAAAAGAAAAAAACTCTCTGTTCTTAATACTTCACTATGTTAAATGAGTCCAAAGGCAGTGCTCCCAATATTTGACAGAGATTTTAGGGAGGCAGTTGCTTCGTGTTTTATTTAGGTTTCCTGTTATCCATGGGATCCAGAATTGAACCCCAGGTGGGGATGCTGGGAAGACAATGTGAGTGAAGACTCCATGTTTTAATCACAATTGCCTTCTTCCCTTGAGAACCAGGGCACTTATACTGCATCTGGCTCTTCTGGCTTTGTTCCTTCTTTCTCTAGGAAACTTTCTCTACCAGAAGTTGGCTCATTCTTTTTCCAATTATCCCATTGCTCCATCTAGAAAGTCATGGCTAGCTTTGAATATGGCTTGAAGTCTCTCAGACCTCATGAAAATTGACTTTTGGGAGGTTTTCTCCACCTGTTCACCAGTTTGACATAATACCACTTGGACTCAGCATAAATTCATCTTTACCTCCATTTTTATACTTGCCTAAGCTTTATATGTGATTAATGACCTGGGAGCAACTGTTTAGTATATTTCCTCACAGTGTAAAGCCAAGATTAAAATGATGATCTACCTGAAAAGATTGCTATGTAGTTTTGTGTCTGAAAATTATAATCTATTTTACATCCTCAGATCTGCGTTTTGTTGTGATAATATAAAGAATCCAGTACACTTGTGTATACTGTGTTTGCAATAGTTGTCATCACCCGCAGGATTTATAAGAAATGTTTATCCATCCTAAACAGGAGAGGTGGATTTGAGGTCAGTGCTGATTAGGTTAAGCCTGACTAAATAGCCAGAAATGCTAACTATGGACAAGGATGGTTGGTAAATAAGAAGTGCTATCAGTGATTTCAATTCCTTACAGCTGAATAACGAGCCCTTTTGAAATAATAATTTCAACTTTGAAGTAATAATTAAATGAATAACTTGAACTAACAATTAAATTCTTTAAATGAATAATTTCAACTTTATACTATTACTCAGGCCTGTTGTGAAAACAAACAATGATTAGTCCACGCTTTACTCAGAGAAATTGCAATCTCCTCAGCAAGAACATTATGCGCTGGTTAACAGCTTGGTTTCTGCATTATTTATCCATAGATACATAACAAATTTACCCAAATATTAGCATCTTAAAACAACAAAAAGACATTATTTCACGTAGTTTCTGGGGCCAGGAATCTAGAAGCAACTTAGCTAGATGATTCTGACTCAGAGTTTCTCATGAGGTTGTGGTCAAGCTGATGCTTGGGCCACATTCATCTGAAGACTTGACTGGATTTAAGTTCAACCTCCAAACTCACTCACATGGTTGTTGGCAGAAGGTTTCACTTCCTTGCCAACTGAGCTCCTCCATTTGGCTATGTGTGACTTGGAAGCTGGCTTCCAACAGAGTGAATGAGGAGGAGCAGGAGGAGAGAGAGAGAGAGAGAGAGAGAGAGAGAGAGAGAGAGAGAGAGAGAGAGAGAGAGAGAGATTAGAAGCAAAGCACCAAGTTAAGGCCACACACACAACAGGAGAGCCTTATGTAAGGGCAGGAATACCAGGAAGTGGGGACCACTGGGCACCACTTGAGTGGTGGCTACCACAGCCACCAACTTGCTGGCTGAATGTGAATAAGGCACTGTGCTTCCTGGAGCCTTAATTTCTCTTCTTACAAGTTCAAATAGTTGACTAGATAATCTCTTCTACATATATTTGGGTTCTCAGAGATGATGATATACTTGAGAATAATTACATTGTAGAGGATTTGGACAGATGTATACTCAGCGAATGGGAGAATTTAACTTTAGTACTTTTACCTCAGTTCCCCAAAGTGACTGCTGAATTGTTTTCATTTTTGTTTTTTACAGTCTAAAACATTTTCCAAAGATGAATTCTGGTGATCAACAGCAATTGTAATTAAGTAGCACAAATTATTTTACATAACACTATTTAAGGATTGTTTCTCAAACTCCCTTATCTTACCATTGAGGAAATGAGATACAGAATTGTTTCATATGCTGCTACCGGTCCCTAGGCTAATTATGGGCATTTATCTTTGTATAATATTGTATGTAATAGCACTACTTTTGCTAAGGAAATAAAATAAATAGCATGTATTGAGAGTTATCTGTGCCTAGCACTCTTCTAAGTGCTCTTGTAATCCTCCCAATAATCTTAGCAAGGTAGAACCAGAATGATTTGCTTTGGTCACACATCCATGCCGTGGCACAGTCAGGATTTGATACTAGACTGTCTGGCCCCCAAAACCAGGCTCTCAACACCTATGCTTTACTATTTATAGATAAGGTACTGAACTTACACGTGATCATAAAGCAAATTCAAGGGGAGGACCAAGTCGGGAATGTAGCTGACTTACTTATACAGGCATCCACCCAGTGAATTCACACTCATGGCAGATGTTATGGTGGTTCTGGAATGATTCAACTCTCGTTTTTAAGTGTACTCAGACCTCCCAAACTCCAGGAAAATAAAGATAAAGAGGCTGACTACATCAGATCTAAATTAGGATTTTGAGTACATCAGACATTCTTCCATTTTAGGAAGGCATCATGAACCCCAGTTTCTTAATTACATGTCAGACTTAGTAATTTTACATTCCAAAAGCATAAAGTTTCCCTGTTACTATAGCATCTGTTAGATACATGATTTCATCTTTTGTCCTGCATGTTAAGGATCTGGGTTTTGGTATGGGATAAAATGATGATGGCAGCTAGGTATGAGCTGACAAACACTAGCCTCAGTAAACACCAATTATTTCTCTTGTTTTTGTTTTCAGAGTGAACCACATGCTGGAGAATCCCCAAAATAGCTTAGAATGAGGTACATGGGATAACTAAAGCTTCTCTGAAAGCTATTTTTCAGTATGCGTTCTGTTTTGTAGATCTAGTCAACAATTCAGAGAAAATTCTGAAGAAATTTTCTGGCTGCTTCAGTGAAAAGAATTTAGAGCACATAGCTGGTTATCTGATCTTTGAGGAAATAGTCACATACACTAAAATACTGACTGAATTTTCTTCATTTTTAGTATGTGTAATACAAATTAATACTGGGAATATGACAATTTAGTGTATTGAATGTAGTTGTCCAGATAAAATAAAGGACATTCAGTTAAACTTGCATTTCAGATAAACAAATACTTAGTATAAAATATTTGGTACAAATTTATATTAAAAATATTTGTTCCTTATCTGAAATTCAAATTTAACTGGGCATCTGTATTTTTATTTGATAAATCTGGCAAGCTTAATTTGGGGACCTTGAAAAGAATTAAGAATGTTCTCTTTGCTACTGTTTTGAAGACTGATGGTCTCATTCCTTTGGACTCCACTTTAAAGTGTAAACTAAGCAATAGCTGAGCCTCCATGTTTTATGTTAAAAAGCAGAGGCTTTGAGGTTAGATAAATTAGGTTCCAATTTAGCTCTGCTATTTACTATCTGTATGCCCAGGAGCAAAGTTTTTAACATGTGTGTTCCTCCTTTATCTCACTGGACTCATAGGCAGAATAACACCCACCTCAGAATATTCTTTTCAAGATCAAATGTATTTAAAATTGTTGAGGTTCTCCTATATAATAACCATGGAATATATTTTAATTATTTCTTCATTTCTTGTCGCTATAAAAATATGTGGCCTGCATTTCTTTAAGTCTTGCCTGCTTATGGGTACAAATGCTATTATATTGATAATAGTTTGAATTTCATCAATTTTCCTCTACATATGTAATAGAGACAACCCACTCTGGATTTTTCCCCATTTATTTTTAGAAATCTCACAGGGTATCTCACATGTTCTTGTGAACTGTTCTACTATATTTTTCTATCTCCAATCTATCTTTTTAATTATATTTTTAGAGCAGTTTTAGGTTTACCACAAAATTGAGAGGGAGGTACAGGGATTTCCCATATGCCACCTTGCCCCCCGCTTCCACATGCATAACCTTGCACATTACCAACATCACGCTCTGGAGTGGCACATTTCTTACCAAGGATGAACCTACATTGAGCTTACATAACCACTCAAAGTCCAAAGTCTACCTTAGTGTTCACTCTTTATGTTGTGCATTCTATCGTTTTGAGAAAATGGCCATAACATCCATCCATCATTATAATATCATACAGAGTATTTTCACTGTCCTATATTCTCTGTGCTCTGCCTATTCATCTCTTCCCCACCCCCTATGACCAGTGATCTCTTTACTGTCTCCATAATTTTGCCTTTTGCAGAATGCATATCGTTGGAACCATTCAGTGTGTAGGCTTTTCAGATTGTTTTCTTTCCATTAGCAATATGCACTTAAGGTTCCTCCACGTCTTTTCATGGCTTGATAGTTCATTTGCTTTTAGCACTGAATAATATTCCATTGTATGGATGTACCACAGTTTATTCAGCTATTCACCTACTGAAGGATAACTTAGTTGCTTCCAAACAATTTTTTTATCTGTTTCACATGAGGCATTTTAACAATGTTTATCATTCCTGTCCCTGAACCTTCTGACATCTTTGAGGCTGTTGATCCTTTTACTCAGGGTATTAACTCTTTATGCTTCCAAAATTAGGAAACTTGGGGGTGGGAGTGGTGGGCAGGGTACAAAAGCATATTACATTTACTCTAGTACTCAATACTACAAGGCCAAACCATGTTCTGAGGACTAGTGTGGACAATTCTCCTTTTCCTCTTGTTATTTAGAGTATCTGAAGTACTAAAGCTTTGGTTCCCATATTTTAGTTTTCCTTGCAAAATAGCTTTTTGTGGGGCCCAAACTTCCTTACAGAAGCCTGTCTTTCTCTCTTTTCTCCCTCCCTCTCAACCTTCCATCCTTCTTCCTTCTCTCTCTATAAAAGTGGAGTGCAGGTCCTATTGAAGTTGCCCTGAAGATACAAAGATTAACATACAGAGAAAAGAACTTCATGGCAAACTGTTTCCCCTATCCAGAATACCCTACTCCTTTGCCCACACCACGTGACCCATTCAGTATTCAGTGGGACAAATTCAATGTAGAATGCGCTGTAGATATAAAATGGGAGATAGGAAAAAGAAGCTTATTTAAAAATCAAAACCTCAAGGAAAGATCCAAGATGGCAGAGCAGATAAACACTGTGCCTGCATTATTCTGTGAACACATTAAAATTATAACTAAATTATAGAACAATGAACCTGGAGAACCATCTGAAGTTTAGCCCAACAGAAGTCCTATAACTGAAAATATAAAGCAGCTACATTCAGACTGGTAGGAAGGGCTGAGATGTGAAACAGTCCCCACACCTGCATGTGGTGGTTGAGAATCAGGAGGGATATCTCAGCTGCCTTTTCCCCCTGGAGGAGCGAGGGACCTCAGCCCCCTACACCAGGCTCCCAGCCCGGAGTACTGGTATAGAGAAAAGGAGACCCCATACCATCTGGCTGTGAAAAACAGTAGGGATTCCAACCATTTGGGTGGGCCAGACGGCTGCAGGAAACCCAGATATCTTCTTAAATGGCCTGGGCACAGACTCACTCGCTCGCAGGCACTCACCTTGGGTTCCAGTGGAAGCACGGTGACTGGGGGGGCCTCGGAGACATATGGGGGGCAGACTGAGGTGTGTGGCTTTGGGAAGAGAACTGGAGAACAGTCAGCGTTCTCCCAGTGAGAGCTCTATTTTTCACAGAGCCAGCAGGCGAACGCCATCTTTTCTGTGTTGAGCTTTCCCCCTCCAGCCTTACCTGAATCTGATTGGTCTGGTGAGCTTCACTGCTTTGCTCTGCTGGCTCAGCTAGGACCTTGCCCCACCCAAATCGTGCACCACCAGAAATATTTTCTTCATGAGCAGCCAGCCCCGTCCACCTTGCAGGGATGAAAAACGATATTTCATGAAAACGAAAATGAAATAAACAAAAATAAAGCTGGGGTAGCAATACTTATATTAGACAAAATAGACTTTAAAACAAAGGCTATAACAAGAGACAATGAAGGACCCAGTGATCCTACTTCTGGGTATTTACTTGAAGAAATCCAAAATGCTACTTTGAGGGGTCATGTGCATCCATACATTCGTTGCAGCATTGTTTACAATGGCCTAGAGGTGGAGGCAGCGCGGGTGTCTATGAATCGATGAACAGATAAAGAGTAGGTGGTACATATATACAATGGAATATTGCTTGGCCATGGAAGAGAATGGGTTGTTGTCACCTGCAACAGCATGGATTGACTTGGAGGGTATTGTGCTGAGAAAGACAGAGAAAGACAGATGCAATGTGATTTCACTTATATGTGAAATCTAAGAACAAAATTAACAAACAAAACAGAAACAAACTCATGGATACAGAAAACATTTTTTTTTTTTTAATTGAGGAATATTAAAGAACAGTGTGTTTTTCCAGGGCCCATCAGCTCCAAGTCAAGTCATTGTCCTTCAATCTAGTTGTTGTGGGCACAGCTCAGCTCCAAGTCCAGTCGCCGTTTTCAGTCTTTAGTTGCAGGGGGCACAGCCCTACATCCCATGCGGGAATTGAACTGGCAATCTTGTTGTTAAGAGCTCACGCTCTAACCAATTGAGCCATCTGGCCTCCCTGATACAGAAAACATTTTGATGGTTGCAAGATGAGATGGGGCTTGGGGGTTGGGTGAAAAAAAAAAAGGGATTAAGAAGTACAAATTTGTTGTTACAAAATAGTTATGGGTATGTAGGGTATAGCATAAGGAATATAGTCAATAATATTGTAATAACTATGTATAATGTCGGATGGGTACTAGATTTGTTGGAGTGATAGATGGGAGGGGGTTGGGAGTCAGGGTGAAAAAGGTTAAGGATTAAAAAGTACAAATTGGTAGTTACAAAATAGTCATCAGGATGTAAAGTAAAGCATAAGGAATGTAATCAATAATATGGTAATAACTATGTATAGTGTTACATGGGTACTGGATTAGTCAGGGGGATCACTTAAATTATATAAATGTCTAACCACTATGCTATAGAACTGAAATTAATATAAAATGATATTAAATGTCAATGGTAATTGATACATTTAAAAAAGGGGGCAAGGGGAATAAGAGGTCCAAATTTCCAGGTACAAAACAAATAAGTCATGGGGATATAATATATAGCATAGGGAATATAGTCAATAATATTGTGATTGCATAGTGCAGTGTCAAGTGGTTGCTGGACTTATCATGGTGATCACATCTTTAGGTATATACATGTTGAATAGCTATGGTGTACATCTGAAACTAGTATAATATTGTATGTAAGCTATGTTTTGAATAAAAATCTTTACAAAAATGACTTATCAAACTGCACACTTCAAATATGTGCAGTTTGTTGTATATCAATTTTACCCCAATAAAAAGGTGTCCTAAAAAAAGAAAAAAAATCAAAACCTCATAGTATTTATCAGAGAGAAACAGAATAAATGACAGTTCAAATTTAACTCTTCAGAAAATGACTTGAGGGGAAATTATGCAATAGTGACATATGTTTGTTCTTTGTTTTGAGGTGAACATTATACTCTGTTTTCCATAGACCCTTTGGGTATAAAATAATAGGACTTAATGAAGTGATAAACTGGGAAAATGCTGGAACAAGGAATCAAAAGGGTGATGTCAGTTAGGTCAAAATCCAAAGGCATGATAATGGCAAAAACATCAAGTTTTGTCCCAGGCAAACAGAACATTCAGGACCTCTGAATGTACCTGTTTTCTGCCACTATTAATTTGCACATGCTAGCTTTCTTTCTTGGAAAGCTCTTTCACCCCTTATCTTTCTAAAATTGTCTTATTCTTCCCATGAACCATCTTCCTTTTGCCAAATGCCCTTGTCCTTCTCACAGAGAGACAATCATTTTACAGCCTATGCACCCTGCAAATATTTCTTCGATTGCAAATGCCACTTGCAATTTTAATGATTCCTTTGCACGTTTCTCTCATCTCCTCGAAGGCAGGGACCATCTGCTGCTCATCCCTGTGTCCCTTTTGCACAGAGCTTAGTGCACAATACTCCTTAGTAAATGTTTGGTGAATTGAAAATAGCAGGATCACTTATATAACATGAGAAGTGGACATGTAGATTATTTCATTCTATCACATATATTATTGTCAGCTATTAAGCATGAAAAAAGCTTTAAGGAATTATTTTTAAAAAGCAATAGATGAACAATATGTCAGGAGTTGAAAAATATTAATCTTCTGGTACATAGGTGCTCATTCCAACACTGATATGTATCTTTTATTTTCTTATCATGCCTAGAGTCCAGATGGATTTTTATTAGTTCATCAAACAATGCAGCAGACTTGACTTGTATTAAAATCAGTATAATTAGCCTACTCTTAAAATAAAACAAATAAGATTGCTAAATGGGCCTGGATATTTAGTTATGATGGTTTCCATGCCTAATAAATGTAAATGAGATAAAAGAGTAATATACTTCCTTACCATATGAGGCATAGATAACTTTTTAATAGCACCAGCTATGGTTACAGACCTTGCCTAACCTTGTAGTTTCCAGAACCTTTGCTTGGTCCACACAAGGTTTCATTTACAGAAAAAAATTAAATTAACGGATTTTACCCCAAAAGCAAATGCACTTTTTTTGTTTTTTTCTAGATCCAAAGCCAGTTTGGCATGAATTTCAGTTGGTCTGAAACTTTCTGTACTTTTGATGAGGAGGCACAGAGGGTCTTCTGAGAAAGGGCTTTTCTTACAAACTGGAAGTAAGAGTGAGATAATATTAATAGTGACTATCTGTTAAGTATTTACATATCCAACACATTTAGTACTCACAACATTCTATGAATAGGTGAGATTCTAGCCTCTCTTTATATGGCTAGGGGAGGAGTCCGCATCTAAACCCTGTACTTGCAAAAGATATTCTAATTAGCTGTGAATGGGCACACATTCGTGTTAAAAGTTGTGATTAAAATATGGTGATTTAGTAAGTTAAGTTTTCCTTTCACTAAGGTTGTGAAACCATGTAATTAGGAGGAACCATGTAATTAGGTGCAAGTATTGCTATTGAACCCTGAGCAAGTTCATATCCCTCTAAACCACGGTCTATGTGATCATTCACGCTGTGGCCACTAGGGGGTGTTTGCTGAAGGCAAAGGAGCCTGCACCTGCCTTTTTTCCAAGGGGAATGTCTTAACCTTCGAAATGTGTTCCTTGATTTACAGTGATACCTGGGCTTGGAGTTCACCATTGCCACAACTTTTCCAGTATGTCACAAAGGTCTTCTGACAGTCCTCTGCTAATTATGCCTAACTGGATCTCTGTTTGGCACATTCCACGAAAATAATATGGTTTTGGAAAGGCCAGGATCCAGGGTGGGTACTAAAAAAACACTGTAATCATCTAACACAACACAAGTCAGCTCTTTTAAATGAGACCCTTTTTTGGTAGCTCTTTCTTATAGTCTGCTGGCAAGTTCTGTAGAGCTAGAATGGATGGATCAAGAGATTTAACTCACAGCAAAGAGGAATTTGAGCATCAACACAAAGTTGAATAAAAAATGCAGTCTGGAACCAAGTCTATATTTTCAGTCTGGCTGAAAATATAGTTTTCATATACTTCAGATAAGTATGCTGAATGCACTCATTTAATTTAAAAAAGCATTACAGATAAATAGGAAACTGACTCATCATTTAATAAACTTCTAAGAGGAGAATAATTCATTTTACATAGCTGTACAAATTCAAGGGTTTAATGTAACCTCCTTCGTCAGTTATTTTTTTTAATTTTTATTTGAAGTACTTATGTAGATCATTTCTTCTCTTCGTGCACAGTTGTATAAACTGGTTAGGGAGAAGCAACTAAAAACTAATTATCATGAAAATCTAGATGTCTATCTGTTTTTGTGTATTCAACATTCTATTTTCAGAGTTTTAATATGCATAATAGCACTTGCATATAGTTCTCCACACTCAAATGTGAACATAATTTATTCATTCATTCAATAAGTATCTATTAAAAACCTAATATATGCCAGGCACTATTCCTAATATATGCCAGGCACTATTCCAGGCACTTGAGATCCATTAGTGAACATAATAGCCCCCAAACCCTGTCACTGTGAAGCATACATTCTAGTGAAAGAAGAGAGACAACAAACAGAAAAACATAATGATAAGTAAATTACATAGTGTGTTGATATATAAATACTACTGAAAATTAGATCAGATTAAAGAGGACGAGGGTGCTGGGGAGGATTGCTGTGAGGCCAGAGCAGACCTCGTTGAGAAGGTGAAATTTGAACAAGGACTCAAAGGAGCAAAGGGTGTTTGCCTTGCAGATACCTGACAGAGGGATGGACACTCCAGAAGAGGGAACAGCCAGTGCGAAGGTGACCATGGACAGAAGAACCAGGAGGATGACAAAATCTGACATAAGTTTTTAAAAGATCCACATTGATTTTTATGTTGCAAATAGACTGTGTGTGTGTGTGTGTGTGTGTGTTGGGATAGGTAGAGTTTCTAGGTTTCCTAGAAGACATGATAGTAGCTATTATCAGAGTAATAACAGTGGATTCTGGATTTATTTTGAAAGTTGAGCCAACTGGATATCCTCAGATTGGATGCAAGGGGTGGAAGGAAGAGAGGAATCAGATTCCTCCAAGGTGTTGGGCTTGAGCAGCTGGAAACATGAAGTTGTCTTTAACTGGTATAGGGAAGGCTGCAGGAGTCAGAGTGAGGGTGAGGAGAGAATGAGTTCAGTTAGGCAGGATTAACTTGAGATGTCCATTCAACATCCTGAGTGCCAGTGGGATATGACCTTCTTTTCTCATTAGGAGTAACAGCCCCTGGCACAGGACCACCCTGCCCCTCTTCCATCCATGACAGACATCTCTGATCAAAAATCCCTTCATTTGTGCTAGCTTGATGGAGCTGAGTCTTTCTTAACACATGGATCTAGATAATCAATACTTCCTTACTGAAGTTTGAGAGTAAGAATTAATCCTATTATTTTTCTTGCTAGACTACGTCTAAAGACAAGCAGATTCTCCAAGTCATCTCATTACTGTAGCCAACAATTTCTTTTAACTACAATCATGCACCACATCGCATTTTGGTCAACGATGGACCACATACACGACTATGGTCCTAAAAGATTACAATGGAGCTGAAAAATTCCTGCTGCCTAATGACATCACGGCTGTTATAGCATCGTAGTGCTATGCATTACTCACATCTTTGTACTGATGCTGGTGTAAACAAACCTACTTTGCTGCCAGTTGTGCAAAAATATAGCACATACAATTATGTACAGTGCATGATATTTGAAAAATATAATAAATTACTATTGTTTATGTACTTACTACACTATACTTTTTATCATTATTTTAGAGGGCACTCTCTATTTATACAAAAAAGTTTGCTGTAAACAGCATGTCACTTGATTGCATCATTTTCTCTTGTGCTTGGTTTAATCTCATGTTGTTTTGTATAGTAAAATGCTATACAGGTTTTCAGCCTAGGAGCAATAGGCTATACTGTGTAGCCTAGTAGTAGGCTGGACCATCCAGGTTTATGTGAGTGCCCTTTATGATATTTGCACAGTGAAATCACCTGACAATACACTTCTTAGAACCTATTCCCATCATTAATTGATGTGTGACTGTATACGATTTATCAATATCTAAACGGGGATAGACTTGGCACTAAACCCCCATTATCCCCCCCCCTCCCCGTTGTAACTTGTCATTTCCTTGTGGAATAACTGTGGCTTTCTGCATTTTTCTAGGATGGGAAGAAGCAAGGTAGTGTCCTAGAAATCTGTCGCAGGGCTGCCTGACAGCAGATTTTTCCTGAACTGTTTTGGAGCTGTTATCCTATTCTCTTTAGCAACTTATTTTTCCACCCATTTGTAGAGTGAAAGAAAGTAGAAGAGGCATCTTGGATTTTGCCAGTGATGAAGGCATATTGGACGTGAGAGAAGGCTACCCTTCTAATTTCCTAATGAGAAAACACTTGGATTGTTGGAATGAGGAAGACAAAGGTGTCATTCTCTTTCACTAGTTAAATCTCTGTGTCTTGCATGTTCTTCCCCTTCCTCCCACAGAGCAAACATACTCTCTCCACCATCTACAAGAATTTAACAAAGTGTAAGTGGCACCTAGACACCAGAGAGTAGGGTATTTAAAAATAATTGAAATAAAGTCTAAAGGGCATACTGTAAAAATACATCACTTCTTCATTTCAGAAAGAATTTATTAAGTGTGTCCAGGCTTTTGTTCAGTTAAAGAAAATGTTTTACATTTCTCTGCTTGTGGCAATCATCCATTTGGTAATAAGTTACAAGAAATGTATGTAAAATTCATGCTGGTTAGTAGAATGTCTGTGTCTGTCTTGTTTGCGGTACATAAACACAGACGTCAGGAGAGAGTTAATCTGAGAATGGAAAACTGCTGACACAGCAGCTAAGAGGTCTGTATCATCTGCCCACATGCTTGTTCTTTTGCAATTTACAGAGGAGGTTTTTTTTAAAATCTACATATAAATCAATAGAAAGAGAACTTCAGAGTGATTTAGAATTCTAACCACTTGTGTTAAGACAAAACTCCTTTTGATTATGTAATATTGCTTTGAATTCACTCATTTAGTAAAATCCCTACTGTCTTTCTTCCCATTATCCTGTATTTGTGAGTCTGAAAGAATAATTCATCCAAAAGTGGATTTCCAAATAAGTCAGTCTTCCTTTAAAAAAAGAATCAATTATTTTACAATTTACCAATGTGTATGACATTCTTTACTAGTAAAATAACATTTTAATAGCACTAGACAATTAGGTAGTGCTTCCTATTGGGGGTTCCATGTGCCGGGAAGATAAAAATGTTACTCAACCAATTTGTGCCTATTAGGTTCTCTGGTTGGCAACAGTAGGGAAGTGGAATGATAAGGTAACGGGATGAAAAGTGTTCTTAGGACCAACGATGAGGTGTAAAAGAAAACACTCCTGTTGCTGAACATGTTCCAGTTTGATGGCTTGTTTTCTACACATATATGTAGAGAAGACAGAAGATAGAAATATTAATTCACTTCTATTAAATTTGAATTTGAATTTCACTATAAACATGCTGTAAGACTGAGTACATATTTATTCAAATACGTGTTATCTCTTCTCTTTCTAAATAACTCCCTTGTGATTACTGCTTTTTATTTTATTTTAATAATTACCTTTACATTCTGCAGCACATTTCCTTGGATAACCTCAATAATAAGGACATTTCATCTTCTGAGGATGGCTGTCTTGAAGCTCTTCAGTCGGACGAGCAGCATCAGAATCACCTGGGTGGCTTAGGCGACTCTCATCCTCAGAGGTGCAGATTCAGTAAGTCTGAAAAGTTGCATTTCTAACAAGTTTCCAGGTCACACTGATGCTGCTGGTCTAGGGACAACAGTTTGAGAACCCTTGGCCTAATGTGTGATCTTGAAATAATTATCTTCGTTTTATTTTGAAATTTTAAACTGGTTTTAAAAGCAGTTCCAAAGTTTCCCAAAACTAGTATTATTAAAATAGTTTTAAAACCTTTGAACACCACTGCTTTCCAGAGGCAAATATTCTGTAGGTGTTGCATTTGTTGATAAGAGCCCTAGGACTTCCTGCCTACCCATGGGATGCTGACCCAAACTCGCATGGAAGTAGCCTGTCGTGTGGCGAGCAAACACTTTCCACAGGATCACTGCCACCCAGCCACCTCTTCTTTGTGTGTCACAAGAACAGGGAGATATTATTTAGGGTTCAGCTTCCTAACATCCAAGAATTTTGTGAGAAACTTATGCATCTTCATTTCTCCATCCAAGAAAACAAAAACAGACTCGGAGAACTGATTCTGAGGAAATTAGAGTAAAATTGATAGTGAATCTTACCTATACAACTCTTCAAATGCTCCATCCGTTGGAGATCATTATGTCCCTTTTCTGTTTCATGATGTGTAACTTTCTTAACCCTCTCTCCACCTTTCCCACACCATACCTTGGACCATCTAGCAAACTGATTTTATTTAATGTCCTAAAAGTACCATGCTCTTTGTCATACTGTCATAGAACCAAATAGCAGTCTTATTTGTACTATTTGCTGACAAATGTTGGGAAAATAAATTAGAATTGGTTGAGCCTGATCTAATAATTTGCTCTTAGGTCCTGAAGACAGTTTAGTATTTTGCGTATAAATTTACTTATAAAATGAATTATTAGTTAGGAGAAATTATAACAATTTTAGATATAAAAACAGAGCATTTTAAGAATATCCCCAAATATATGGTGATGGAAGGAGAACTGATTCTGGGTGGTGAACACACAATGGGATTTATAGATGATGTAATACAGAATTGTACACCTGAAATCTATGTAACTTTACTAACAATTGTCACCCCAATAAACTTTAATTTAAAAAAAAAGGAATAGCCCAAGTGAGAACAGTATCTGAAAGACCAGTTGCCTAGTTTTCATCAAATTGAACTTGGGGACTAAGGGGAGAGGACAGCACGAAAACACTGATTGAGTTCCTGGAGACAAACATTGTATAGGCAGATGAAATACTTCAAAAGAGAAGGGCAAAAAGCAAAGACTGTTGATTCAATTTTATGATATTCATGTTTCTCCCAGTTCTCACACCACAAATACCCAGGATTAACAGGGCCATCACCCCTTTTCTTTAGCCTGATGGCACAAATTCAGACACAAAATCCTGGCCATTATTTAGATGCTGAGTATATGGCAACTTGTGAAAAAATATAACATATCAAAATTAGAAGTAACTGGAGGTTTTCTGTGGTGGTAATGGCAGGCTACAGAGGAAGCACCAGAGTTACAGAAATGAAATTACTCAGCAAGACCTGAATTCACTGTTTCTATAAATTCCTAAAGTTTTTCTCTTCTTCTTGTGTATTTAATTTCTTAAATCTTTCTTCCTAACTACCTTTAGAGATCCCTTCTCTGCAGAAAGTTTCAGATTTCCCATTTCTGTGTTTCTGCTTCTTCCATCATAGCTACGTTTGTATGTTGCCTGTGAGTTTCCCCTTTCCATGCCCCTTCCATGACTCAATTGATCAGGTCCTTTCTGTACCATTTGCTGTACTGTGTTAAAACAACCTCGGATTAGAGGGTCAGGGGAATAACATTTCTTGTGTTACAAATATACTTTCTAAACATTTAATGTTGCCAACAGATGGACTCACTGTGAAAGCAGCATAACATGAAGACTAAACAGAAGTATGGAACTTTCTTCTAAAATACTATAAGACTTATAAAATAGATTATCAAATTCATACTTCATGATGTGCATAAATATTGTAGAGTGGTATTTTTGTAAGTAGAAGGTGTTTGTAATATTTATTGTAAGTAGAAGGAGTTTGCATACCTCATTACCAATGTTTTTGCAAGTTTTATTTCTTCATGTCTCACTTTGTTAATTTTTAGTCTGTATCCACTGACAATCCTCCTGATGCCATAGGCTGTTTAATCATCACTCCTCTAAGAAAGAGTCTTAATCTAAGTTTGGGTAGTTGGGCACTCTTGTCCATGACTTTCTCACATGTCCCAATAAAAGGTTTTTCTGGGCTCCAGACATGTGTGCGATCTCTCAGACTACTCCTATGTAATATCATGTACCTGAACGCTCTTTGAGGAAAAAAAAAAATTCTAGCTGGTCATGCCTTGAGGGTCCTAGACAAAGAGGTAGAAACTCCAAATCTTTCTTCGATGAAAAAGTATAGTCAGCTTGTGGGTAACAGTAGTGTAATACACTGAGAATGAGCTCTTCTTTGGGATCTTAATAGAGATGAATATGAGAGGAGACTTTATTTATAAAGGATGAGGAAGAGGTAGTGTGGCTATTAGTTATCTCCATGAAAGTAATTTTCTCCTCCATCTTTTGATTGAAGAACTCTTTGTTGTTGTTAAATGCCAGATGCTCTGTTAAGGGGGTGAATCACAGTCCATCTAAGCCATGAATGATACTCTCATTCTTTTTTATCAAATGCTGGATGGACATGAAATCCTTTTTGTCCAGTGGCATGTAAGAAGTCTGTTGGGGTGCATATGGAAAACATTTTCCTTTCTGATTAAAAACAACAACAATAACAACAAAAAGGTAGCTTCGTAAAACCATTCTTCCCCTGGCTATGGTTGTGAAGGTACTTGCATATGCTTGAAGCTACTGTTGCTCTGAAAATGATGGAGGAATATGGAAATAAACCTCAATTCTTGACAATATCACTGAAATCCTGTACCACTTTAGAATCACCTACCAAGTGATATATTAAAATTAATCTATATAGACAATAAAGAAAGAAGGTCCACATTAATATTATCCCCTTCTCTTTACTCTCTTCTTATACAAAACCTCGTCTTCTTTCAGGATCTACATTAAGTTCCACCTCCTCTGGGATCATTTTTTAACCACTCCAGACTAAATTGATAATTTTCTTTATATAAATTCATGGAGGTTTATTGCTTAGGCATTTAAATTCATATTTATATGACTTGCATTTTCAATGGGGTTGTATAATCCTTAGGGAACAGAGTTTGCAACCTAACTCACCTTTCCTTTTTAATTAGAGTTTTCATTCTGTGAAAACTATCCATTAGGACCTCAATAAACAGAGCATTAATAGCAAACAATTACTGAGCCCTTATTTTGTGCCAGGTCATCCTGCTAAATGATTTGTAACAGCTAATCCTCATTAATCCTCATGCATTGAAAAAGTTAACCCTCATGACTCTATTGCAGAAAGTACTATTATATTCCACAGTGTTCTCCTAGGTTAGGTTGGGTGATTATTAAATGCTGTCATGGCATTCTGTACTTTTCCTTCATAGCACTCATAGTTCCAATTAAAAAACAAAGAAGCTAAGCATGTATTTGGTTGTTTGTTGTCCCTTTCTCCCCAAGTAAAGTCCAGAAGAACAGGGATAATTTCTATCATATATCCTCAGGCCATAGAACAGGACTTGTGTATAGTAATCTCAAATTTTTGGTGAATTAATAAATAAATACTCTTTCTTTCTTTCTTTCTTTCTTTCTTTCTTTCTTTCTTTCTTTCTTTCTTTCTTTCTTTCTTTCCTTTTTTAGACTAGGAAACAGAGACTTCAAGCATGACATCTGGCTCACGTTCATATCAGTAGGACTAGAGTTCAGACATTCCAGGTTGTCTCTCTCCAAGGGCCCTACCCATATTTGTACCATGTTGCTTTCAACTGATTTGAATTCTTTCAAACTCCAACTGAGGCTCTGAGTTTACCATCCCATTTGTTGTGTGGAAAACTAAGAAAACATTTTCAATAGCCAATGCAAAGGTTTCAGGTTTCTGAAGTAAGCAGCTAAGAAAGATGATGGTAATGATGATATCATTATGATTTACCAAGCATTCCATTTTTGCTAGGGATATTACTTACAATCTTTAAATTATGATGGCAAGTTAGGTTTTATTTCCTATGCATAGAGGAAATTGATGCTTAAGGAGGCTAGGAAATATAGCTAAGACAGCATAGCTAACAAGCCATGGTGATATATTATTTCCTCCAGGTCTACCTGAAAGTAAAATCCACCATCTTTCCACTTTGCCATGCTACAGCTATCATTCCTCAAACACCTACTAGGTGCCAGTAATTCTTTTAGATACTTCATCAACTGTCAAAATAATCTCACAGGAATTATTATCATAGTAATAAAGGTAACAATGGTTACATGTGAATGAATTTAAAAACAAAATAAGTCAAAAATTTGGTTTAGCGACTGGCAGAGTTTTCTAAAAGCATGTCAAATTTTCAAGGGCATTTTGAACCTATCAATCACAGATAAATGTTTATATTTAATCCATACAGTGGGACTAACAGGATGGCAATGGACTTAAATAAGAAGTAAACTGAGGTAACTGTATGGCCAAGTCATATTTTGCAGGCATGGGAAGATATCCTCAAAGGGTCAGACAATGATGGGATGTATAGAAACTGCAAGTGTAAAGCAGTTGCATCATTGGACTTTGGCCATTTCTAAGAACACTTGACCTTTTAAAAGAAAACATATAATTCTTTTAGAGCTGATGTGGGAGAAATTAAATCTTCACATCTGGTGTCACAGGAACAAAAGAGTTGAAATAGAAAATCACGTCAAGATTAGAGGCTCTCTTTTAAGCTACCATGTCCAACCCAGCATCATCGGTCAAAGCCATGTTCTCACTTCCAGCCCGTTCCCACCAGACATCTGTTGTTGGAGATTTAATTTATCTGTCACTTCAGTAACCATGTGCATGTGTATTTTCCAGAAGGATGAGTTGTAGATCTCCAGTGTAGGGTTGGATGGCATGATGTGCAGCTGCTGTAATGCTAACAAGAAGGTTTCATCTCTCGCCTCTAACCACTTTGCTAGTGATAGTCTAACGGCCACTGCCAGATATGTTTCTCTCCCTAAATGCTCCATAATGAAACCAAGAAAGGCAACACTCAGAAAATTAGCAGATGCTGAAAGTGGTAGAATTCTCTCCTTCAAGAGGAAATCTTGATGGCTACAGCCCTAGGAAGTGGGGGAAGGAAAAAAAAAGCAGAATTGATATTTCCAACAGAATGTTTACTTTCCTTACTTATTTTTATTTTATACTTTAATATTTTATTCTTGTTCAATGTTTTGAATTAGTAATATGATAGAAAAATCTAATGAGAAATGTTGAAAAGGACTAACCTTATTTAGCTTGAAAACAAAAAATCACCTTGCCCTGGTAAGTAACATAATTTTGATGTAAGCCAGTCATTTAATTTGTCTAATTTTCAGGGTCTTATTTTCCCTAAAGTAAAAGACAGTATTGACTAGGTAATCTCTCAGGTCCCTCCCTCAACTTACTTCAGCATTTGTAAGCAACCCGCATAAATGTATAAATCCAAAAATACCATACCCAAATTATATTTAACATACAAAATTATTTTGCCCATTGTTCTAAACACCATGGTTCTGGAAACAGTGTAATAAGTCACTCTGTAAGATGATGAACCACAGAGGTTTTTCTAGTTTCGGTCATTCTAAAGGAGAGTAGAGTGTCACAAGAACTTCAAGGTCATTCTCCAGAAACAGAACACAGCTTAGTTGTTTCACAGTTGTTATTTTTGTTAAATAATGGCATCCCAACTTAGAGACTAACTGCCAGGGGACATGCTAAATTAAGGAATTCTGATAGAGTCCAAATTTGAAGGTAGTTCTTAATCATTGAAAGGTAAAGAGCACAAAAAGTATCACAGAATAATCTTAGAAGTGAAGAAAAAGAGACATGCTGATACTTTTTTCTCTCCATTCCTCCAACATGCCAGATGCCATACCCCTGGCATGGTAAACAAGGCGCTTGCTATTGATTGGAGCACAGGATTTTACACACACACACACACACACACACACACTTATACAGTTATTAAGAAGGAATAAAAGATGCCTCCTATAACAAATCCCCTTGTTACAGGAATTTATAACACCCTGTCTTTTACCTCGATATCACTCTTACAAAATTGCAAATGCGTAATTCATTTTGGAATTATTTGTTTAGTGTCTGATCTCCTGACATGTTCACATGCGTGTGGACAACATTTACCATCGTGCTTCGTATTTCACATATATTCAAAATATTGATTGAATAATTAAATAGAGTGAATGAATGAATGCTTTTTCTTTATTCATGGACCTCATTGATCATATGGGCATAGCGTCCTTTTGTCAACTATTCTTGAAGCATGGTTAAACACACTGAAGCAAGATATTTTTGTTTGGAAAGCTTAATAAAATGATGAGTTTCACTGCAGAAGGCAAAAATTGACTTTATGGTGCAAGGCTTGTAATTCTTAACTATAGTTGCATATATCATTGAACCCAATCACTATTCACATCCCCATCCCCATCCCCACCCCATCCCCATTCCCTCCCCTCCCCTCCTCTTCTTCCTCTCTCTCTCTCTTTCTCTCTCTCTCTCTCTCTCTCTCTCTCTCTCTCTCTCTCTCTCATACACACACTCAGTCTACACAATTGGGTCTGTGTAGTAGATTCATGTAAGTATCTCTAATGGTTCCTGTTCAGTCCCTAAACCACACTCTTTGGAAGAGACAGGAACCTCATAGTGAATGAGCAGTTGGTGGCCTTGTGGAAATGGTTTAGAGCTGGAGATTTTCAGTCTGGCTGATGCTCTCCTCAATAGCACAGTGAGGCAAAATACATCTTTCAAAGAAACCTGCATTTGAATTTGAAGTGACTAGTTAAATAGCCACTAAGTGACTTCATTTTGGGGTGAATATCAATGCCCCTAAAAATGACAAAATATTAAAAGATGGAGAGAACCACTTTAAGTATGCCTTTGGTAGGAATAGGAAACTCAGAATTATCCTCGTTTCCCAGGACTCAACTTGCTGTGTCACAGTGCAGTTCATCCTGTCTTTGTTTTTTTTTTAGATGAAAGCTTAGAATATTCAAGCTTTTCAAGGGTCACATTTTGTTTGATTGAACGTCCCTTGTCATTGTAGAAATACTTCCATGGACTGTGGTTTTCTATCTAGCTGACAATGCTTGTTGAGAGAAAACTTCACTTCTTTATGTAAGGGATAATATAAAGAACATGTTGCTCAGTATACAAATAACACACAAAAGCCAATCTAAGAATTTCATGTGAAAAAACAAAAGTCACACACTTGGACATTATCCTTAAAGTTGTTTTGGTATATTCTTAAGTCTTTTTAAGAAGTGTAGAAAAAGATTTCTCAGAATTTAAAGCATTATCTTTATTTAAAAGTCTAAAATATGTTCTCACTGGAAAAATGGAGTTAAATTATATGTATCTCATAGTATTGTTGTGATGAGTAATTAAGACTGTATGTAATAAAAGCTTATCACAGAATCTAGGCTATGGCAGGTGCTCAAAATATGGCAGTTTAATTGCATTCATGCCATGTATACAATGTGGAAAAGTGATAAATATGGAGACCTCAGAGAATTTCTCTAGTGGAATTTTGAAGCCACTTTACAAATGAACTAGTAAACCAAATGTAGTATCATAGAATTCAGTCAGTAGTTAATGTGGGTTCAACTGTCATTATATCCTGGTTCTTGGTTGTAGACTTTATGGTAAAATGAAACCAATGTGCTATTGAAACATAACACTGAAATATTTTAACAATAAAAATATTTTCTTAGAGATCTTGAATATAATAATACTTCTTTAACAGCATAGAAATTATGATATAATTTTTCAATGACAACAATAGTAATAAAAACCTAAAATAATACGAAACACAAGAAATATCAGTAATTAGAAGTGTGAGAGACTCATTAAACAGAAATCAAAATCTGTTTTAAGTGAAAACACTAAATAATAAAAAGGGACAAATTTTTCCCAAACTGAATGATAAATTAAATATGCTTCCAATAAAAATCTCAATGAACTATTTTTCTGGAACTTGATAAATTTTTGAAACAGGAATCTGAAAAATAAATATAAAAATAGCTATGTGGAAATAGCTAAGAAAATGTTAAGTGAAAGAGTACTAAAGAGGAAATTAATTCCACTGGAAAAATATATGTTATAGAGTCAATCTAAATTAGAGAAAGTGGGATTTTAAGTTGGAGTGGATTTTATTTCCTATTGTCATTTTCTTTAATTTGAGTGTCTACTCTACTTACATTTACTGTTAGTACATTTTACAGCAGATATTTTCTATTATAAAATTTATTTTTAAGTTTAAAATCAGTTACGTGGTGAAACTTGCTCAAATATTACTGATTTCAGGGTTAACCATCCAACTATTTGCACCATGATCATCTTCCTATCAGCTATTTTTATTCAATTCTTACTTGCTAAGAATATATGTCCATATATTTTCTAACTCTGCTAATTACTACTTTCATGGTTTTAATCACAGAATATGACCTTTCTAAACTTCAGTTTTCTTATCTATTAAGTGCAAATAAGAATAGTAACAACATTAGAGAATTATTAAGTGAGATTACTCATGTAAATGGTTAATCACAGTGCAAATCAACAATCAATAAATGTTAGGCAATTAATACTGACAGTGGTACTAGAAGTGACAGTATAGAGACTATCCTTTCCCCATTGAATTTATTTTGAACCTCTGTTGAAAATTAACTAACCCTATCAGCTTGGGTCTATTTCTGGACTTTTATTCTATTCCAATCTATGTGTCTAAGCTTTTGCCAGTAGCACACTATCTTGAGAACTATGGCTTTGTGGGAGGATATCAAGTACATTGAAAGCTCCATTTTTGTCCCTTCAAAGTTGTTCTGGCTATTCTATTAGTTTAAATAAATAGTTTATTTATCTTTCTGTATAAACTTCATAATCTTGCCACTCACCGAGAGATAAAGGGGTTGTTTTCCTTTTACTTTCCCCTGCCACAGTGGCTTTTCTCCTGTGCCCCTGGGATGACCGGGTTTGCTCTTCTTTAGAGAGAATGAACCCAGGTAGTGCTTTCTGCCTTTACCACAGCAGCAGCCACTCCGCTGGAAGGTACCATTGCGGGAAGCTTTCTCCAATCTTCCACTACAACCCCAATCATTCTCATGACTACCTAGTGAAGCTCTGTAAACAAGGGCAAACTCTCCTTGTATCTGCAACTTCTAGGGGTTCCAAACACGCATGATAGTCCATTCTCAATCTTTCAGAAATAGTTTAAAAATTTTAGCTGAATATTCTTACTCATCTTTATGGTGGCTTTGTCTTGTTCCAGACTTTGTCCCAGGTGAGCCAGCCCTCATGTCCTGTTTCTTTTTTACACAGATTTCAGGGTATTTGTTTACCATGTGACATCAATTCTCAAATAAACTTATGATTTTGTATATTATCTAGCTTTTTCATGCTATTAGGTAGGAAAGATGCTTCTTCTGGATCTCTACATCTTCAGCAGAAGCTGGAAGCTCCTAGGGATATTCTTTCTTATCTAGGCAAACACCCTTTTTAATACATCCAGTTTTCTTCTTATTTAGTTGTCTTTTTAGCTTAGTCTTTTCTCTCCACATGGATTCCTGCATTAATTTTTAGTAGCCCTGCCTCAGTGAATTCTATTAAGTTAGTCAAATAATGTTATGGATTGTGCATTAGAGGACAATTTTCAGCAGTATAGTCTTTATTCATTTCTTCTGGATGTTCTCTTCTTTGTTTGTTCTGCTCTCTTTTCCTCTCTCTCTCTCTCTATATATATATATATATATATATATATATATATATATACACACACATATGTATATATACATATACATATATACATACATATTTATGTGTGTGTATATGTGTGTGTATATATATATACATACATATATATATATATATATATATATATATATATATATATATATATATATATATATATATATATAACTTG
This sequence comes from Rhinolophus sinicus, assembly GCF_036562045.2. Lineage (NCBI taxonomy): Eukaryota > Metazoa > Chordata > Mammalia > Chiroptera > Rhinolophidae > Rhinolophus > Rhinolophus sinicus. Next base: position 71,154,319 of record NC_133751.1, read on the forward strand.
TTTCACCTTAAGCTAAAGTGAAATTTCATTAGCTCAGCATTTGTACCTTTCAGGATGTACAGCTTGACCTTGAATCAGCTTTCTGTTCAGTTGTGTCACAGCCAAACCTCCTTTTAAAATCTATCAGTGGAAGTAGGTGTTGAGCACTGCAGCCCATTCAATCCTGAGTGTTTAACATGCTTTTGCTGTAATGAGATGGCATCCCCTAGTATTCCTAAGGTTGGCTCTGTGATGTGCTAAACTACAAAAACATAAACTCTTAGCATATATTAGTACATTAGGTAACATAATTTCCATGCAGATCACCAGAGCTCTGATTTACACACTACCCTCCCCCATCCTCAAGGAGTATAATTTTCACTCTAAATTGCCTTATTCTACTCAGTTATCTTATTTTATTTCCTACAGTTCGTTTTTTTCTCTCTCCCTGAAAAAAGAAAGGTGAAAGACAGAATATAGTTTTAGATGAGTCAGAGGATGAAAATATTACTTAGTTCCCCTCTGAGAGCAATTTCTTGAGGTGCAATTTCTAACAAAGTTTTGAATCTCATTATTGCCTTCTCTTTTAGGAGTAACAGCCTGTATATGTCACAAGTTAAAGTCTGCATTTTCTCATCATTCAAATTGAATTACTTACTGGTAAGTAAAAATTCTCCCCGAATTTTTGGTTTTTTGTGACTGGGAGCCAGAAACCATTTTAAGCCATACGTTTGGTGTGTCATTGGAAAAACAGAGTTAAATTGTGAATTGGATTGAAATAATATTATTGTATTTGGAAAGACCTCTGACTTTAGATTCCTCAACATCTTGAACGGTTACCTAGTATAAGCTTTCTAATGGGAGTAGGAAGAGGAGGTGCTCTAGGAAAATTTATAATCTTCATTATAAGTTTTAAAACCACAGTTATTAATGCAATTATAAATGGGATTATTTTCGTGATTTACCTTTCTGAAAGTTTGTTGTTAGTGTATACATATATAACTGGTTTTCTATATTAATTTTGTATCTTGCAATTTTAATGAATTTGTTTTTTACTTCTAACAGTTTTTTAGAGGAGTCATTAAGGTTTCTGTGTATAATAACATGTCATTGAGTTACATACAGTTTTACTTTTTCCTTTCCAAAAAGAATGCCTTTTCTTTCTTTTTCTTGCCTAATTGCTCTGGCGAGGACTTCCAATACTATGTTGAATAAAAGTGGCAAGAATGGACACTTTGTCCTGATCAGGAAAAGCTTTCATTTTTTTTATCATTAAGTATGATGAGCTTATCCTAGATGGCTTATTATGTTGAAGAATGTTCCCTCCATACCCACTATGTTGAGAGTTTTTATTAGGAATGGGTGTTAAATTTTGTCAAATGTCTTTTTTGCATCTGTTGAGATGATCGTGTTATTTTTATCTTGCATTTTGTTAATGTGGTATATCACATTGATTTGTAGATGTTGAACGATTCTTATATCCTAGGGCTAAATCCCACATGATCAAAGTGTATAATTTTTTAAATTATTAATGTATATTCCTTGTCTGCCTAATTAGATTATGGGAAACCATCAATATTTCCCCTATTTGTAAGAAACGGAATAAATATTTTGAACCCAACACACTGAAAGCTTCCTTGTTCTCCTTCTTTGTCTCTAAGCCAGTGGTTGTCAGCTGGAAATTTTACTCCTCCAGGGGATATTTGGAACTACCTGGAGACATTTTTAGTTATCACAATGGGGTAGTACTTTGGCATCTACTGTGTAGAGGTAACAGATGCTCTTAAACGTTCTATAATGCATAGGAAAGCTCCCTAAAGCAAAGAATTATCTGGCCCAAAATACTAATAATAGTGAGTTTGAGAAACTCTTTTCTAAGACCATTTTAAAATACTAGCTCCTCTAAAGTGTACAATAACAAACAGGACAATAAAATAAAAAGAGTTTACTGAAGCTGGTGGAGGGTTCCCCAACCCCCCCTCCAGTAAGCTCCAGACAAGGGGTGTAATCTTCCTCTATTGGGTCACCTTCACCTGTCTTGTAGCACCATCTTCATGGGACAAAGACTCTATCCAATGAGAAAAACATAGATAATATTAAACAATAAAGAGAGTTTACTGCTATAAAGACTCAGAAATTTTCCTTTTTCCTAAAAATACAGAAATATCTATTCCTTTCACAAAGACCTAAAGATGGAGTAAAGGGAAACTTACCTCTCCCAAGAGGTCAATGTGTACCTTTATTTATTTTCTTTTATTACCTATTGGGAGGAACTTTAAGGACTTAAATATATTTTGTTCCTACCTGAAATTTTGATTCATGTTTTCCTATAGTATATGGTCAAAACTCCTTAAAACAGTATGAGGGACACTGCACAACCAAGTCCTTTCTTATTTCTTTAAACTCATTGACTGTTACCTATTTCTGCCTATTCCATGGCTCATTCATGCTAAACATATGGCCTTTCCCTGGGTATATTATATATCAATATAACTTTCTTAAGGTTTCGCTCACCTAGGATTGTTTTGAAGTCAGGAAACACAAGATCATCAAACTAGGCTCAAATTAAAGGGCATCACATCTGCACAGTGTTTCCAGCTCTTGTCATTCAGACTGACCTCTTTTCCTTCTGTTGTCCCACAGCAAAATATGACTGACTTGACGTGGTACTGATTCCATTTGACTTTGTATTACACTTAGGTTGTTTAATGTTAACTCTTAGAGAACAAAATCTCAACTGTTAATTTCTGTATGCCCCCAGCATCTGGCAGATGTACTCTATAATGTTGGTTAAACATTGGATGTATATAGTAGAAATGAAAGGAGAGGCTATAAACAACCTATGGACTTCAATTAAGTTTTCCTTCAGCTTGAAACTTTTAAAAATAAATTGTCCTAATGAGAAGGGGGAATGATCCTTGCCAATGCTATTCCAACATGCATTTCATTGGATGTTGGTTTTACTTAAACATGCTATTTATGCTTAACAACTACTAGGAGTTAATGACTTAAACAATCACATGGGATGAAGACTGGAAGATGTCCTCATGAAAAATTGCTTATGTGTTCCTTTTCCCCTTTAAACAATAGGTGGTTGTTAGGGGACAATTAGCTTAGATGTCAGCTTGATGGCATGTTTGGCAACATTTGAGATGGTATGAAAATATCCACCAGTTCACTCATACGTATGAAGTCATGAATCAAGGATTGGGTGGTGACATTTAATAAGATGCTTCTATAGCTAACCTTTCATTTTATTGTTGCAAAATTCAGGTGCATAAAAAATTTTTAAAATGGTTTTAGGTAAAAATCCCATAATTTGAAATACATTGGAATAATACAGTTTACTAATATGCTTTACATGATGAGGCTTATTGTAGTTCCAAATCAAAACTTTTGCTCTGTTTCTATCTTAAAATTAATTTAAAAATTCAGAGCAATGTATTTTGGCTAACTATGCTAATAATGAAAAACTTCCTTTTCTCTTATTTGCAGTATTTTCAGATGCAAAGTATTATGAGATACATTTCCTCTTTGGCTGTGTTTATAATATTGTTAGCTAATATATGAGAAATACATATGTTAGCTTTTGTTGTATTACATGTGTTAAATAATTTCATCCTCACAATAACTCCATAAGGCAGGGATTAGCGAACTATTTATATAAAGGGCCAGATAATAATACTTTAGGCTTTGCAAGCCATATAATCTGTTTCACTATGCAATTTGCCATTATACTTCAAATGAAGCAATAGCATTATGTATAAATGAATGAGTGTGTCTGAATTCCAGTAAAACTTTATTTATAAAAACATACAGTGGGCTAGGCTTGGCCAATGAGCCAGATTTTGATAAACAGAGTATAAAGTAAAAGTCATTTTAAGTTCATATTTTACAAATTGAGAAAATTTAAATGAGATACAAACAAGTGAAAGCAAGGTAATTCAGTTTGCAAGTGGTAGAACAGTAATTAACCCGAGTAGTCTTGTTTTAGAACTGTTTTCTCAAATATGGTAGTCACTAACTATATGTGACTACTGAGTACTTGATACATGGCTAGTCTGAACTAAATTATGAAATAAGTTAAAATATACACCAGATTTCAAAGGTTTAGTCTGAAAAAAGAATACACAATATTTCAATAAATTTTATAATGATTTCATCTTGAACTGATAATAATTTGGATATATAGAGTTAAATATATTATTAAAATTAAATTCACCTGTTTATTTCTAATTTTAATATAAGTATTAACTATTTAAATGAACCGGTGTCCTTACATTTGTGACCCACATTGTATTTCTATTGGACACTAGACTATTCCTAACAACTGCTTTTATACATGTACAAGAGGAAGTTATATTAAAATATGCCCCTTCCAAATGTTTGTAGGAGTGCGATCTCAAAGAAGGCAGAGTGAGGCCATTCATAAATCTGCTCATCTAACAAAGCAGCAAAAATAATAACAAAAATATGTTGAGATCAACTTTTCAGAACTCTGCATATTAAGCAAATGATAACAAAAATCTGAGGAGCAATTTACTCATGAAATACTGAGGAGCATTTATTCAAGGAAGACTGTGGTGCAGGGTATCTGTTGCTCTCCTGGGTCCCTCCTTTTCCATGCTGACATCTGGGGCTTTGACCCTTTCTTTTTAAATCTACTTTGGCTAAGATGCATTTAATATTTTTTTAGAAGGGGACAAAATTCAAACCTATATCCTTCACCTCTTGGGCTTCAGTGATGTCATCACCTCCAATAGATGATAATAGATAGATAGATAGATAGATAGATAGATAGATAGATAGATAGATAGATAGAGATAGAGATAGAGATAGATATTAATAAAAAAACAAAAGAGCATGGAGAAAATGGATTTTGTTTTGGAATAAAATTTCTATATACTATTGAAATTAAATTAGTACTAATCCAAATTCAAACTAGATTGTTTTAATTAAGATGCTACTTCTAATCTCCTAGGTAACCACTAAGAAAATAACTGAAAAAATACAGCAAAAGAAACAAAATGATTGAAATGGTACACTGGAAAAAATCCCATTTAACATAAAATAAGGCAGTAATGAAGGAAAAGAGGAACAAAGACATAAAACATAAGAAAATAATAGCAAAATAGCAGACGTGAATCTGAATTTATCAGTAATTTCATTAAGTATAAATGGATTAAACACACTATTCTACTAATTAAAAGACAGAGACTGGCAGAACAATTTTTTAAAATGATGTAACCATATACTACCTACAAGAGACACATTTTTGATTCGAAGAAACATATCTGTTCAAAGTGAAAGGATGAAAAAAGATATACTATGCAAACAATCTCAAAAATAGATCTCAATTAACATGATTGAAATCAAACAAAATATGTTTTAAAACAAAAATTCTAAAAGAGACAAAGGAAGATATTTTATGATGACAAAGGTGTAAATCCATAAGCAAGATGTAACAATTATAAACACATAGGCACCAAATAACATAATACCAAAAGGCATGAAGCAAAACTAACAGTATTGAGGGAGAAATAGACAATTCACAATCATAGTAGATTTCACTACCCCACTTTCAATAATCTATAGATCAAGCAGAAGAACAAGTGACTAGAAGAGTTGAACAATACCATAAACCAACTATAACTATAACTATGTTTCTATAAATTCTACATTTATGGAACACTCTACCCATCAAGAGAATATGTATTCTGCTCAAATGCATACGTAACATTATCCAATATATCCCATATATTAGAACATAAAACAAGTCTTGATAACTGTAATAGAATTAAAAGAATGTTTTGACCATAATTGAATTATATTAGAAATAATAAATAAATTTCAGGAATTCAGGTATTTGTAAAAATTTTTTAAATGTTATCCTTAATAGTCAGTGGGCCAAAAAAGAATCAAAAGAGAAATTATAAAATGATGTAATTTTAGCTGGAAAATCCTATATATAAAGTAACATTCCACTATAAGAAACTAGAAAGATTAAGAACAAAGTGAACTTAAACCAAACTGAAAAAGGAATGATACAGACTAGAACAAAAACATAGAGAATATAAAAATAATGGAGAAAATCAATGATACCAAAAGTTAGTTCTATGGAATAAAAAGGTGTTCTATAATGAATCTGACAGAAAGCAACCTCACAAAGTGATCTGATCATAAATTCCTAACTAGGCAGGTCATGGTGGGTAGTCATGCCCCAGGCATATGACTTCTTTAGTAAAGGGCTTATCTTAGCCTTAAGCAATCCTTGTCTATTGTTTTTGTGCATCTAGGTAAACACATCTTTTATATGCCTCTTTTTCATGTAGTCTTCCTTACATTACTCCCTTAATTCTAAATGCATAAAAGAAACTGCAAACTATGATTCTGGGCAACATTTTTCTCAGTTTGTTCAGATCTTGCTCCCAAGTGTATCCTCTGTTTTGCTCAAATAAACTCTAACAAACTCTTATAATATTTTTCTACAGGTTTGGATGTTCTTATATCGATATTTCTTTGAAAAGATCAATAAAATTGACAAACCTGTAGCTAGGATAACCAAGAAATAAAAAGAGAAAAGACACAATAATCAAAATCAAGAATGAAATAGGGGATATTACTACCAATTTAAATTATAGAAATTTAAATAAATGATTGTAAAGGAATACTGTGAACAACTATATACCAAAAAATTAAGAAACCTAGATGAAATGAACAAATCTTAGAGAGACACAAATTACTGACATTGATTCAAGAAGAAACAGAAAAATCTGAATATCCAAAATCAAGTACAGGGATTGAATTAGTAATTTTTAAATTTCATACAAAAAAATACCAGGTGAGATGATTTCACTAATGGATTCTACCAACATTTTAAGAATTAATACTAATCCTTCACAATATCTTACAAAATCCAAAAGAGGAGAAAACACTTCTCATTTCCTTTCATGAGGCCAATAATATCCTGACAACAAAACTAGGCAAAGACAAAACAAGAAATAAAAACTACACAGTATCTCCTTTATGAATATATATGCAAAAATTCCAAATAAAATACTAGCAAACTGAATCCACAAAATATAAAAAGGATTATACACCCTGGCTAAGTGGAATTTAGCCCAGGAATGCAGATTGGTTTAATATTCAAAATTTATTCAAGATAATACAACATGTAATAGATTAAAGAACAAAAACCACAATTATTTTAATAGGCACAGAAAATGCAACTGAAAAAAATCCAACACCCTTTCATAATTAAAAAAAAAAAAAAATTTCAAAAAAGTAGAAATAGAAAACAACTTATCCTAACCTGATAAAGTACATCTACAAAAAACTCACAACTATCCTCATACTCAGTGATAACAGACTGAACGCTTACCCCTGAAAATCAGTAACCAAACAATGATGTTTGGATTACTCAACCATTTCTATTCAACATTATACTATGGGTTTTAGCCAGGACAAATAGGCAAGAAAAAGACATAAAAGGTATCCAGATTGGAAAGGAAGAAATTAAGCATTTCTATTCACAAATGATGTTATCTTGTACATATAAATCTTAAGAAACCCACAATAAAAACTATTATAAGTGGTGAAAGACTTCATCTGGGTTGCAGGATACAAAATCAATACAAAAATCAATTGTATTTCTATAAACTGACAGTAAATGACTTGAAAATGAAATTAAGAAAACAATGTAATCAATAATAGCATCAAAATAAAATACTTAGAAATAAATTTTGCGAAGGCCATGTATGACTTGTTATTTGAAAACTTTTTAATGAAAACAAACAGTTTTGAAATAAGTTAGAGCCAAATAAATGGAAAGACATTCCATCATTATGGATGAAGATTCATTAAAATATTAAGATGGCAATATTCACCAAATTGATCTGTATAGTCAAAATCATAGCTGGACTCTGCAGAAATTGACATGCTGATTCAAAATTTACATGACCATTTGAGAACCAAAATAGCCAAAACAAACTTGAGAAAGAATGACAAATTTAGAGAATGCAAGTGTCCCTGTTTCAAAACCTATTACATCTAAAGCTATAGTAATCAAGCGTATCGAGACAGTTAAGTAGGTGTAAGAATAATCTTTTCAACAAATGGTGTTAATACAGCTGGATATCCCATGAGAAAAATGAAGTTTTATTTCTATCTCACACCGTAGAAAATGTTTACTCAAAAGTTTCCATATATACAAAGGTAAGAACTGAAACTATAAAAATCTTTAAAAAAAAAGAGACTACATCCTTTAGACCTTATATTAGTCAATGGTTTCTTAGATATGACAGGCAAAGCACAAGGGACAACAGAAAAAACAAATTGGACTTAATCAAATTAACTTTTGTGCTGAAAACGATACTGTCAAGGAAAGTGATAAGACAAGCCAGCTGTTATCACCACCTAATTGAAAGAATAAAAGGAGGAGATAGTGATATCAGATCATCAACCCCCATTAGAGCTGGGACCAGAGGGACATCTGAAGCCAAGCAGGAAAACAAAGCCTTATTGCCTATGCCTGAGGCAGAGAGAAAGAAGAGAAAACAGATCCTGGCTTTCCTCTTTCCCCTGGCCTTCAATGTCAGGAGAGTTCTCTCCCATTAGCTGCATTCAGATAGAAGCAAATGAACCTTGGAATTATAGTTTGAAAGAGCTGGGTCCCCTTCATTAGAGTGCAACATATCAAGTGTGAGGGGACACATCCAAGAAAAAAATAGGGAAATAAATACCCGGCACAATACATCATCCTCTGGATTTAGGCATTTATGCTATAATTTAATTTTCATAGATTTATAATAGGTACAATTTGATAATATGGAATACTCATACGATAAAATTTCTCTTCCCAGATCTATGTGAATAGCATGAATTCTATGTGTGTGTGTGTTTTGTATTTTTAGTTGCAAAAGAGCTTGGGAAGGTGGAGACAGAGGTGCTAGTTGCTTGTTTTCCTGCACAGAAATAATATCCCTCCATTTCATCTGTTAAAAGATATATACACACACACACACACACACACACACACACACACACACACACACACATATATATTTCCTAGTACAAGGTCTGGCATGTAGTAAGTGATCAAAAGTGATAGTTACTTTCCTATTTTCCCTTACGATGCCATTATTGCAATCCTCTTAGAGGTGTTCTCTTTTTTGGTAATTTGTGGGCTACAGCCACAAAGTCAAAGTTCAGGTCATATTAAGACACTCTTGAAAAAATCTACTAGCTCATAATGATGCTTGGTATTCAACGTAAGGGTTGTTATTTTATCTGGCAACTTCCAAGACTGCTGCCTTGGCAAATAGAAGTAGATGCTGGGCTGTGTGATTTACATTACATGGATCTCTGCTCAATTATGATTTGCAATCTGGCTAATCTGTCATCCATTCATCACAAATCAAATACATGTGTGCAAAATTAGTCCAAGACAGGGAGGCCATGACTAATGAACAAAAGTAAAACTGATGTTGGGGAGGATAGGAACACTGTTCCAAGTGGCAAAAGAAGCAGTATTAAGCCCTTGGAGATGATGTCCGCTCTGTCATTTAAATACTCAATTCCTCTATAGAAATTCATTAAGCAGTTTTTTGCGTTTGCTACTAACAGCCAAACAGCACTGTTACTATCCTGTAAAATTAGTCATTTAATTGAACCGAATAATTTTTGCAGGGGTCCTCATTATCCTCACGGTGTTCACAGACCTCTTAATCCTTGGTTCTGAACCAGTGACCCACAGTACGGATCGAGGGAGGGGACACCCAGCATTTCTGTTGATAAGTTTGTTGTGGATGGAGCATAAAACTCAAGGTTATGACCATTTGTGTTCATTAAAAATCCCATAGAATTATGAGATGGGATAGGGATGTTCACTCTCTCTGGTGTTCTGGATAACTTCCAGCTGGAAAATTACTTTCTGCCTGTAAAATGATCTCCCTGCAGTTGGAGTTGGCTAGGGTCTTTTTTATTTATTTTTCCCACCTTCACTGGCATCTGTTGTGAGACTGGTGCTGATTTAAAGGGATCCAATGCGACCTACTCTTTCTTGAATGAGTTTTTATGTTGTATAATCACAGCCTCTGCCACTTTATTAGTAAAATTTCTAGAATTATTGGAGGAATGTATCTACTATTTTCTGATGTTATGCCTCCTTTGCATTTTATTACATTACATGTATATATACATGTTCACTATCCTACAACTTTCTTTATACCTCTGTTATGTACGAATGCCAGGATAAATGGATACACAAATATTACATCACAATAGGTTGTTCACATCTCTTCCATTTGTTTTATATTTCTATTAGATATATTTGCATGTCTTTACATATATATTCCTTCAGCACAACATATATCTTCTATCAATATATCTTCTATTAATATATAACTTCTATCAATGTCTGGTTTTGATCTGAACATCTTATGAACTTTATACAATTATCTCTGAAGACAAGAAATCTAAAAAGGATAATGTTGTTGCTATATTTCCTCTCATAGATAATTTTTAATAAAGTGAATTTTTCTCCCCTGGGCTTCTTGTTAAACATATTTGTGGAAATCAAAAGGAAAAGCTTAATGAAAATTCACCTGGAGATTGACTGTTATTTATTGAAAAAGTTGAGTGAAGGTCAGTTTTAGAGCAGGAAAAGGTTTCTTTCTCCTCTTTTTAAAGTACTTTCTTTCTTCCTTGTATCTCTTTCTTGTACTCTATTTTTAGAAAACAACATTTATTCTAAGAATTCTAGATTCATAGATTAGTAAGGCTTAAGAAATAATTTCTCCTCATGACCAGAGAGGTTTCATAATCAAAAAGGGTGCACAAATTTACTTTCCAATCCAGAGCATAAAGTACGTAGATGCTTTTGATAAGGAACCTTTCACATATATACCTCACATAAAAGTAGTTAGGTTTAGTCACTTAAATACCCAGTCCTATCTATATCTGGTATTAATATTAAGATTAAATAAAGTCAGACTTTGAAAAGCTATTAATGATTATTTGCACCAATCTTTCATTGAGCTAGATAGGGAAATTAAATTGAAGTTAGTGGGTCAATGTCACAAAATAAAGACCTGGGACTAGAATCTAAGTATCACTGTGACTCTTTCTTCTACACTAAAACTTTTTATAGGACCTCAAAGTTCAAAGCTTTTATCTTCTATTATCACCGCCTTTACTTTTCCTCAATATATTTTCTAGAATTACTGAAAGAGCATTTCTGTTATTCTTCCTAAAGTTATAACTATTTTTGACTTTACTACTTTGTCTCTTGCTAACCAAGACTCCTCGATATATACATGATCACATAAGAGATGGGACTTACCATTTCCTATGGTATAAAAGAACCTTCTGTATTGAAACTTGTCTGCTCAGAAAGCCTGGTATCTGTGGTACAGAAGGAAGACATTGAGCTACAAAAATTGTCAGACATGGCATTTACACAGTGGTTCATGTCATCAAATTTATCAGTGCAGACATGTAAAATTGGATGCTACATGAAAGGGAGAATCATGGCTTGTGATTTTTGAAGAGTAGGCTGAGGTGGTGACTGGAGCTTGTGACCAGGTGCTTCATGTGAGAAGGTAAACACAATAAAAGGGAAATTCAGTTCATTCCAGGGGAGTTGCCAGTCTGGATTAGATTATTGATCCATAAATTTTGGATATCTTCCCATAGCAACAGAGGCTTATTCCAAGAGCTTATCAAGAATTCAGAATTCTTTCATCAGATTCCAACCAAATGAACAATGCAAATGCAAGTCAATTACAAAAGATTTGAGAGGAGATAAATGAGAAATGGAAAGTCTGAAACAATGAATACTTCATTTTTTGAATAATCAGTTATACCTCTCCTTTTGAATATGTATATTATATATACTATACATCCATAATCATATAATTTCATTAAATTGTATTTGACTATCCATAAGAGAAAAACCTTGAAGCTCTTGTGGCTAAAATATGCATATATGCCTTTTAAGAAAAGTGACTTTAAAATAGTTTTGTATGTATTTTACAGTGGTATGTAAATTCATAATTGGATGTAAATATAAGAACATACTTTAAATATAAATCTAAGAACACCTGTTTAACAGAAATATAAGAAAGATCAAAATTAGAAGTTGAGAAAAAGACATATCATGCAAACACTAAGCAAAATAAAACTAGTGAAATTATACCAATACCAAACAAAGTAGACTTTAAATCCAGATGACAGCTCATGAAACAAAGGGATATATTTGATGATAATAAAAGGATCAACACATAAAAAAGATATCACAATGCATAATCCATGTTCGAAAATCAGAGCTTCAAAGTGCATGAAGCAAAATGGACAGAACTAAAAGAAGAAATAGAAAATCCATGTCACACATGAGAGACTTTAAAATAAACTTTTCTTCATAGCTAATGGTACACACACACACACACACACACACACACACACACAAAGAAACGATATAGACCTAAACAAGATTAATGAAATTAACCTAATTGCCATATAAAGAACACTAAACCCAACAATGACTAAAAAACATTTCCTTCAAGTATACGTAAAATATTTACCAAAATAATAGTATGTTGAGTACTAAAGTAAGGTCCAATTTTTCTCAAAGCTTTAACCTCATTTCAAAGCATTTTATTTGATCACACAGGAATTATGCTAGAAAACAATTTAAATAAAAAAAAACTTAATAGAGCCAACTGTTTAAAAATTAAGCAATGCTATTATAAAACATATCATGAGTAAAAAAAATATCACAAAGGAAATTAGACATTAATTTGAATTGAAAGAGAAAAACAAAATATGTGAAAACCTATGGGATATAGGAAAAGATATGCTTAAAGAGAAATCTATAGTATCAAATGCATAGCTTGGAAAAGAAAAAAGCCTTGAAACTTAGTGATGTAAAATTCTATCTCAAGGCATTAACAAAGAAACAAAAAATTAAACCCAAAGAGAATAAAATACAGATAATAAAAAGAATAGGTACAAACTAAATAGAAAACAAACATGCATAAAAAAATCAATAACACCAAATTTGGGTGCTTTGACAACCCTAATAAAAATGATACATTTCTATTAAAACTGATCTAGGAAAAATAAGAAGAAATAAATTCCTACATCAGCAATGAAAAGTGGAACATCAAGTTAGAGATCCTGAACATAATAAAACAACAAAAAATAAATAATATTAAAAAAATTTATGCCAGTAAATTTGAAAATAGAGATGAGATGGAATAAAGTACAACTTAGCAAAACTGAAACCAATAACTAGAAAAATATAAATAGTCTTATGTCTATTAAAGTATTTGATCCTTAATCATAGATGTTTCAACAAAGAAAACTTTAGGCCTAGATAATTTCATTAATGTTCTTCCAAAGACTTACTGACGGGAAAAAACAAAACAATATTACACAAAATAACCCAAAGGATAGAGAAAGAAAAAATACTTCCTAATTCATTCTATAAGGCCAGCATAAACTCAGTATCAAAAGTTGAAAAGTTCAGGGGCTGCCAGATGGCTCAGTTGGTTAGAGCGCAAGCTCTGAACAACGGGGTTGCCAGTACTATTCCTACATGGGCCAGTGAACTGTGCCCTCCACAACAATATTGAAGACAACGAGTTACTGTTGAGCTTCTAGAGGGGCAGCTGAATGGCTCAGTTGGTTAGAGCGCGAGCTCTCAACAACAAGGTTGCCCGTTCAATTCCCGCGTGGGATGGTGGGCTGTGCCCCTGCAACTAAAGATTGAAAATGGTGACTGGACTTGGAGCTGAACTGCACCCTCCACAATTAGATTGAAGGACAATGACTTGGAGCTGATGGGCCCGGGAGATACACACTGTTCCCCAATATTCCCCCCCCACCCAAAAAAGTTGAAAAGTTCATTAAACTACAAGCAAAAAGCATTACTGAACAATCTGTATTATAAACATAGATACAAAGATTCCAAACAAAATATTAGGAAATCATATCCATTAATAAATGAAATGGTTATACCCTATCAAGGTGGGCTTTCATGAATGTTAAATTGGTCTAATGTTGGAAAACCAATGTAACTTAACACATTAACAGAAAGAGGGAAAATCATCATCATGTAATAATCCATTCATGATAAAAGTAGGAATAGAAAAAAATTTTAACCTGATAAATAACGTCTATAAAAACCCTAAAATACGTGTGTAACTTAATAGTGATACTGAGAACTTTCTTATTGATATCGAGAACAAGATTAAGATGCTAGTATTATCACTTTTATTCAGCCTTGCACTTTAGCTAATGCAATAAAGCAAATAAAAAATAAATAAATAAAAGGTATATGGCTTTGGAAGGAAAAAACAAAACTATCATTATTTGTAAAATAGAAAATTCAAAAAAGTCTACAAATAAGTATTAAAATTAATAAATAAATTTACCAAGATCACAACATACAAAGTTAACCAAATATCAATTGTATTTCTATCTACCAACATCAAATAGAGAATAAAATTTTAAAATGCATGCCTTCTACAAATAAATAAAATAATCCAAAATAGTAGGATTAAACTAATGAATAATGTTTGATTCCTTTGACAGAAATCTCTGTTAGAAAACTGCAAAACACTGAGATAATTTTTAGAGCATTTCACCTGAAAGCAGCAGAATATACATGCTTATCAAGTGCACATGGAACATTTTTCAAGACAGACCACATGTTAGGTCACAAAAGAAGTCTTAATAAATGTAATAAATTGAACTCATATCAAGTGTCTTCTCTGACTGCAATGGTTTGAAACTAGAAATTATTATTTTTTTAAATTGAGAAACACACAAATCCATGGAGGATAAATAACATGCTACTAAATAATGAGTGGGTTGATAAGATCAAGTTAGAAGGTGAAAGATAACTTGAGACAAATCAAAATGAAAAGATAACAACCCCAAATCTGTGCGACACAACAAAAGCAGTCCTAAGAGGAAAATTCATAGCAATATAAGCCCACCTCAAGAAACAAGAAAAATCTCAAATAAACAATCTAACCCTACATGTAAAAGAACTAGAAAAAGAACAGCAAACAAAGTACAAAGTGAGTAGAAGCAAGGAAATAATAAAGATCAGAGCAGAAATAAATGGAAAAAAAAATCAATGAAACCAAGAGTTGATTCCTTGAAAAGATACTCAAAATTGATAAACCTTGAACCAGACTCATGAAGAGAAATAGAGAGGATCCCTATAAATAAAATCAGAAATGAAAGAAGACAAGTGACAACTGACACCACAGAAATACAAAGGATTATAAGAAAATATTAAGAACAATTATATGCCAACAAATTGAACAATCAAGAAGAAGTGGATTAATTCTGAGAAACATACAATGGAAGAAATAGATAAATTCCTGAAACATATAATCTTCCAAAACTGAAACAGGAAGAAACAGAAAAATCTGAACTGACTGATGACTACTAACAAAATCAAATCAGTAATTAGAAAACTCTTAAAAAAGAAAAGTCCTTCACAGGTAAATTTTACCTAACATTCAAAGAAGAATTAATGCTGATCCTTCTCAAACTATTCCAAAAAAATTAAGAGAGGGAACGGTCCTAAAGTTATTTTATGAGGCCACCATTACCCTGATTCCAAAACCAGACAAAGATATTACAAAAAAAAAAAAAAAAAAAGAAAGAAACAAAATAGGCTGATATCCCAGATAAACATAGATCCAAAAATCCTCAACAAAATATTAGCATACAAAGTTCAGCAATACATTAAAAAGATCATACACCATGATCAATTGAGATTTATTCGTGGGATGCAAGCTTGGTTCAACATCTGCAAATCAATTAATATGATATACTACATAAAAAAATGAAAGATAGAAATCATATGATCATATTAATACCGTGTTTCCCCGAAAATAAGACCAGATCTTATATTGATTTTTGCTCCAAAGATGCATTAGGGCTTATGTTCAGGGGATGTCATCCTGAAAAATCATGCTAGATGCTAGAGCTTATTTTCCGGTTAGGTCTTATTTTGGGGGAAACACGGTAGATGCAGAAAATGCATTTGACAAAATCCACCATCCATTTATGATTAAAAAAAACAAAAAACCTCTCAGAAAAGTGGGAATGGAGGGAACATATCTCAACATAATAAAGGCCATATATAACTAATCCGCAGCTAACGTTATACTCAATGGGGAAAAGCTAAAACCATTTTCCATAAGACCAGGAACAAGACGAAGATGTCCACTTTCACCACTTTTATTCAACATAGTATTGGAAGTCCTAGCCACAACAATCAGACAAGAAAAATAAATAAAATGCTTCCAAATTGGAGAGTAAGAAACAAAACTGTCATTATTTGCAGATGAATAGATGCTATATAGAGAGAACACCAAAGATTCCACCAAAAAAAAAAAAAAAACTATTAGAACTGATAAATGAATTCAGTAAAGCAGCAGGATATAAAATTAATATTCAGAAATTGGTTGCATTTTTATACACCAATAATGAACTGTCAGAGAAAGAAATTAAGAAAACAACCCCATTTACAATTGCATAAAAAAATAAATAAAAACCTAGGAATAAATTTAACCAAGGAGGTAAAACACTTGCACTTGGTAAAACTATAAGACACTGAAGAAAGAAATTGAAGAAGATACAAATAAATGGAAGCATATATTGTGCTCATTCATGCATAAGAAGAATTAACATCATTAAAATGTCCATACTACTTAAAGCAATCCCTATCAAAATAACAATGGCATTTTTCACAGAACTAGAACAAATAATCTTAAAATTTATATGGAGCCACAAAAGACCTCGAATAACCACAGCAATCTTGTGAAAGAAGAATAAAATGGGAAGTATAACACTACCTGATATCAAACTATACTACAAGCCTATAGTAATCAAAACAGCATGGCACATAGATCAATGAAACAGAATACAGAACCCAAAAATAAATCCATCACTATATGGTCATTTAATTTATGACAGAGAAAGACTATACATTGCGGTAAAGACAGTCTATTCAATCAATGGTGCTGGGAAAACAAAACAGATGCATGCAAAAAAATGAAACTAGATCACTTTCTTGTACCATATACAAAACTACCCTAAAAATTAAAGATTAAAGATTTAAATGTAAGACCTGAAACTATAAATCTCCTGGAAGAAAATAGAAGCAGTAAATTTTCTGACATTGATCTTAGCAATATTTTTTCTCATATCTCTCCTTGGGCAAGGGAAACAAAATTAAAAATAAGCAAATGGGACTACATTAAACTAAAAAGGTTTTGTACAGCAAAGGAAACCCGCAACAAAACAAAAAGATAGCCTACTATATGGGAGAAGACATTCACCAATAATACATCTGATAAGGGGTTAATATCAAAAATTTGTAAAAAAAAAAAACTCATACAAACTCAAACAATCCAATTTTAAAAATGGGCAGAGGACATGAATAGCTACTTCTCTAAAGAGGATATAAAGATGGTCAACAGATATATGAAAAGATGCTGAATGTCACTAATATCAGAGAAATGCAAATGAAAACCACAATGAGATACCACCTCACACCTGTCAGAAAGGCTATTATCAATAAATCAACAAACAACATATGTTGATGAGGATGCAGAGAAAAGGGAACCCTCATGCACTGTTGGTAGGATTGCCAATTCATGCAGCCACTATGGAAAATGATTTGGAGTTTCCTCAAAAAATTAAAAACAAAACTACTTTATGACCCAGCAATTCCACTTCTGGGTATTTATCTGAAGAAATCCAAAACACTACTTTGAAAAGATATATGCACCCCCATGTTTACTGCAGTGCTATTTACAATAGCCAAGATATGGAAGCAATCCAAGTGCCAGTGTGTAGACGACTGGATAAAGAAGAGGTGGTACATATACATGTAATGGAATATTGCTGGGCCATAAAAAAGAATGACATCTTACCATTTGTGACAACTAGATGGACCTAGAGGGTACTATGCTAAATGAAATAAGTCAGATTGAGGAATACAAATACCATATGATCTTCCTCATACTATAAGTGGAATCTAAAGAACAAAATATACAAACAAGTAAAACAGAAACATGACTTATAGATACAGAGAACAAACTTATGGTTGCCAGAGGGGAGAGGTTTGGGGAGCTGGGTGAAAAAATGTGAATGGATTAAGAAATACAAATTCTTAGTTACAAAATAGTGATGGGGATGTAAAGAACAGATAGGGAATATAGTCAATAACATTGCAACAACTATATATAGCTCCAGGTGGTTACTAGACTAATTGTGGGGATCACTGCATAAATTATATAAATGTCTAAACACTGTGTTGTACACCTGAAACTAATGTAAAATAATATTGAATGTCAAGTATAACTAAAAAATAATTAAAAATAAATTAAATTAAATTAATCTATAAAAAACATTATTGAGAGAACTTAAATAGAGGAATATACTATGTTCTTGGTTTAGGAGACTCAGTAGTGTAAAGATATGTGTCTGTTTTTTTAATTGATATATATTTTTAGTGCAATTCTAATAAAAAATCAGCAGTCTTTTTGCTTTATTATTATTAAATTTATTGGGGTGACATTGGTTAGTAAAATTATATAGGTTTCAAGTGCACAGTTCTATAATATATCATCTATATGTTGCATTGTGTGCTCACCATTCAGGGTCAGGTCTCCTTCCATCACCATATATTTGACCCCGTTTACCCTCATCTACCTCCCTCCTCGCCCCTTACCCTCTGGTAACCCTAATCTGTTGTCTGTGTCTATGACTTTTTGTTTGTTTGTCATGTGACAAAATGGACGGATCTTGAGAGTATCATGTTAAGTGAAATAAATCATACAGAAAAAGTTGAGAACCATATGACTTTAGTCTATTTGTTTTTTTAATTTCTGTGGAATTTAACTAATATGTTCTAAAATACCAGGGGTACCAAAAAATGTATATATACAACTTGTATTCATTTTTTTATAGGTATATATTGAGTATTACAATTTTAATACAGTTTTTTCCTTTCTTAAAATGTGTATACATATTTTGGGGCACCCTCTGGTTATATGGAAAAACAAAGGACCAAAGCCAAAACTAACTAGAATAACATTTCTAGAGGACTTACACCATTAGATATAAAGCTGTAGTAATTGAACTACTATAGCATTGACACATAGTCACTTAATATATGACAAAGGTGCCACTGCATTATGAAGGATAGCCTGTTCAATAGATGCTACTGGGACAATTTGAAGACAATGTTAAAAAAGTGAGACTTGCCCCCTACCTCTCATATTATACACATATCAATTACAGTTAGATTGCAGTGAAATGTGAAAGTTGAAAAATAAACTTTCTAGAAGACAACATATATTAGTCCATTTGGGCTGCTATAATGAAATATCACAGATTTGTAGCTTATAAAATAAATAGAGGTTTATTTCTCAAAGTTCTGGAATTTGAAAGTCCAAAATCAGGTTGCCACCATGGTTAGATTCTGGTAATGGCCCTCTTCCAGGTTGTAGATCAATGACTTCTTGCTGTGTCCCAACATGGAAGAAGAATGTAGGGGGTTCTGTGGGGTCTCTTTTTCTTTTTTATAAGAGCACTAATCCATTCATAAGAGTTCCACCCTCGTGAACTAAACACCTCCCGAAGGCCCAGCTTCTAATACAATCATATTGGGCATTAGGATTTCAATATATGAATTTTGACAGTAAATAAACATTCAGACCATAGCCACATACAGTAACATATCCATAACCTCGATGTACGAAAACTTTCTTCTACTGGACAGAACAATTACTGACTATATAATGGGCAAAAGTTGATGAGATGGACTACAACAAAAATGAAAAATTATGTTTATTAAAATAATCATAAAGAAACTCAAAAGACATATGGAGAGTGGGAGAAAATATTGTTTAAATATACGTATAAGCACATAAAAACCAAGGACTCATAAGTAGAATATGTAATGCATTTCTATAAATGAATAGTAAAAGACAATCCAATAGAAAAAATGGGCAAAATATTCTAATTTAAATCTAAAAAAAAAAAAAAAAAATCACATACAATTTGGCAAATTAAAGATGTGACTCACTTATAAATATGTATAAGTGAAATTACATGATGTCTGGGATTCACTTCAAAATAATCCAGTGAGGGAAGGGCCAATAGGGTTAGAATAGAAATGAACAGAGTGGCAATGAGTTGATGCTTGTTGCAGCTGTGTGATGAGGATATGGGGGTCATTGAACTAGTTTTGCGTATAAAAATGTTCCATTATAAATATTAAAGAAAAAACCTCAGTTAAAAATATCAGGACTTAATTGGTTCTGAGATAATGCTGTAATGCTCCCTGGAAACTGTTATATTCAGGGTTAGAAGCATTAGGACACAGAGTGGCCATATAAGTTAAAAGATGAAATTATTTTCAATTCCTAAACTTTCATGTACCTTTTCAATATTAAATGTTATTTCAGACTTTCTCTTTTAAACCTTGAAGACCTTCACATATTGAATAACTTCATTGAGGAGAATTGTTTGCTCATTCATTTAGCAAATATTTATTTAGTATTTGTATGCCAGGACAAAATATGAAATATCTGCACAACATGGCTTTACTCTATTGGTTCTTTCAAGACAAGATCCATCAAAATAACGAGGTGTGTGTGTATATAGCAAACAGGTATTGACACCTTTGGTGCTTTAATTTTTTACAATGACTTTTGATCATTGTGAGAATGTCTGTATAGAAGATAACAAGACAAATCAATTATGTTCATTCAATTAAAATAACTGGAACAAAGAGTTTTCTTCCTACCTGTCACATTCTTTCAAAAAGACCTTACTTCAATTAACCAAGTAACACTGGTTCACAATTGCAGTTTTAATTTTAAAAATAACAAATGAAAAAAAAAACATTCTATTTTGTATTAATTGCATTAAAACAAAACGTAATGTGATGTAAAGATAATATTTTATATAATTAAGTTTTTATTATCTCCTTTACTATATATATAAATTCTAGGGGCCTATATCCTATAAAATTTTGTATACTTCTAAATGTTGCCTATAATAAGCACTTAGTAAATATCTTAATTAAATTGAAGATACATATTTGTACATTATTTGCAAAAGATTGTATTATTATTTCCAGTAATTTATATTTAAGCATTTTTCAAGCTCATCAAAGTAACATTACAGTATTTTTTATATTCTTTTTGTACAAAATGTACCTGAAATATTATATGTAAAACTCATATTATGCATTTACAGTAATAGAAACAATTTTATATTTGCAAATCCATTACTAAATGTGGGCATTTCTTTGTTCACACTTACTTCCTAAAATTTTTCACAGTTTCAAATTAGAATGTACTAAATCTTAATTTCAAATTCAGTGTATTACCTATCCCAAAGTTTATGTTTCTCTTTATTAAACTGTTTGAAAATTTGCAAGTATCAGCTGACTGAATGCTAAAGAGAATTGGAAAACAATTGAATTGTGTGCCATTGACAAAATGCATTTTAATTTACATCCATAATTTGATTTGAGTATTATCCAATTTTAAAAGGCCCATTTTTAGGAAGCTAAAAATTAAAATGCCCAGGAGAATAGCAGTATTTAGGTCAAATCCAGGTCCCAAACTTAATGATTTAATTTACTTGTCCTTTACTTTGATAGATTACAGGTACAAGAAATTATGTTCTAATATAATTATATGACTATAGTGGTGGGCAGGATAAAAAGAAAAAATAAGAATAGTCCCCTAAAGATGTCTACATTCGAATTCCTGAGACCGGTGAAGATGTTGTTTCATGGCAAGGTGGAATTAAGGTTGTAGATAAAATTAAGTTTTCTCATGAGATGCCATGAAATTGGGAGATTTTCCTCAGTTATCTGGGTGGGTCTAATATAATCACAAGGACCTTAAAATGTGGAAGAGGGAGGGAAAAGAGTCCTATCAGAGTAAAGAAATGTATAAAAGACTCAGTTGGACTTTGCTGGCTATGTTTAGATAAGGAAGGTCAGTTTGGATTTTGTTCTGCTTACTGTACTCTTGACAGTCCAGTTATTAAAGATTCTGCCAGTACAGTTGTATACGAGTATACAAACATTGTAGGAGAGTACAGGAAAATTTTGTAGAAAGGGAACTGCTGTGGACTGAATTGTGCTCCCACCCCCAATCCTATTTTGAAACTCTAAACCCCAGTGTGACAGTGTTTGGCATAAGGAAGAAATTAAGATTAAATAAGGTCATAGAGGTGGAGCCTTGATAGGAGTAGTGCCCTAATAAGAAGACACTACGGAGCTCACACTCTATAATGCAAGGACACAATGAGAAGGAGGCTGTCTTCAGGTCAGGAAGACAGCTTTGCTTAGAACCTAACTATGCTGGGACGCTGATGTCAGACATCTACCTTCCAGAACTGTGAGAAAATACATTTTTGTTGTTTAAGCTGCTCATTGTATGGTATTTTGTTATGGCAGCCTGAGCAGATGAATACAGGAACATATTATTATAAGTTAGGTGAGCACATTCCAGATTTTTCAGTGCAAAATTCTTACAGCTTTGTATTCTTGAAATTTAGAGTGACAGTGACTGTGGTTGCCATATTTCTTGCAGGTTTGATCGGCCTCAGGCCTTAGTTTCTTCCAGCTCCAGCTCATGTAACTGTGGGTGAGTCCTCCCCTGCCACGGAGATTGCTGTGATGGCCATCATGTCAAACCCAACCCGCCCACTCTTTCACTCTAGGTTTCCTTGACCTTCTCCTTGAAGTAGCTTCAAGTCTCCAGCTTGCATGGTACTTTCCTGTCGTTTTTTTGGGGATAGTTATGTCACCATTACTAGCAGTCATACATGAATTCAAAGCTATTAATAAAAACAGAAAATGAATGGTGAAAGCTTAGAGAAGAATAAACAGAAATCATGACATCGCACACTCTAGCGTATGGCACGCTAAGTGGCTGAAGGTGTTTTCGGTATGTACAGTTCACATTGGCTATGGCTGTGAATGAATAGATAGACATAAAGACAGATACTGATTGATCTTTTTTGAACATTTTAATGATACAAACAATAATGAATTACTCCATATGGCAGTTGCTTAAATAGAGTGTAGTTATGGTACATAAAAATGAGTTGGATTTTTTTTCCTGGGTTTTTTGGATTCTGTTAGTATTTCTGTTTACAACAAGAAACTAGAGCCAACAAGAA
Source organism: Rhinolophus sinicus (assembly GCF_036562045.2). Taxonomy (NCBI): domain Eukaryota; kingdom Metazoa; phylum Chordata; class Mammalia; order Chiroptera; family Rhinolophidae; genus Rhinolophus; species Rhinolophus sinicus. The sequence continues at coordinate 71,177,542 of NC_133751.1, forward strand.
CTGTCTTTGCTTGAGAGACCATGAAAAGGAGAAAAAAAAAAGTACTGCATTTTTTATGACTCAAATCTTGTTCTTTTTTCCTTAATCCATTGGTTACCACTTTTGATACTTTTGCTTGGTTCATTAGCATTCATAGGCAAAGAAGCACAGTGTGTGGTAGGAACAGGGAGTATAGCACAAATGGGGGGGTAGCGTGGGGGTGGATAAGAGTACTTTCTCTTCCTCTCATCTCTCACAATAAATGTAGAGAACCCTAGTTTTTGTCCATACACGACTAATTTTGCTAATGGGCTGATATTTTTGTTTAGTACACTATATACTGTATTTTGTCTCCTGGCTCTAGTTTTAACCTCACAGACTAGCACCTCTGTGTTAATTCTTAACAGCAGTAGTGAGAAAAGGAAGGAGATGTATTGCATAAAGGCTAGGAAAGAAAATCTTTGAAGTGGACTGAGGGACAAAAGTTTGTGCTTTCCTGGAAAAAGACTGTGGGTATTAAGATCTCTGAATATTTTTAATAATGATTATGTTGCTAATTATCCCTTTTAAAGATTCTATTAACTGATAAAAGATAGACTCCATTAGCCTTTTGCTGAATGTTATTCAGCCACACATAGAAATCAAATAAGAAATTTTGTTTCCTCAGTCTGTAGACCATTCCTGTGTGTGGTGAATGTTTAAAATTCAATCACTATCTAAGGAGTTGCAGCTGTGCAAAAGCTAGTAGGTGTTTGGGATGAAATGAATGACATAGAGATGACAGGCTAGTCCATCCCTTTTCCATTCTAAAATGCTTAACACTTTCATACTCAGATATACTGATTTACACCAAAAAAATCTGGAGATTTGGCTTCACCTCATCCAATCAGGGCCACTGCCATTTATTTGTAGTTACTTCAGCAAGTCAGAGAAAGCAGCAATTAAGACAATGAATACTTTCATTACCCAACTGTCCTATAATTGTTCAGGACCAATTATCAGGATATCTGCCTCCTGTGATGTCTGGAGAGATGCTGGGCAGGTAACAACTATACTTGCAACATCAAACCACACACACATACACACACACATACACACACACACACACACACGTGCGCACGCACACACACACACACACACACACACACAATTGCACTTCAATTTAAGCTGCTTCCAAATTGCTTTTCTTCCCTGGTAGAGACAGTATCACTGTTTTGCTTTTCACTTACAATAAAACAAACCAGAAAGGAACAATTGAACAATATATTATGCAGGCCAGAATAGAGCATAGGGGATTTTTAAAAATCATGGGAGAGGTTTTCTTCTCACTGAGGCAGCAGCAGAGGAAATGACTTCAAAGAGATGGGCATGACCCATGTTTACTTGGAGATCTAATTTCTGTGAATCTGTAGACCAGAGGTTGACTTTATCATGTATATTCTTACCAATAAACTCTAATGAGATTTGTTTGTTTTGCTTTTTTTTCCCAGAGATTAAAATAAATTTTCATTCCAGTCAACATGTGGTGATGCTTGTTTGTTTTTTTTAATTATCTTTATACTTCAAGCTTCAAGCTTTTATCAAGATTTTGGTAATTATATGTGTATAAGTATGTCAAACTTCATAACTCACTTCTCTAGAGATACTTGCTAATACACACAAGAAACAAACAAAATGATCCTTTAATAATAAAAATAATTACTTAAGGACAATGCACTAAAATGTATGCTTACTTTATGTAATAAAAAAATATTCCCTAGCTTCTCTCCCAGAGCCTATTTAATTCTATTTCACACACAGTCTTAATAAGTTCAATTACCTGGTAGAAAAACTCACAGTAACTATAACCAGTAAATTAGAAATGGAAGCCTTTTAGAGAAACATACATTGAGAGTAAGAAGTAATAATTGTTCATCTAAAAGTGAGGATAAAGGTAGAAATTTATAAAAATTAAACATAGAATGTAAAAAATCTGAATTCTCTTAGTTGTTAATATATAAAGCATGCTTAACAGCTAGTTAGGTTGTTCATTTATATGATAAATATGTGTCCACAAGGAGAAAAATAAGTGTGAACACTTTGGGAATAGATATAATGATGCTAACACTTATATTGTGCTCACTTTGTGCCAGATACATCTTAAGATTTTCCCCTGTATTAATTTATTTAATTCTCAATGTACAAAGTGGATATTATCGTTATATTCATTTTACAGATAAGAAACAGAAATGTCAAAAGGTGAAACAACTTGCCAGGCCACACACCCTCTGATGACTAGAGTTCAGTTTGAACTGGCTCTGGAACCCAGACTCTTGAGAAACTGCACTATATTTGCTTCTGAGTATCCAATTGACTTTCAAAATAAATATGGTTTTGGTTGTAAAAATAATCTCAAAATAGGTACTTGAGTCAGACTGCTATTTGTTTTCTCAAAATTGGTTCCCCTTTTCTATAATAATTTTACTAGTAAGGCATGTATCACCCATCTTGAAACTACATTTTCTAGTTTCCTTTGTAGCAAGATGTCTTCCCAATGGAATGTGAGCTGAAATGATATCCATAATTTCCATTTCACAAGATTAATGTAAATCTTGTATCCTACATCTGTCCTGGCCTTTCCTATGGGCTATCACGGGTCCTTAGTGGCAACTAAGCTTCAACTAGGTAGCCAAGAGCAACAAGAGAAACAAAGAGAAGTAATTTGGGTACCTGAATGACGTCATGGAACAGAATTATTTTGCAGTTGTAGTATAATAAAAATGTATTTGGTCTTTCCTTGATTCCTGGCATGAAGATCCTAAAACCCTTAGAATTTCCTAAGCAATAAGAGTGACAGGAGTGTCTTTTGTCCTAAGGAGGTGACTCTTGTCAGGTCTCTAGATAGCTTCAGGATGGGGACTCACCACCAGAAAGACTATGCCTTGATTAAAAGCTTAGAACTCTCAGTCCCACTCCCTACCTCCAGGGAGGGGAGAAAGGCTGGTGATTGAGTTAATAATCAACTGCCAGTGATTTAATTAACCACCCTAGATAATAAAACTTCCATATAAACCCCTTAAAGATAGTGTTCAGGGAACTTCCAGGCTTGTGAACATATCCATGTCCCAGGAGGGTAGCACACCCCAACTCCATGGGACACAGCCTCCTGCACTCAGGACACTTATGGACCTCGTCCTATGTATCTCTTCATCTGGCTGATCATTTGTATCCTTTACAATAAACTGTAATAATAAATACAGCATATTCCTGAGTACTGTGAGTCATTCTAGCAATTTATCGAAACTGGGAGAGAGCTTATGGGAACTCTCAGCTTTATAAACAAGCCATACAGAACAGTGGGTAACCTGGAGGCTTGATACTTGAAAATGGCATCTAAAGTAACAGCTGTATTATGGGACTGAGTCCTTAATCTGTAGAGTCTGATACTAACTCCGATTAGTGTCAGAATTGAATCGAATTGTAGGACACCTAGTTGGTGTCAGATAATTTACGAATTGGTTGGTGTGGGGGGAAAAACTGCACCCTAGGCCAATCATCTCTAAAATGTTATGCATAAGAGCAATAAACTTTAATGTTACTTAGTCTTCCCCATTTCAGGTGTTTTTCTTAGGGCATCTTCATCTGTTTCCTATCTAATACAGATATACGAATGCATTGTGCATTGAGGGCATCACTGGCATAACTGTGTGATCTATCCTGGATTGAACTATTTTCATGGAAAGTGGCATGATGCAATGGAAATTATTTGGAAAAGCAGGACAGACATTAGTTCTAGACTAATCTAGGACTTAGTTCTAGATTTATTGTGTTCTTTTTTCAATATTTATTGAGTACCCATCATGTGTCTTATTATGTATCAAGGAGATAAAAATAATATGTTTCCATTCTCTTGAGAGACAATAAAAGCAATAGGTATAATGCAATGTGAAAACTAACTTAATAGATAAAAAATTCTAAGAGATGATAAAGAAGCCTAAAATTGCAAGAAAGGAAAAGGAAAAAGAGCATAGTGACTTCCCATGAAAGCTGATGCTTGAGTTAAATGCTTAAGAATGAATAGACGTTCACTATGAAGAACTGAGGAGAAAGATATTCTGGACATAAGCAGCATCATTTACAAAAGCATGCAATATTTTTACTTCCTTTGCCTTTGAAGACAAATTCATAAAATGCTCTTTGAACTCAAGGTCCATAAGTTTAGTACCTATATTTTCTTCTATGCAGATTATTGTTTCAGGTCTTATGTTTAGGTCTTGGATCCATTTTGAATTAATTTTGGTACATGATGACAGGAGTCTAATTTCATTCTTTTGCACATGGCTTTCCAATTCTCCCAGCACCATTTATTGAAGAGGCTGTCTTTTCTCCATTGTATGTTTTTGGCTTCTTTGTTGAAAATTATCTGTCCATATTTATGTGGGTTTATTTCTGGGTACTCTATTCAATTCCATTGGTCTGTGTGTCTGTTTTTCTGCCAATACCGTGCTGTTTTGATTATTATTGCCCTGTAGTCAGGAAGTGTGATACGTCCAGCATTGTTCTTTTTCTTCCGATTGCAAATCTGGTGATTTTTTTGTTCTTTTTCTTTAAAAAATACCATTGGGATTGCATTAAATCTATATTTTGCTTTCGGTAATATGGCCATTTTAACTATGTTGATTCTTCCAATCCATGAACACGGAATGTCTTTCCATTTCTTTGTCTTCAATATTTTTTTTTTAAATGTCTTAGGGTTTTCAGTGTATAGGTCTTTCACATCCTTGGTTAAGTTTATTCCTAGGTATTTTATTGTTTTGTTGCAATTGCAAAAGGAATATTTTTTTTTCTTTTTCTGAGGTTTCATTGTTAGTATATAGAAATGCAATGTACTTTTGCATATTGATTTTGTAGACAGAAATTTTACTGTATTCATTTGTTTCTAATAGCTTTGCAGTGGAGTTTTTAGGGTCTTCTATATATTGCATCATGTCATCTGCAAAAAGTGACAATTTAACTTCTTCATTCCCTATTTGGATGCATTTTATTTCTTTCTCTTGCCTGATTGCTCTGGCTAGGACTTCCAACACTATGCCGAAAAGCAGAGGTGATAGGATAGGAGATAGCCCTGTCGTGTCCATAAACATAGAACAAAGGGCTTCAGCTTTTCACCATTAGCTGATCTTACCTGAAATAAATGAATGGATTCTATCAAACTAAAAAGCTTCTGCACAGCAAAAGAAACCATCAACAAAATAAAGAGGTAGCCAACTGCATGGGAGAAGATTTTTGCAAACAACACCTCCGATAGGGGCTAATATCCAAAATATATAAGAAACAAATATAACTCAACAACAACAAAAACAATTTAATTAAAAAATGGGCAGAGGACCTGAATAGACATTTCTCCAAAGAATATATACAAATGGCCAATAGACATACGAAAAAATGCTCAACATCACTAATCATCAGAGAAATGCAAATAAAAACCACAATGAGTTATCACCTCACACCAGTTAGAATGGCTACCATCATCAAGACAAATAATAACAAGTGTTGGAGGGGCCGTGGAGAAAAAAGAACCCTCATACACTGTTGGTGGGAATGCAGATTGGTGCAGCTGCTATGGGAGGCAGTGTGGAAATTCCTCAAAAAATTAAAAATAGAATTATCACATGACCCAACAATCCCTCTCTTGGGTATCTACCCCCAAAAATCTGAAAACATTGATCCCTAAAAATATATGTGCTCCGATGTTCATTGCAGCTTTATTTACAGTGGCCCAGACAAGGAAACAACTAAAGTGTCCTTCAGTAGATGATTGGATAAAGAAGTTGTGATATATATATATATATATATATATATATATATATATATATATATACACACAATGAAGTACTATTCTGCCATAAGAAAAGATGAAATAGTGCTATTTGGGACAACGTGGATAGATCTTGAGATTATAATGCTAAGTGAAATAAATCAGACAGAAAAAGTCGAGAACCAAATGATTTCATTGATATGTGGTATATAAAACTGAAAACAACAAAAGAACAAGAAAAAAACAAATGAAAAAACAAAGCTCATAGACACAGACAATAGTTTAGTGGTTACCATAGGGAAAAGGGGGAGGGGAGTGGTAGATGAGGGTAAGGGGATCAAATGGTGAGTGAAGGAGAACTGACCCTGGGTGGTGAACACACAATGTGATATATAGACCATGTATTACAGAATTGTACATCTGAAATCTATGTAACTTTGCTAACAATTGTCACCCCAATAAACTTTAATAAAAAAAAGCATGAAACGTAAATTAGCACGAGAGAATGACTAACCAGAAGTATTTCCTTATTGTTGGTACATAAAATAGAAGAGTAGTGGAAAGATGATATGGGAGAGATGCTGAAGAGTGTGCTCTTTATAATGAAAACAATGTGAAGTCATTGAAATTTTTAAAATGTGGGGCACATGTTAATATACATTTATTATATTTAATAGATACCTTACCCTATGGTCTATGCTAGATGTAGGGGACCCAGAAAAGTGAAACATGGTGTCTGCCTTCAAGAAGTTCACAATTTGTTGGCAAACCACATAAATAAACAGCAGCAATGCCTTGTGATAAATGTGACGAGGAAAGCAAACATAGTGTGTTTTGTTATGGACAAGGACAGAATGTGAGAAATTATGAAGATGAGAAAATGGGCAGTGCGTTTGAGGAACTGCAAGTAGTTGAATAGTCATGGGGTGGGACAACAGAGAATGAAACTGGAGAATAGTTAGGGGCCAGATCATGAATGTCTTTTGTGCCATACAAAAGAGACTGGATTTTATTCTGAAATCAATCACAAACTGTGAAAAGAGAAATCTAGGAGGTACAGCCAAAATGAATGATGAGGAGGGAAAGGAAAGAGTACGAACATTCTTGCGTGTCTCATTGAAATAACTGGAATGATGGGGTCTTTCCCTAAGATAGGGAATGAAAGAGACAGAGTCAATTCAGGAGCAAGAAAAGAGTGAGCCATTGCATAGATGTACATTTAAGGGCTTGCCATGTTCACAGACCTTGATGAGAAAGGCAGCCTATTTTATTATCCAATATTCTACTCAGAGATGAGGTAACTGGCTTCAGGATCTGACTGAAAAGTAGCCAATTCATAGTCAGGGCCAGCTAGCAGTTACATGCCCTGGCATCAAAGAACTGTCCAGATAATGAAGTAGTTAGCAGTGCGAACTGACTTTAGAAGGTCTCAATGCAGAAATAGAAGCCTGTGACAGACCATGGTGAGCTATGTACAAATCAAAGTTATGAGTAAGCTGATGTGTGGAAAGCAGCAGACATGCCCTGGAAAGACCATATCAGCTCATGACAGAAATGGGGAGAGAAGCAATCACCCAAAGTGGTTTGCTGCTTAATTACAATTTTCCACACCCACACCTTACAACACACTCATTTTTCCTTGAGTTAGTGTCAGCAATTCTCTGTTGTTTGCAAATAAACCTACAAAAAAATCTAATGAAAGAATCACTAACTAGCAGTGTCCCCTCTCTCATTTCTGGAAGAATCTTTAAAACATGAAAGTCATAGCTGAAATTCCTTTAGAAACATTTATTTTTCCTTCCAGGAAATTTTTCTTTAACTGATGAAGACCTTTACGTCTACGATTAAAGAAATAAGGAGGGACCCAGTGTTTAAAATGATGAGGGTTGAGAGAGAGCTGGCTATTCACCTGCCCGGTGCAAAATGAAAACTTTTGGACCTTGTTGGGGTGATGGAGCCACTCTCCCCTTCCACAACCTGCCATCCCAACCCTTAGTGGATAAGTGACCTGAACTAGATTGCAACCTCAGTGCAGAAACACTCTTGGTTTTTGGATGAGGTAGATGAGACCCCCCCTGCAGAGTTCCCCAAGGGATACACCCAGGCAGGGCTAGCCCAGGGCAGAGATGGAAGCTCCCTTGCCCACCTCAGAGAGCCCATGAGATGTGTGTTCCCTGTGCCTGCACTCAGAATCCCATGGGAGCGGGGTCAGTAGGCAGCAGTGGTCACGGGATGACAGTGGGGATAATCAGGTCCAGCTGGATTGGGGCACCAGGGAGCTGGGAGTGGGTAGTAGAAAAGCTGTTCCAGGGAGATGGAGAGGTGATGAGAGGTGAATTGCCCATTTGCCCTCGGCACATGCTTGTTTACCCTATTGGACTTCATTTACAAAAAATAAATTCAAAGATAACCTTATTAAGATTTTTGAAGAGAGAGACTTCAAAGCATTAAACCCCATGTAGGAGCCCTACGTAGTTTGGGACCTCACGTGACTATGCTGCTCGCGTGCCCATAAAGCCAGGACTAGGTTGATGTAATCTGGATAGAGAAAGGAGGACATTTGTGAATAAAATGAGTATTTGTTAAGAAACTCCAATGTCTTTTTTAACACAAGGAAATCTTATTTATCACTTGTGTTTTGAAATAGAAGCATTTCACGCATGGTTTTCCCCAAAGATCATTTTTTTTATTAGACAGACTCCCCAGGAAAGTGTCACTATTGCTAAAAACCAAAACCAAAGCAAAACAACCAAAATAAAACAAAAACAGTAACAGGAGTATTATAGAAGTCACATTATAAAAGAGTAGTATTTATAAGTTCCCATAATATAGAAAGTAATTTTGAGAATTAAGGAACCATCTTGATGTTAATGACTCAGTTGTTTGTCTCTCCACCTTTAAGAGTTTGTTCTCTACCATTGTGAGAACAGACTGTAATTTATAAGCATATGTAATTATTTGTATAGGCCAAATTCTCATGACAACACATGAAAACTTGAAAGCCATGAAAGAAGATATAGCCTGCAACTGTGGCCTTTGAACCTCAATCATAGCCAGGCTTTGAGAAATAGCCTTACAATTTGTGCTTATTTCTTATCAAACGGCTATTTTTCAGGAAGCAGCAAAAAAACCCAAAAAAAAATAACAAAAACACACACACAAAAAAGTGTTTTGTTTTGTTCTATTTTCTCAGGGAAATAGGGGAGTTCCCACATTCTAAGTAGTATGCTTATATTCCTAATCATGCAGAAAACTCTTTGGAAGGGTAGTTGTGAGACCGACTAGTCGTTTTGTTTTTAGAAGTGTTCAGGAAAATTCACTATTATTTGTAACACTTTTCACTGAAGCACTAGCAAGGTCCACAGCGACATGGTCACACAAAGCTCCTGTTTAACAAAGTGGGGGTGGGGGTAGGGAGGAGAAAGCTCAAATGTGAGAAGGTGAGGGGAACTTCAAAATCCCAGAAGTCCATGGGAGCAACACAGTGGCCAAAGAAGACAAAAGACCACATAGGGAGCTTTTGACACCCTTAGAGTGGCTCCAGCGTTCTTTTTTATTCAAGCAAAAAAAATAACAAGATTATTTTTCCACAGCAATGATTAGGACAGGCCATTGAACAAGAAGGAGCTCTTGGGACTACAATGTGCTAGGTCTCGGTCTCACAGAAGTTTCCTTTCCTCTAATGAGTGCCCAGTAGAAAGACCTGCGGTGCTATCCTGCAAAGTCACGCTGTAATCCCCATGAATGACACTCAAGACAACACCAGTCTGTCGTCAACTCTCTGCACTCTCTTAGGTTAGCAGCAGGGAGGCACTCACAGCTGAAGAGTTGCAATGTAAAGGAAAAGACAAGAGTAGAGTTTCTTATTCAGCTGGGATGTTGCCCACATGTCCACGTGTGATAACAGTGTTCTTTGTTCCTATATGTGTCTTCAAAAGGGATAAATAAATGCCACAGCACTGAGATAGTGTGGGGTACATGAATGCTGTCTTGATGTTTAATTGCAGAAGAAGTGTTCCCTGGAAATGGCCAGGGCATCTTGTGAATCCAACAGGCTTCGTTTACTGCTGCCTCTACCTTACTGACGCTGAGGGGCTATGATCTTATTCACTGCCCCATACACAAAAGCTGTGCGCAATTTTCTGCTCTGCCTGGCAAGGATGATTCAGTCATTGTGCTGTGTAGATCATAGTTAACTTAATTGCTCCTAATGTTAATGCATTGTAATACATATGGCACCCTGCTTAGGGGGCCTTTGGGTTATTTACTGTCAGCCCATTTCACTGGCACAGGCCAGGCTCAGGAAGTCTCGCCCCTGAGAAAAAGCACTTTGTACTCATTAATTCTTACAATATTCTTCAGTGAGAGGAGGATTATAGCCAGAGTTGCAATAGCAGTACTAGAAGAAACAGTATTTCCCAGAACCTTTCTACAAGTGAAGCTTTCCTTGGCATTCTTTGCCAAATGAAAGATACAGTTACCAGCTCGGCATCAAGCTTCTATTATCTGAAGTCTACAGTTAGTTGAAATCCTTGTATTAGTCCCCTGCTGCATTGGACACTCCAATGCTCAAAAAACATTTCCTTCCTTGAAATGCTTGCAAGCATAACCACTACACCATCATCCTGTTTGGAGGGATCGCAATCACCCAGACATTACCTCTGACCACAGCAGCATGGCCTACTTTTAGTAACAGTCCCTAGGAAAAAGCTTTGGTTTATTTGAAAAGTTACTCTAGAGATAATCTCATTAAATTCTATGTATAGTACATTTCATAAGGTAAGTGATTTGCCCAAGATCATCTAGCTACTTGGTGTCAGAGATGGTGGTGAGCTGGATGCCCAGAATTCCCTTCACTCCCCAAGCTCTCCAGAGACCAAACTGTCAAAACCATGATTGAATTCTGTGGAAACCTTAGATTCTAGGACCAATGTCCTGGTTCTCTTAAGCAGTGCTAAGATTTGCTTTTCCACCAATCGTTCAACTAGTGAATATTGACCACTTATAATAGGCTAGACACTGGACTTAAGACCCACAATACAGATATGAAAGCCATATTGAGTCTCTATGTTCAGAGAAATCTCTGTTAGACCATAATTCTGACATTCACAGTGCCATCTGATATTTTCAAATGGATCTAGAAGGTGTACTACTGAAAAAAATCCTCTCTTCTTTTGTTGAGCAGAATTAGAAGGTAGAGAGGGTAAAGACCACTTTCAATGAGGCTGAAACATACAAGGATAACTTAATCACTTTAGAATATAAGCTACAAAATAGACAAGTATACAGATGTGATTACAACGTAAGCAATTAGTTGTAAATAAATAATGAAATTAAACTGAAATAATGTATTTTTATTATCTGTAACGTGGCGGCAGGGAGTATATGCATTTAGTAGGTATGTAGAATATAAGAGCACAAAGGAAATGACAGATTGGAATTAATCATCTTCTCTAATTTATTAGAACTGCTTCCTGCAGGAGATGAGATTTCAAGACCTGTTTGAGTGATGAAGAAAAGGGAATTTGTCAGGGAGAATCAGAAGTTTTGTGAGAGAAAGCAATTTGCCCAAGGTCACTTAACTAGCCAGTATCAGAGTAGAGAATTAAATACAGTGAAAAGAAATGAATGTTTCTATAGTGAGTCTCTTATAAGAGCACCTTCAAGCTGATGTCAAGAATTTTCTCCAGGAGGTAGACGAGAATTACAGTGACCTTCGTGAAATTACACATTGTATCTCAGAAAAAGGGACCCTGAGATTTTTCAACTAAGAAACCCATGTTCCCAGAGCAGATCTAAACCTCCTTTCTCTATTATCCATGAAAATGCTTTCCATATCTCCCTTGAATTTACAGCAAGACAAAAATACCTCCCCGGGGGGGGTGGGGGGGACAACAAACCTTCATCTGAGGAGTGCAATACTCATTTTCCTCTTGAAAATTATACTAATAAATGAATACAAACATTCATAGTCAAATGTCTGTTGAGAATCTCTCCCAGCTAATTAACCTGAGTAATAATGGAGCAAAGCAAGCAGCTTGGCTGATCACATAAATGCCAAGTCAGAGAGAGAAATTTCTCTCAATTAGTCATATCATTTGGACCTGCACATTTACTTTCCTATCATCAGATCTCTGCCCTGCCCTGTCCCTGGCCATGTTCTTACTCATATCTGCTTGTTTTTCTTCATAGCAAACATCCCATTTGCAGTTATATTACTTTTTTTTCACTCTCTCCTCCCACTGGAGGGAAAGCTCTATGAAAGTCTGTCTAGCTCACTGCTGCAAATATAACACTTAGAATAGGACTTAGCACATAGGTAACATTCAATAAATATTTGTTAAACAAATGAATGTCTAACAAATGCCATAAAATACTCAAAGTATTTTTTTTCCCCAAATAACAACAAAAGACTCAAAGAGTGTGAAATTATTGAACAAAAACTGAGGGTAAACAAGTGTTGTTTCCATGATACAATATTTCACCATTATTAAACATTATATGTTACGTATTATAAGCATTATCTTCTTATAAGTGTGATATATAGGATTCAACCTGAAGAATATATGTAGAGGCTTTACTTGAGACGTCAAAGGTCTGGAGATGATGCATTAAGAATCACTGATAGAAGTTACTTAACAATCTATTTTTTTTAAATGTACTTCTTATTTTAGAATTTTAAAATGTCCAGATGAGAAATAATACAGTTCCTTAAAAGACAGTGTGACTGCAGTGCAAAATATACACGTATATACAAAGACACTTTAAAATGGAGTCAGACTTGCCATCCCAGGGGAACAGCCTTGCATGTCTTACTCCTCAAAGCTTTTGAGTGTTAAAACTGGGCAAAATAAACTTTGGACTGAGCTTAAAGCAGCATCATATCCCAAACAGCTGTTTGCAAAGATAACGAGAAAGCAGGTATGATGAGCCAAAAAGCTCATAATTTTAGACATTATAACTAAAAATTAAAAACATTTGAATTAGCATTATTATGTCAGCTTGTCTGCACCTATAGAAAGTTCTTTGTCCTATTCATGTGATCATTTCCTTCTCTTTCTCATAAATACCCCTTGCCTTTGCCTCCTAATCAGAACACTATATGGGTTTCTGCCTGAATTAATGCTTCCCGAACAGCTAGCTATACTTTTGGATTTCAAATAAATGCTTGTTGCCTCTCATTTTGGCCTTTTGTTTTTACATTAATGATAGGAATGGCCCCAGACTTTCGAGTCAGCTACACCTGGGATTTGGATCTTAGATCTGCTGCTCACTGAACTTGTGAACTTGGATAACTTATCCAGACCAAGATTCCACTTCCCTCTCAGTGAATTGAATAAAATTATATCCACCTTACAGGAATGTTGTGAATATTACAGTAAAATTGTCAGAATCATATTTATATATTATTGATATTATATAATAATATTGTCATAATATTAATAAGTAATGTAGCTAAAGCCTGAGGCGTAGAACCAGTTACCCAATTCTTATTCCTGCCCTGTCCAATTTCCCTATTCTGTCTACTTCTCCCAAAGTCCTCTGCCCAAATATTAAGTGCATTGACATATTTGCAGTATTGGTAGAATCAGATGTTTTTCCAGATTTAGTAATAAATAAATTTAGGATGATGGAACGTAGATTACTCAATCAGTTGTGCACCATGTAGCATTTTATCTACCTGTTTTTAGACCGGATAGCTTTCTCAGGTGTGCTTTAGTAATTTGCATGCCTGCTGCATTTCTACTGCAAGATTGTGTGTGTGCCTCAAAAGTAGGATGTGAGTATTGTCATCACTCTTTGACCTGCAGAATATTAGTGCTCTTCACTTTGTTAGCTTGAAAGGATTAATGAGTAAAAAAGGATTTGATGAGGACCTCATAGGCAAATTTTTACATTTACCACATATAATATGTACATTTAATTGTTACACAGTAATTAATTTTAAAGTTATAATTTTAAAGCTTTTAAGTATCATAATACTGTACCATCATTCTGCAAATTAATTTTAAGACAAAACGTAAGTTTTTGTGATTTATCTATATCGGTTACCTTATTACTAATGAGGTTAGGCAATATTTCTAAGTGTTATTGCATATTTTCATTTCCAATTCTATAAATGTGCATGTATAAACTTTAGTGTTTTGTTTAATAATTGTTTATTTGAAGGGTATCTGGATATGTTCTGGATACAACTACTATGGTTTATTTTGTTATATGTACTAAAGACTCCTAGTCAGTAGCTTATCATTCATTTTGTTTAAGGTGTTTTTTGTAAGATAAATTTTTAATTTTAATGCCACCAAATTGGGTAGTTTTAAAATTTATATATTTTATGTTTTAAATAGAAATATCCAAATATGGCCAGACATCTTAAAAATAGTCTCCTACATTTTTCTTAACATATTAAAGCTTAACTTCATGTTAAGATTTTACTCCACATAGGGTTTTTGTTGTATGGTACAAGGGGGAAATTTGTTTGCTTTTTACAATTTGGATAACTAACTCTCCAGCACCAATTTCTGAGTAGTCCATATTTTCCTTGTGGATTTACATTGTCACTGCTGAGGTACTATGTACGAAAGGTTTATATTAATATATGTGTAGGGCTCAATTCAGATGTTTGTCTACTCTTGTGGTAATTCCATTGACTTAATTACTGTAGATTTACTGTAAATATTGATACCTGGTAAGGTGAGTCCCTTTCAATGATTTTAATGTTCTCATTATTTGAATCTTACTATATAGTACTTGACGATTTTTATAAACTCAACCATATCTGAAAAGGCATTTATAGTTTTATTTATTATTTTAATTGTATCACTTCCAGGTGTTTATATTAAGAGGTTTCTGGGTTATTTTGATAGATTCTAATGCATCTTCATCATATTTCATTGGATCACTTTGATTTGCCTAGCAGAACAGGGAACACAATTTGTGGGACTCAGCACAAAATAAAAATATGGTACCTCTTAACCAAAAATTATTAAGAATTTCAAGATGTTGAAAACAGAACGTTAAACCAAACACTTCTAAGCCCTTCTAAATGCACAGGTGTCATTCCCATAAAGCCAGTTGTACTGCCCAGTCACATCCCTGTGGTAACTGCTACATGCTTTTGAGTCATTTATCACTGTTTCTTTTTCAGTCAGTTTAATGCCTTCCTTTTATGCAGGTTCCATGCAAATCTACAGTCATTGCCAGGTCCGTGATTCTTTTCTAGTGTCCTGTTCTTTCCCTATTTCACATTCAGTGTTCCCAGAGTTCTAACTAGGGCTTCATGGTGCCTGAGACAGTTTAGTTGCCAGATCTGCCAGGTACACCTCTCTTGATAGTAGAACTTTTGGCATATTCAGTAAATATTTATGCCTCATAACTCTGTGTATGGTATAACCAGCAGATCAATAATACTAACACAGCTTGCAAAACAGGAAAAAAAAATTATAGAAGACAATATATACTAGAAGTTAAGAGCCGGGGATATTTAAGACAGAGTTGGATTTAAGTCTTAGCTCTGTTACTTGTTAGATACAAGTTATTTAACTTCTCTGAACCTCAGTTTCCCCTTCTAAAAATGGGGATGATAATATTGTCCACCTCACAGTTTCCTGTGTGGATCAAATAATTGAAAAGTTAAGGTCAGGGCACTGGGTCTCTACCATATTTGTGATAGCAGATCATAGCACAGTTTGTAACATATTGGGTTTTCAATAAATGATTATTAAAATGAATGAGCTGATTTCTTCTCTTAAATAATATACAAATGTATTAATGGCTCCAATCTTAAGCCCACAGGAGATTTCTTTCCTTTTTCCCTTATTAAACTTCTTTTGCATTAGTTGTCAGCAAAGAATTGTGTATAAAAGCAGGTCATATGGGTGCTGCAGTGTGAACAAGCTCTGGCTTTATTTTGTCACTGACGTGGTATCTGATAAATTTACCAAATGAGGTTTATGGTGGTGATTGTGGTGGAGATTCTCTAAACCATGTATGTCCAAAAGTGATATCTGAATTTATTTTTCATAAGAGCTTAAAGGCTACCTGGCCAGGTTGTTCAGGAGACAAAAGGGACCTCAGCCTCAGCTGTATATGTCACCTGTACTCCTGAAAATGCAGGGCTTCTATTTTCAAAGAGTGAGGCCCTCCTTGCCATCACCTGACCCTGAAAGTTCAAAAGGTACCCAAAGGGTTCCCTTGGCATTTTAAGTGGCACAGACATTTGATTTAGATGTGTTTATGCCACCAATGAAGCTTTAGTATGTGAAGTTACTCTCACTTCCTCTGAGTGAATATAAAAAGTATGGATTGCGAATTGGAAGTAAGAAGGAGAAATGATTTATCATTTGCAAAAAGGAGCACAACAGGTGTCAGCATATTAAATAGAAATTAAACAGAAATCACAATTACTCATGGAGGAGTAGGTGATATGAATTTGGCTGCCCGCAGAGTCTTGAATCCAATTGAAAAGGCTGATTGGATCATTTTTTTCCCTTTAAAATTCATAGCAGATATTTTTCTTCCTATGTGTGTCTGTATTTAGTGGGTTATCCAGTAGATCTTAAGTCTTAGTTTAAATAAATCAAGACGTGTGTGTGTGTGTGTGTGTGAGTTGCGGCATTTTCTCCCGAGCTGGGGCTTAAATGTGGCAGTAAAAAGAGGAAGAGTGGAGGGATAGTCTCTTTCCTCTCTTGCTAACTTTAATGGAAGAGGGAGAGGTATGAAGACGATCAGTGGGATGCAAAATGAAAGGCAGGATATTTGGCCATGGAAATCGCCCTGCTACTTGGGCTTATCCCAGTATCTCCAATGTATTAAAAAAAAAAAAAAGTGAGGAAGGAAGAAAGGAGGGAGGGAAGAAGGGAGGGAGGGAAGAAGGGAGAGAGAGAGGGAGAGGGAAGAAATAAAGAGAGAGAAAAAGAGAGAGAGAAAGAGAGAGAGAAGGAGAGGGAAGAACGAAAGAGAGAGAGAGAAGGGGAGAGAGAAGGGGAGAGGGAGAGGGAGAGGGAGAGGGAGAGAGAGAGAGAGAGAGAGAGAGAGAGAGAGAGAGAGAGAGAGAGAGAGAGAGAGAAACAGGGAGAGAAACAGCAGAGAGAGAAACAGAGAAACAGAGAATGGAAATGAAAGAAAGAAAGAAAATAAAACAGAAAACTGTTGATATCTTTCCACAATGGTATTTAGGACTCGGGTCAAGTATAGCAGGGTCTTGATCTAGCTATGTCATAATGTGTCATAACATGAAACCCAGTCAAGTCCCTAACCTTCTCGGGGCTTTAGTTCAATCGTTATTTAAAAATGGGAAGATGATGATTTTCTCTTTGAGGCACATTCAAGCAGTGTCCAAGGTACTAATATAAATGTCTAGAAGGAGCCAGGACTATGATAAACAAGGGTGATGGCTGAACCCGGATCATCTCAATAACATCACCCAGAGAAAATTTTGGGTGTAAAAGGATGTCACTTTAACAGTACTCACTACTGGAGGTGATTTTATTTTAAATAGTTTGTGCCTGATTCAGAAACCAAAAATCAGAATATTGACACCTAAATATAAGGAAGGGTCAAGATGACCTATAACTGAATCAGATTCAGAAGCAAAGAGCGTTATAAATTAAAGGCACCCATTCTCACTTCTTTCTTTTAAATGAGGTATAACTGACATCTAATATTATAGTTGTTTTGGGTGTACAACATAATGATTCAATATTTGTATCTATTGTAAAACAATCACCACAATAAATCTAGTTGACATCCATCACCACACAGAGTTATATTTTTTTTCTTATGATGAGAACTTTTAAGATTTTCTCTCTTAGCAACTTTCAAATATGTTGTATTATCAACTATGGTCACCATGCTATACATTACATTCCCATGACTTATTTATTTTATAGCTGGAAATTTGTACATTTTCAGCCCCTTCAACCATTTCATTCACCTTCATAGCAAATGTTATTTTAGAAAGTGAGTGTAGACAGCTGATCAGTTCAGTAGAATTGGTCATGGATTGATTCTGTACTCATTTGATATCTTTTACCAGGCTTTATTCTCGTGTTAAGCAAAGATTAATTGAATACTCCTATGTTCAAGATATAAGGTGAAATCCTAATCTCAAAAACTTTAATATATGATTGACAAAGTCTTGTAAATATTGCAGCAACTACAATACACTGAAGGATAAAGGTCACAGAAGAAGGACAGATTTAGGCCATCTTAGTAGTATCACAAAAATTCTATAGCCGTTTGCAGTGAGAGAGGTGTGTTCTAAGAAAAGCGAACAATGAAAATCTGAATAAGAGATCCTTTGTGTAGGACTTGGGATTAAGAAACATTTTAAAATTGGGGAGATAGAAAAAATAATGAAGAGGGCGCCTGACTATGGGTAACAAAGTGGGGGGGGGGCATAATAAGAAACATTAAGATGACTGCTTTCTAGGGCAGAAGTGATTGAATTACCTTGGGCCCACAGACCATTATTAAATAGAAGGTATCTGACATCAAAGATAGTATGTGTGGCTAAAAGTGGGTTTGAATCCTTATATGGCACTTTTTCACTCTGATCTTGGGGAAGTTATGCAAACATAAGTTTATTCATCAGAAAATAGGAATTACATCACTGAAGGATTTGTTCTAACGATACATGCGATAATGTAAGAAATAAAATAAGCACCCACAAAAGGGTAGTTATCATGCCATCATATATCATGCCATCATCTGGCTATGCATAGTCTCATCATGTAAGGAAACAAAACCAAACTTGCTTTCCTTGATATTTCAAAAAATTATAAATCTAGAAGACCTGAAAACAGCATAGTAGCTAAATGCAAAAGCAAAAAAAAAAAAAAAAAAAGTCAAGGACAAGGAATAGTAGGGAATAAATCACTACAGAAACATAGTCAAACAGGGAAACGAAAAGCAGTTTTGTTAGATAGGTACGTAAATAGCTTCCTATTTCATGTGGGCTAATTAGAGTGCTTATGGATAAATGAGATGTATAAGAAACAATTTCCAAATAGTCTTTCTTTGTTTAAGTGATGAAAAATGAAGCTATTTGATTGGCTCCTTTGAAAGGGAGTGGAGATCCTTAGAAGCAAAATGTCCATTTTCATTCTGGATTAATGATTCACTATCCAAGTATGAAATTAGATAAATACACACTCCTTCATGCAGAACTAAATTTTGAAATGCCCAGGGATTTTCGACAGTGTCACACAGTGTCTCTGTTTTCCCCTTCTGCTTATTTTCCATAATTTGCAGGATGGTGTCAAAATGTTTGTCACTATGACAAAGAGAAAAGAGAGAGTTTTTATCATTCACCAAAAGCATACTGCAAATAACATCCAAAATTCTCTACTTCCATGATAAAGTGGATGACAACCAAAAATATTCTTTTGTGAAAAGAAAGATGACCTGTTTTAGTGATTCTCGAAAAAAGCTCACATAAGCCCCTGTTAAGAGAGAAGAGGGGGTATTCTTATTCACTGACTCCTCTTCTCCACTTTTTCTAGCAGTATTCAGTAGAAATTGCAGCAACTGACTAGAATATATATATATATATATATATATATATATATATATATATATATATGTTTATATTTATATTTATATATATATTTAGAAATGTTATATATACTTATATATTATATATATATATATTTATATATATATATATATTTTTTTTTTTTTTTTTTTTAGAAACGTAATAAGCACTGGGCTCTCAGGAAGCTTTTTAAGTAAAAACTATGTTTGCTTCCAACAAAATATTTATCATTCAGATAAACAGTACAATTAAGTGTCTGATTTTACTCACATTTACTCACTATAATTTGTTTTGTGACAGAATCTTTTTTACTAACTCCCTTCGCAGTTTTCGTGTGAACAAGAAAGTTCTGCCTCACTGAAGATATTCGAGAAGAGAGCAGACAAGAAGCAATGAGATCCGGTGATGTCACAGAAATGGCAGCAGTGAGGTGGACTTCTTGAGTTCTCCTATGGAACTTAACCACCACCTGAACATCTATAACCCATCAAAGGATTCTCTGCTCATCACACAGAACAGCTAAGGAACTCGCACAAGGATTACTTGAAGGTGGCAAACCAAGCGAGCTGGGAAGGGGGAAGGGTGCAGTGTGGAGACACCCCGCATTCACAGCTGCGGAGACGTGGGGCCCCAGGATGCAGACCAGAGATTGAAGCAGCCAGGCTCTGGGCTCTTTCCTGTGCCCCAAAGTCCTGCTGAGAAATCAGCATACCCAACGTTTGAGGCAGACTGGGCTGTTGGTCAGACAGAAAGCAAACTCCATACCTGGGCTCCTCCTCCCACTCTCCCACAGTTCTCCGACCCCTGCCCTTCCAGAGACTCAAACTCATCCCTGAACCGAGAAGTAGTGTCAGATTACAGAGGAGGTGTGGTGCTCAGGATCTGGAAAAAGCCAATTTGCAGCTGTGACCTAGGGAAGAGGCTGGGCAGGGATATGGAAGACACTTGCCTTCCCAGACCCCACCTTTTCTGGGCTGCCCGGGACAGGGCAATTACAGCTGCGGAGGCACACGCAGGGGTCAGGAGCAGATGGCAGAGGCAGCTCTGGGCTTTCAGCAGCTCAGAAATCTCACGCCCTTCACATCCCCCATGAAAGAAGTGCCCTAAGACCCATGAGACCTATGCACAGGGAATAAGCCTACCTCCCAGTGGCTGGCTGTGGTGCTCTAAGCGTGTGTTTGTGCAGGCAAGAGCAGAAACTGCACTGACTTTGTCAAAACTACCAACTACACTCCATAACCCCACTCATCCAGAACTGCAGTACCAGGGACACTCTGGGTGCCAGGTGGCTGGCTCTGCCTCCACAAGACGCAGCGGAATCTTCGTACAGCAGAGGACAACCTGGAGATAGCTTGGTGGGCTTAAGCAAAGACTGGGACTGTTTTGTTTTGTTTGTTTGTTTCTCTTATTTTAATATTATTATTATTTTTAGCATACATATCTATATAGATATATAGACATATAGATATAGATATAGATATATACATATTTTCCCCTTTCTCTCTCTCTTTTCTTTTTTCTTTTCCTTACCCTACTTTTCCTTTATCTTTCTATTTTTCTGTATTGATTTTTTTGTGTGTGCGTGTTGCTATTTTTTGTTTGTTTCTTTCTTTTTTTTTCTGTATTTTTGATATTTTTGTCTGTGTTGAGTATTGGTTATCAGTTGTTTTTACATGTGAGTATATTTGGTTTTTTCTTTGTTGTTGTTGTGCTTGTTGATTTGTTTTGTTCTGAAATCATCCTACACCAGTGCCCAGACCAAGAGGCATAAAAATCAACACACCCATAGGCCAACTCCAGAACAAACCAGAGTATTATAGGGTTTGACCTACAAGTTACACACCCAGAGGGAATTTTCTACAGGCACAAGAGCCCATAGAGGCCAAGCCTCATTTGAGGGGTCAACCCTCATATAGCAGCTCATCCACTGTGGGCAGAACCAATTCTCACAGCTAGTCAGCCTAGGAGTCAATCCCACCTACTGACAAGCCAAAAGCAATTAAAGCTCCACTTTAACAGAATACACACAACACAAGGGTCACTTCTGGCGTACACGCGCAGGAGAATAGGGAGGCAGTGCAATTAATACATCGAAGCAAACACAGAGAGTCAGCCAGAATGAGGAAACAAAGAAAGATGCCCCAAATAAAAGAATAGAAGAAGCCTCAAGAATTGGAACTAAATGAAATAGAGGTAACCAACCTATCAGAGACAGAGTTTAGAACACTGATGATAAGAATGTTTAAGGAGCTTAGTAACAACATAAAGAAGGATGAAGAAATCATAAAAAGGAACCAGTTAGAACTAAAGAATACAATAACTGAAATAAAGCACATACTTGAAGGAATTACCAGCAGGTTAGATGAGGCAGAGGATCGAATCACCGATTTCAAAGACAAGTTAGCAGAGATCACCCAAGCGGAACCACAAAAACAAAAAAAGAATAAAAAACAATGAAAATGGTTTAAGAGACTTGTGGGATAACATCAAGCACAACAACATGCGCATCATAGGAATACCAGAAGGAGAAGAGAGGGAGCAAGGGATCGAGAACATATCTGAAATAATAATGACCAAAAACTTCCCTAACCTGGTGAAGGAAATAGACATACAAGCCCAGGAAGTGCAGCGAGTTCCAACCAAGATGAGCCCAAACAGGCCCACAGCAAGACACATTGTAGTTAAAATGGCAAACGTTAAAGACAGAGAAAATCCTAAAAGCAGCAAGAGAAAGACAGCAGGTTACACACAAAGGAACTCCTATAAGACTATCAAATGACTTTTCTACAGAAACTTTGCAGGCCAGAAGGGAGTGGCAGAAGGTATTCAAAGTGATGAAAAACAAAGGCCTACAAGCTAGATTGCTTTACCCAGCAAGGCTATCATTTACAATTGAAGGAGAGATAAAGAGCTTCCTAGAAAAGAATAAGCTAAAGGAATTCATTACCACCAAAACAGAAATGCAAGAAATGTTAAAAGGGCTTCTGTAAACAGAAGAAAGATGAAAATAATCTAACTAAGGAGGACCAGACATACAAACAACAAAATGGCAATAACTATGTACCCATTAATTATCACTTTAAATGTAAATAGATTAAATGCTCCAATCAAAAGACATAGGGTGGCTGAATGGATAAGAAAACAAGACCCTTGCATATGCTGTATACAAGAGACTCACCTCAGTTCAAAAGACACACACAGGCTGGAAGTGAAGGGTTGGAGTAAGATATTTCATGCAAATGGAAATGAGAAAAATAAAAGATCAGAGCGGAAATAAATGAAATAGAGACCAAAAGATCAATGAAACCAAGAGCTGGTCTTTTGAGAAGATGAACAAAATCGATATAGAAACAGCGGCCTTAAATGAAACATTAGACCAGTTGGATTTAATCGATATTTTTAGAGCATTTCATCCCTAAGTTGCAGAATATACATTCTTCTCGAGCAAAAATATGATGCTAGACCACTTCCTTACATCACATACAAGAATGAATTCAAAATGGATTAAAGACTTAAATGTAAGATCTGAAACCATAAAACTCTTAGAAGAAAACATAAGAAGAAAGTTTGCAGACATTACCCTTAATAATATTTTTACTGATATATCCCCTCGGGCAAGGGAAGTAAGAGAAAAAATAAACATATGGGATTACGTCAAACTAAAAAGTTTTTCACAACAAAGGAAACCATCAATAAAACAAAAAGGGATCCTACTGAATGGGAGAAGACATTTTTCAATGATATATCTGATAAGGGGTTAATATCCAAAATTTATAAAAATCTCATTCACCTCACCTCCAAAAAACAAACAACCCAATTTAAAAATGGGCAGAGGACATGAAGAGACATTTTTCTAAAGAGGACATACAGATGCCAAACAGACATATGAAGAAATGCTCAACCTCACTCATCATTACAGAAATGCAAATGAAAACCACAATGAGATACAGCCTTACTCTGGTCTGAATGGCTATCATCAATAAATCAACAAATAACAAATGCTGGCGAGGATGTGTAGAAAAGGGATCCCTCATGCACTGCTGGTGGGATTGCAGATTGGTGCCGCCACTATGGAAATCAGCATGAGGTAGCTCAAAAAACTGGAAATGGAACTACCTTATGACCCAGCAATTCCACACCTAGGTATTTATCCAGAGAAATCCAAAACACTAATTTGAAAAATTTATGCATCCCTATGTTTATTGCAACACTATTCACAATAGCCAAGACATGGAAACAACCAAAATGCCCATCAGTAGATGACTGGATCAAGAAACTATGGTACATTTATACAATGGAGTATTACTCGGCCATGAAGAAGATTGAAATCTTACAATTTGCAACGATATGGATGGACCTAGTGAACATTATGCTACGTGAAATAAATCAGGCAGAGAAAGACAAGTACCATATGCTCTCACTTATATGTGGAATCTAAAGAATAGCATAAATGAACAAATTAATCAGAAACAGTCTCAGAGACACAGAAGAAAAACTGAGGGTTGCTAGATGGGAAGGGGGGTGGGGATAAGGGAGAAGGAGAGGGATTAGAAAGCACAATCTGTAACCACAAGTTTACCATGGGGATATGAAAGATAGTTTGGGGAATACAATCAACAATGTTGTAAAGATTTTATAGGGTGTCCAATGGACACTTGTCTTATTAGGGAGATGACTTCATGGACGGTGTAGGTGCCTGACCACTGCAGTGTACACCTGAGGCTGAAGCTGAATAATATTGAATGTCAACTATAATTTAATAATAATTTAATACATATGTATTAAATTATATCATTCATTATTATTCAGCTTCAGCCTCAGGTGTACACTGCAGTGGTCAGGCACCTACACCAGCCATGACTTTTTCTCCCTAATAATATATATATATATATATATATATATATATATATATATATATATATATATATATAGTCATAAGGTGTGGAGTATAGCATAAGGAATAGAAATAGTGGAAATGTAACAGCTATGTGTGATGTCAGAGGGGTAGTAGATTGGGGGTTTATCACTTTGTGAGGGATATAAATGATAAATGTCTATTACATTGTTTTTTACACCTGAAGCTAATTTAAAAAGAAGCAATGACAATGTCAAGCCAATCACGAACCAGAAAGTTACTTTGTTTCTGCTTAGGCAGGAAATGAATGATGCTGCTAGATATTCTCCTATCCCTTTAGAGGGAGAAAGATACAGCAATCTCCAAATATGTAATACATTTCATCAAGGGGGAAAAAAACCCCAAAAACCGTGTATATCAAGGGACCAAAACTTGACCTGGTGTGCATAGCAGTTGTCTGGTTCATAACATGAAGTGACACAAAATCCTACATGCTCAATCTAAGTGAAGAGGGTGAAATATCCCTTTCCTGGATACAGAATCAATTCCTGTGAGACCTGCTGGACTTCAGTAACAAACATTTACAGACCTTGTTGATTCAATATTCAGTTTGATACATTTGAATAAAACCAACATTGCTCAGCTGTTTCCCAACAAGGTTGGGAAGCAAAGGCTGGGGAAGCAAAGTAGCATTTGGAGAAGCCCCAACAAAGAGCTGACGTTTCAGCAAATTTGAAGGGGCACATTAGATGACCCAGAAAATGCCATTCCAGCAAATGTAAGAACAGACGCCTCCAGGTCAGAGGGAGTGCTCTGGCATCTGGACAGCACATAGGTACAACTGGCCACCTCTGCTCTTCCAATGGGGATACCCTGGGAAGCAGTCCAACTTGGTTGAAAAGGTTGATAGAAAAATCAAGGTTTTAGAACTCCCCAATTAAAAAAGTCAAAATGCATCGCTTACTGAATTTTCAACTTCTAAGAAGGAATTTTTCTTGAGAGAAAGCTGTCGCTTCATGTATTGTATTTCAAAGATGTCAGAAAATACATGTTTGTCTTGACCTCGGTCTTCAATAGGACTGGTGTGAATGCTAGAATTTTCTTTCTTTTTTTTATGGGAAATAAAAAAGGTGAGGAATAATAAGTAAAGTGACATGGGGTATTTTCTGAGTTGCTATCAGATTATATTCTTGTTTCCACCCCTGGTTACTGACCCAACACACCCCTTAAACACAAATGTACACATTATATGTAATAATCATCTTAGGAACAATATTATTTGGATTTCACATTTCAAAAGCCCCTTTTCTCTTTGGATCAGTTCTGCCTAATACACTTAGATAAAGAAGAAGTCAGTGGATTGTTCAAAAATCAACCAGTAAGAAACAGACTAATTTGACAACCTTAGAAACAAACCTCCAGATAAAGAAAATATTAGATGGCATTGCTGGTATCTCTTCCTTTTTCTTTCTTGCTTCTATTGTGGTTGAATGACACTATCAGTTCCCTGTTCAGAAGAGAGCAAAATAGGGTGGTTCATAGCATTTAGTGCTCACGTCCTGGAGCCGAAAGAGTAGTGAGGAGAAGTTGACAAACATATCTTACCCTCACTTATGAACCGTAGACAAAACATTACGCCAAATAGAAATCTTTATAACCTCTGGGTTTCTATGATAACTACTATTTCCATTCTGTGGAAAAGAGCTAGCAGAAGAATTCAATTACACAATCAAATAATTGTACGTATTTCAAAAACTCTGGCTAGAGTCAGCTGAGCAATCAATATCTTAGCTTTGGATTTTTGGTGAGTGAAATTTTATTGAAGATGATCCTGTTCTCTATTAGATTTAATTTTAGTAACAATAAGTAAACATTATATGCAGAAATTATACAGTTTACTATTTGTCATTGCAAATCATTTATGCAGTGTCAACTCAGCCTAGAGAGGTAGATTGGGACATATAAGATATAGCATTTCAGAAGTGTTCAAGTTGGAAAATATCTACGTGGAAATTTTTAGCAATTTAAAAAAAAATCGCTTTTAAAAGATAGCTTTTATGCCACATTTAATTAAAGTGCTGCATTCATTTGGATATACTGCAGTCAAACAATGGTGCAAGTACACATCTATCTCTATCTCTATCTATCTATCTATCTATCTATCTATCTATCTATCTATCTATCTATCTATCTATCTATCTATCTATTTCACTAAGCATTAAAGTCAATGGACTAAGTGACGAGCCAACTGGTCATTCTCCCAATGCTGATGTGGACAGCTGTTAAACTCCACTGACTGATGTTCTACAATTTATAAACAAATGCATAAATGATAATTTCTAGATTCTTTTATTTGGGTCAGTCCTCTTGATATCATTTTGGCTTTTAGGTCCCTGGCCAAATGTCTACTATTGGCAGAACCCTGGATATTAAAATACATTATATCATCAACCAATCACCTGTGTCTTTAAAAAAATTTTAGAAACTCATTATTGATTATCTAGTCTACTAAAATATATAGGCTTAATCTTCTAGAAATTATCTCACTTACTTGATGAATTTGTTTCCCAACCCATCCCTCTGTTGATACTATTGTGGCTCATTTTTTTCTCTTATTTCCAGAAGGAAGAAATCTCAGTTGGGAATCCATTTTCACTTCTCTCTAGGCCCCAAATAGGGAGTGATTTGATCTATGTGCATGTGTGTGTGTGTATGTATGTGTGTTGGGGGTGAGTTCTACCAAAGATGAGAGATAAGGAGGAAGAATATCTCTCTTTCTTCAGAGTGAGGTATCTTAATATATGCTGATATGGCTGACGTACCCTAAGAAAACACTTTTACTTCCCACAGATTAAAGTCTCACTGGCAAATAATAACCTAGGATTATAGAAGAGTGCCTCAAGTTTAAAAGGCACAGGAATTGCTTTGGGATTGGTTCAGTTCTGGTCCTCAGACCAGATTTTGAGTAGCAATGTAATAGACTGTATGTGGTCCTTAAAAATGTGCAATTATTCTTATATTTCAAAAGTATGCAATCATCCTACTTTAGGAAATCCCAAAAAGGATTCTGTGGGATACTAGTTAAGTTTGATTTAATCAAAGTGATTTGGTGGTGACATAAGTTCAGGACATGGTCACTATTTTTTCCTCTTGAAAATTTCAAATGTAATATTACCAAACCAAAGGATATATGAAATTCTATCATGAAGAAGTGTTTTTACATTTGCTTAATCCAATGTCTCCTGCAGTTATTTGGTAAATAAAACACGATAAAGCATAACATCTATAAATGTGAAAAAGTAGATTTCCATGAAACGTCCTGTTGAAATGCTATTTAGACACTGCTATTCATTTTTATTTTGTTTTCAAATTCCCCAGATTATGAGTGATCAGCAGCAGGTACAGAACATGCTATAGCATAAACAATAAAGGATTTAGAGAGGCACACCTACATTTGAACTACACTTTGGGAATCAAGGCAATGGTCCCTGTCCCTTGCTGAGCTTGGCATGGAGTGTGCAAAAAGTCAGCAGAACCCACCATGCTCAGGTGTTGAATATTTTAACCTAGACTTCACAATCAACATTTTAGCCAAAAATGTGATAGACTGCTGACCACAGGCCTTGTCTCCATATTCTTGCACTGAGTTGGAAAGATCGTCACTGAAAAATATCTGTCCATACTTCTTAATGACATTGGCAAAGACAGTCTCAGAGTTGGATTTTGTATGATTTAGAGAAAATAAAAATTAAAAAAAGAATGAAATGTAATAATTTTGATAAATTTGATAAATGTAATAAATTTGAATAATTAAATATTTTAGAAGATTTCATACTTGCTATATCTAAAACACATGTGTAAAGCAAAGCTTTTATTAAGAACAATAACAAAACATCACTAATTAAAGTAGGGGCAGGAAAGACCTAAAGACAGAGTAAACGATGGACTATATAGAGTAGAAACATAAAAGACAATTACAGATTGGTTGAGGTTCAAAAAGGAGAGAAGAGACTAAGGGGTCCTGATTCCAATTAGAGCTATGACACAGGAACTCATGCCCTCCTGGTCCTTTCATACCCCTCATCATTTTCTGGTGACATTTTATCTTCAGTTATTTTTGAGAATTTGAGCTAGATCAGAGGCAGCAAATCTCAAAATACGAATCCTGCCTATGCGTCCTGTAGATGGTTTCTTCTGTATTATGAAACAGTTTCACTAGGGCTACATCATTAAATGGTAATGAAATATTATTAATGAAACTGCACTGGATTCCCAAAGTTGTACCCAGTATTGACATTTCACCTATGAATATATTTATTATCATTAGCACAAAGAAACTATTTTTGCAAAATATAGCATTTCCAATATGTTATGGAAAAACAAAATTGAGTTTGATGCCTCGTTAACTTATCTAGAGTTTCAATTATTTTTGACATTTACTATTGATCGCCAATAAATACAGGTGTGAAACAAAAGACAAAGAAGCTGAAACTCTTGTAGCTGAAACTCTTGTGTTAAGATGAACACTAATATCGTGAAGATTATTAAACTTGCTATACTATCCCAATCTCCATTTTATAGGAATTCAAAAGGAATGGTCAAGGTGAAGTTCATCTCTTAAATTTTTAAAAAGATGAGAAATTTCATTACCATTTTGGGGCAAATAATAGCTTTACTTAGCCTTATTAACTCTAATGATACAATCATTCCAATGTTATTCAAATCTTATGGATTTGCTTTGAGATAAAAATGTATGCATCCATTTTCACTATTTGATAGTATGATTTACTGTCTATTTTTTTCATATATTACATGAAACCAGCATGGAGCCATCCATCAGAATAAAATGTAGTTGCTTTAAGAGAGACCAGACCCATCCAGGTCATATGGTAAATTGTACCAAAGCTGCTTCCTTTCATACATGCATTTTTTACATATAGTTTAGGTTGATATTTGGGAATATTAACAATTGCATTCATTTAAGAAATATTTATCAGCCAACTGTGTACCAGATAATGCATTAGACACTGGGGATAATTGGTGAATATATAAAAAGGCAAGATTCCTATTCTCAATCCTCTCACTGAATTTATATTTCAGTGTGAGTTGGGGGTGGAGGAGATGGTGAGTCAGACAATATAAAATAAAACAAACAAAATAATTTTAACAATGTCAAATATGACAAGATAAAACAGAGTGATATAAAAGAGAAGCATAGTGGGAGTTATTATGAGATTCAGAAAGATCTTACTGAAGAAAATAAATTTAAGCTGGAATCTGAAAAATGAGGATGTCAATAATTTGAAGAGATAAAAGAAGAATATTCTAATTGGAATGTTACAACATTCAAAAAGTCCCTGTAAAAGAAGAGGCTTGGTTTCTCTGAGGAACAGAACAAAGGCCATGAGACTGGAGCATGATGAGTGAGGGACGGAGTGGCATGAGGTGAGGTACTACTGGACAGTGGCACATCCAGTTGGAAAGGTGTGGGATGGGTCTGCCCTGGAGGGGAGAACATTGTTTAGAATTGATGGTAATTGATGGTGCATGATGGTAATAAAAAGTAGATCGACTTTTAATTGGTTCCATTATCAAATTATTGACAGACGATACAGGCCCTTGTTACCTGCACCTGGTAGGGGCAGGTGAAACTGGAGTGTCTCCCCCAACAATCATATACACATATACACCACCACTGGTAAACTACTATTGAGCTAGGTGTGACCCCAAGCATGCGTAAGGCAGAGTTGCTAAGTATCAGCTTAAGTTTTGGAGCTGGTCCATATACTTGTTTTACTTGGTCTGAATAGTGCTTTGGAAAATAAATCGAAATACTTTTCAATATTCAAAATTGAGAGTTTACATAAAACTGTGCGTTTAACATTCTCTTGAAAAATCAAATCTGGCAATACTGACACCACTTTTTCCACAAAAATCATGCTATTTAGATAAGGAATTCACTTTCCATTGTTGGCCCCAAGAATGAATCTACCTGTTAAAAAGGGCTCCTGGTGGCTGACTGGGCTCAAATTTAAAAACAGATTTGCTAAACAGGGGCTTCTCACATAAGCTGCTCTCAGGGAGAAGGCTGCCCTGAACCCCCTGATGACTGAACTACACTGCCTGCCTTCTGCACTGAACTGCCTGCTTGCACTGGTCTCCTGTGGTCTGAGCCAACCCTTATAAAGAACGTCCTTGAATCGTATTTCAACCCATAGGACTGAGACATCCCCCATCCAATTGGACCTGTGCGGCTATATCCTTATTAGTATCTTCACAAGAGCAATCACAGCAGCTGCATTCTGACCAATCAGGATAGTGCTTTTTGGACCAATCAAACTGTGAGGATTTGGAGTCCTGGTTTGTGTGAGAAATAAACCAATCAAGGAGGGGGTGAAAACTTCTCTCTTTATAAGTCAGCTCCCTTCTGGCTCACTAAGCATACTTTCAGTTTCCACCAAAGATGGTGTTACCTGGCTGGAGCTGTAACACTGAAACGTCTTGCCAGGACAGAGCACAGCTGCAACACAGGAGTGGAGTGGCGCAGAGCAGAGCTGTACCACTGGTGTGGGGTGGAGCGGAGCTGAGCTGAGCTACCCAGCAACCTAGTGTAACACTGGGACTGCCTGGCTGGAGCTGTCTCACAGGCATGCTGTGTCATAATTGGGTTGTGTCTCTACTGAGCTGTCTCGTAGTCATGCTGTTCTACATCTGAGCCATGTCACAAATGAACTGTTTTCCCTGAATAAAGTCTCTCTTCCTCATGAAACCCCAAATTGGGGACTCCTGTTGGCATTGCATTGTCAACAACGACCTGTCGACACCATGTTGCTACTACTCTACACCTACTACTACATAGTGTCTCAATTCTGTTCTACTTCATTTATTCATATTGCCTTCTTGACCTTGTAGGCTTTTGGTTTTGTCACATAACTAAGAAACAGCACAAGACAGGCTTGTTCAATGTATGTTTTAAACAGGGGAATGATATCATCTGATATATTATCTGGTTGCTGTGAGTAAAATGGATTATTTATAGTGGGCAAGAGTGGGACCAGAGAAACAAGTTAGGAAGACAATAGAATATCCAAAGGAAATAGAATGAAAGCCTGGAGGAGAGTAGAGGCGATGGAGATGAAGAGAAATGGATGGAACAATAAAGATGACTTTCTTGTGGATTTTATGGTGTAACTAAGAGAAAAGTTGTAGTATTAACTATGACTCTACATTTCTGACTTGCAAATATTTTGGCTTGGTCATATTGGTTAAAATGGATGGGAATGCCAGAAGCTTAAAAGTCAGCTAAAGCTAATATGGTTTCTGCTTGATTTTTTGCAAATAGTCATGAAGAGCTAGGAATTCATTTAATGTTTTTAATTGAAAAGATTTAATCCCTACAAATCTAATATTTCTTTTCTTTCCAATACTGTCTCTTAATTGCATAATCCATTGTTTTCTTTTTCCAACCTGATTCTTCTCTTTTCTTAAGAAGATTTAGTTTCTCATAGTGCAGTTCCCATTCATGTTTATGGTTAAGAATGGACTAAGTTTATGGACTATATTTTGCTTGATGCAAGTATCTCAGAGGGGTTGCTGATAAAAATTTGTTCTCACTTAACACTATTTAATGGTGATAACTAGCTACTTCATTCTTATATCTAAAAAATCAAATATGTTAAAATATCAAGGATTTTCTTGAAGATCCTATGTGCTGTCCTCTTTTAGAGAGGCTGTAGGCACCAGAAAGAAGTTCTTAAGGTTTCAAAGCTAAATGTTCTGAGGAAAGTTACATTTGTGCCACTAAGAGGCAGAGACTACAGAGATAAGGAATGGAGAGAACCTAGAACATGCACTTCTTTCCTTTCTACATGTGGAATTTGGAGGTCAACAGTGTTACACGTGTTTTAGAGGCCACATGAATGAGTGGGGAGTTTACAGGATCTTCTGTATTACTTTGCTAGGCTGCCATAACAAAATACCATAAACTGAGTGACTGAAACAACAGAAATTTATGTCTTATGGCTCTGGAGGCTAGATGTCTGAGATCACATTGCCAGCAGGGCCATGCTCTCTCTGAAGGCACTAAGGAAGGATTTAAGCTTCTCTCCTAGTGTAACCATTGAATCAGCTCAAACAGGCTCTATCCTGTTTCTAAGGAGATACTGAGTTGCTTTTCAGAGACAATAGACCAAAAATGCAAGTCATGAGTCAAAGCATGCACAGAAGAGAGAATTTGGACTTTCAGTCACACCTGGAACCAAAGTCTCATATCCCCACCCCCACAGAAACAAAGAACCAGGCCATGACCAGAACTTGAATACCAGAACCCTTCTAAAAATGAAGGGCCTGTTATTCAGGAAGTTCTGATGCTAAAGGCCTTTACCATATATAGTCAAATTCCAAACACCTCTAATTGCCAGTGATTTCACATACCAGCCTGTCCTTCCCTAACTCCTTAAATTCCACTCAAACCCTCAATCGACTTCACAATAAAGACTCTTCTTTTCTCAAAAGCGAATATCATAGCATTGGCTTCTATGTACCATGTTCCCCCAAAAGTAAGACCTAGCCAGACAATCAGCTCTAATGCATCTTTTGGAGCAAAAATTAATATAAGACTCGGTATTATAATATATTATATTATATTAATTATATTATATTATATTATATTATATTATATTATATTATATTATATTATATTATATTATATTATATTATATTATATTATATTATATTATATTATATTATATTATATTATAAAGACCCAGTCTAATATTATAGTAAAATAAGACAGGGTCTTATATGAATTTTTGCTCCAAAAGATGCATTAGAGCTGATTGTCCGGCTAGGTCTTACTTTCAGGGAAACACAGTAGGTAGAGCAGCCAGCCTTTGCTTGGTAACACTAGCTTCTTATAATTCCTTTGTTTGTGAAAGTGTAACTCCAATATTCAGTGGTATTCTCCCTATGTGTCTGTGTCCAAATTTTTCCTTTTCCTAAGGATACTGGTCATATCATTTTAAGGCTCCACCCTATTCTAGTATGACCTCATCTTAAGTGATTACATCTGCCATAATACTACAATTTCACATAAGGTCATATTCTGAGGTTCTTGGGGTTAGGAGTTTAAAAACGAATTTGGGGAGAGACTCATTTCAATCCAAAATACCTTCCTTATCAGGGGATGACTTAGAGCCCACCTAGTTCTCCACCTTTTGTGGAGCATTGGTGCAACTGAACTGTTCTGTATTCAGTGAGCCTTCAATATAGTCACTCACCTGTGTTACCCTTGTATTGGTTATAGAAGATTATAAAAGATGGCAAAGGAGAAAAACCTGACAGAATAATAGGCAACGATACCTCAGAAAGACGTTAAACAAAAATGTAAAAACTAGAGAGAAAAACAGAGGGATGAAGATGATAACACACTTAGAGAAAACAAAAGATAACTTTGTTTATAAAAAAAAAAGCATATTTCCGTTCTCTTCCTTAAATCTATGAAGAGTGCAGAGAATGCTAAGCGCATAGCCAAAGATAACCCATAGATGGCAGAGACCTCTGTAGATTCTGGATGGATTAGAAAACATACCCTCAAGTGGAGTTTGAGAAAAGAGGACCACCTCTCAAAAGTTAAAATAACCCATTGGCAAGGCAAAGGACATCCATACTTTGGGACAATGGCAGTTATTTATAAATGTGTTCCACTATATAAATTAAGAAACGAAGTTTGTTGTAGTACATATTTTGCTAATTAAATTATTGTTCAAATAGCTGTGTAGTAAAAATGCTGGCATAACTGTTTTATATTTCACTTATTACTAGGAGTGATGAGAAAATGAGGAATTTGCCAGCAATAACGTAGAAAACTTAGAGAAATACTATGCACTGACATAGTCATTGCATTTCAGATTCAGATTCAGTTTCTTAACTGAATTTGTTCTCTATTGCTGCTGTAACAAATTACCACAAACTTATTGGCTCAAAACACAATTTTTTTATCTTACAGTTCTGTAGATCAGAAGTCCAATATGGGTCTCACTGGGCTAAAATCAAAGTGTTCAGCGGGACTCTGTTCCTTTCTGGCAAGCAGCTCTACAGAATTCATTTCCTTTCCCATTACAAGTCCTAGAGGTTGACCACATTTCTTGGTTCATGGCCCCCTTCTCATTCTTCAAAGCAAGCAACACTGCGTTTCTCTGACCATTCTCTTTTAGCCATGTCTCTCTCTGACTACAGCTAGAAATGTTCTCTGCTTTTAAGGACTACTGTGATTAAATTGCATCCACCTGGATAACCCAGTTTCTTCTCCCCATCTCAGAGTATGTAACCTTAATCACAGATTCAAAATCTCTTTTGCCATGTCAGGTAATATATTCACAGATTCCAGAAAATGTGGAAATCATTTAGAAGGTAATTATTCTGTTTACTTCATGACCACTTGCTCCTATTCTGGGGCTAGATTCACTCTGGAAACTGTAGCTATCTATCAATATTTTAACTACAATGGGTATTTGCTCAATAAATACTTGTTTATAAATTTATGAGCATATATAAATACATGACTCTCACAAAAATCATCCAGAAGTATCCAAACTAGAGGCATAACATGTCAAGTATGATGTGTCAATTCTGAACAAGCCAAGCAATTGTGCTCCAGCAAGCGAGAAACACCTGCATGCACTGAGATGCCTTCAAGTACGCCCCATAAGCCAAATCAAAATTGTTTTGCTTTCCTTAGGGCAAAATGAGCGATAAAAATAAATACAAACTAGGGGTGGGGGAAGGAACGGGGTCATAAATAGGCAGAGCACAGAGGGTTTTCATAGCAGTGAAATTATGATACTATAATGATGGATAATTGTTATATATTTGTCAAACCTACAGAATGCACAAAACCAGCGAACCCTAATGTCATCTATGGACTTTGGGTGATAATAATGTGTCAATGTAGATTCAGAGACTGTAACAAATGTGCTGCTCTGTGGGGGGTGTGTTGTCAGTGGGGAAGCTCTGTATGTGTGTTGGAGTAGGGAGTATATGGGAACTCTGTATTTTCCATTTAATTTTTCTGTGAACCTAAAACTTCTCTAAAAATTAAATATATTAAAAATTAATAAATACATGCAAAGATCCAAATCAGACATAAGTCTTTAAGCATAAAAATACATAATAATTTAAAGTATGACTTCAAAAAAAGAAGTATGGGACTTATGCATCATTGTATTGATTCACCTAAAGCATCATAAGCAAATTTATCTGATTTTGGATAGAAATAGAAAGGTCCAGAAAGGCATATGTATGGAGATGACTGTAAAATAATAAGAGGAAAAAGCAATGACTAGAAAGTGAGTAGACTTGGATTCTAGTTTTGACATGGTCACTAACCATCATCATGGTTACAATGCTTGTCTTTTAACCTTTCTGGATCACCGTTTCCTTGTCTATAAATAAAGTACAGAAAACGTTCATTAATATCCCTTACAAAGATTTAGAATGAAAGTCCATAGGTTTAAATAATTACCAGTACCATTAAACAATTAATAGTACTATTACTAGTGGAAATTTCTGGATGTGTCAGAAGGGGAAAGCTGGTGGAACAGCAGGTATGACAACAAGAGAAAATATGGGAGGCATTATGTTCCACTTAATGTAGGGAAAAGAAAATATGAGTTAAAAAGGCAGGTTTATACCTTCACTCAACAACATACAATTTGTGTAATCTTTGGGTAAGTTACTGATTCTCTGTTTTTCATCTATGTAGTGTGCACAGTAA
Organism: Rhinolophus sinicus; assembly: GCF_036562045.2. Classification (NCBI taxonomy): domain Eukaryota; kingdom Metazoa; phylum Chordata; class Mammalia; order Chiroptera; family Rhinolophidae; genus Rhinolophus; species Rhinolophus sinicus. Next base: position 71,213,483 of record NC_133751.1, read on the forward strand.
AAATTACCTCATAAAATTGCTATTAAAGACATATAAGCAAATATATGAGAAATAGATTCCAAATAATAATAATAAATGATAATAATATACTTGCTAATATTAATTTTCTGCCTATTATGTGACAAGTGCTGTTTTAAATGTATTTTATTTGTAAAGTTTCTTATACTGCTGCCATGCAGGGCAGCCTGCGGAGTCTCTGCTCCCGCTCCCCAGATAAGAACACAGGATATGGTGAGGCCAAAAAGGAACACCCACAGAGCCATAGGTAGGGGAGTCATACCACTATGGTCTCACTGGAGGCTGGATTCACATGACGTGTGACCTGCTGCCAACCAACCGACTGGACTCTCCTCCACTCCCCTCTCTACTCAACTCTCCAACATAGCTGCAGCAGTTATATTAGTGGCCAATGGCTCAATGGTTACAGCTAACAGCCAACTAGGCACAGCTGACGGCCATCAACTACCTGAGCTAGCACCTTTCCACATGAGGCCGAGAGCCTGGAAACTGCTCGTTGGGGCTCTGTCCCCACAACTGCATATCAAACAAGTAAAAATAGGGGTTATTATTAGCCCATTGCACAGATGAGGAAACTGAAGCACAGATAGGTTATATAACTTGCCCAAGGACACAAGGCTGGTTAAGTAGAAGAATCAGGGTTGGGACTGAACTCTTATGTCCTAGCCTAGATTTTTAACCAAGCTGACATAATTCCTCTTTCTCAGAGTTCCCTTCCCTTTCTTTAAATTCAATTCTTCCCCAACAATGGAATTGACAGAACTTATACATTGCCACATATGTAACCGTTTTACTTTTGTGGCTAATTCTATCATATGGGATCCACCTTACTCACCTCCCATTTGGTGAAAAATAAAGTATTTCAGTGTATAAAATAGTATTTTGTTAATTATTACTTCATTAGTATGATGTATTGATTAACTCCCTTAAAAAGTAATGTGAACTTACTGTGTGATAGCTTTTGAGAGTTGGGAAGAACCCTGACAATCAGCCAAATCCAACCTATACTTAATATGGATGAGCAAAATCAAGATAGAAAACTGTAAAATGGCCTGTCCAGGTTCACACAACTAATAGAAAAGAATACTTTAATCCCCATAATTCATCCTTTTATTTTTAATATTTTGAATATATTAATCATTTGGCAAGACTGACAAATTCTCAAAGTGTGCTGTGTATAACAAAGGAATCAGTAAGGCAAGATCATACACCTTTAGTATATTACATAAATTAAAAAAAAGAGGTTGTAACATCCTCTGGCTGGCAAAATAACCCATTCTTTCCACACTTCCCACATTTTAATGATGATGAATTAATAACAATGTGCATTTTGTAATTCAAAATCATGGAGTGCTATTGTTATAATTACGTTTCAATTCATATTTTCACCATTATTTTATTTTATTGTGATTATTAATAACTTATTCTCTGTGTTGTTTGAATGTGAATGTTTCAGACTTAAATTCAGGGGTATTACTGGTTGTATTTCTGTTACCTTATTTATTCTTAAGTCACAATTCTAATATTGCATGTTTTTATTTTATCAGTAATTTGTCCCTTTTACACATGGTTTAAACATAAAATCATGAAAATATGCCTTTCCCAGGCTGACCTGAATAGTTCCAAAAATAATTGGATGTGTACAATTTCAAAGTTTTTTTCTTACACTATATTTACCGAGGAGGCTGAATAGCTGTCCCTCAAGCAAACAATATAATCTTTACCATCCTGACACAAGAGAATTACATTCTTTTAAGGAGAACTCTAATAGGTACTGAACGTCAAAAACACACTTCAAACTTTTTAAAAATTCAACTAAAATAACCAAGAAAACTAGTATTAACATTTTTTTATGTCTGGTAGAGTAAAATAACTGACAACTCTACCGAGTTTATCTGCCAGATATTTCTAAAATATCTTCAGCTTAAACACTCCCTTAAGAAACTTATTTAAATGAGTTCCTTTGTGATTAAAAACCTATTTCCTTTCCCTTACAATTAAAATAATAGTAAGCCATGGCATCGACTGCTATGGCCATCCAGACATTGATTTGTGCTGGTATTGCTACATTTCAATTTTCACACATGTGCTTTTCTCTAATATTCTTTGCCTTCAGTCATTTCAATTGCTTTCTTTTCTGGTATTAGAAATCAGAATACATTATTGGCAGCCATGCATTCTAAGGAGATGCAATTGATTCTTAGGATAAAAGAGACTCTATCCAATGCATTGTAGCATAAGCAGGTATTACAATCCACATTTCTTAGGACAGATGAAACTGGTGAAAAGCATAGATTTAGATATATATCTCAATGCTGTAGTGATGGTTTCCCATAAATATGCATAAAAAATAAAATGCAAATAAATACAGCATTTAGGACTGCCATTACAGAGACAGGTGTGGAAAGATGGCCAAGGTTTTCTTAACTCAGTTTTTTATATTGCTTTAGTTAGCCAAGTGAATGTTCTTGGATAGGTGTCATGTATATGGTGAGCCAGTATTTAACCAGGCAGGGCACCTTAATATTCAGAGCCTGCAGGCTCTCTGACAGTCTTTTTAGAACAATCTCTGAAGGCTAGACAGTATCTTTAATTGTGAACAATTAAACATTAATCTGAATCATGTGAACAATTCAACAGATGAAATGAAACTGAAGTTTTCTCTTCAGGTGGGTTAACAGCTGCTGCCAAATACCTCTCCATCCTCACATCTTGGAACAAGCTTTATAGCATAGGATGAATCATTTTCTCTGTCATGAAACCTCAAGAACTGAAAAGTTCTGTTTCTCATGAAAAATGTGATTAATACCAACGGGTAGGCCTTTTGTTTCTCTAAGAGACAAAGCTTTTGATCCTTTGAAACAATACTCTTTCATTTTATAAGATGTATTTAAGTTATCTCCTATTTTATTTTTCTGAAGTTGAAATCATTGGAAAAATTAGCCCTCTAAATGTAATTGCCTATAATTTTGCTATCAAGACAGCCCATCAAAGTGCTCTACAAACAGAGGAATGATTGAAAATGAGAGACAAGTGTCTAGCTATCTGCAAAACTAATTCAAGCACTAAATTAGAATCACCCAGTTTTGCTTTGCTTGATCTCTTTCATTTGTATCTTGTGTAGATACTACCTCCAAAATGCATATCTTTCTTTCCCACATCTCTCTAACATTATGTTAAATGATTCCAGAATGCACCTCCAGGGCTGAGCTTGCAATTAGTTTGATTTTCAAGAATCAAATCCCAACTGTAGGAAGTGAACAAAATTCAGGGATGTTGTTGATCTAAAGATCTATAAATACATAGTTGAGAGGAAGAGGAAAAAAAATGGGAATAAAAAGGTCGTTTATAATTAATATATGGATATTTAAGGATATCTTTGTGACTTTCAGAGTCCGATAAAGTGGATGACTGATTCTCCTATTTGTCCTAGCTCAGCCATAATTAGTTTCACACCATCTTTTTAGTACAATATAATCACTTGCTCAATTTTTACCTTGTTTTCAAAAGCATTACTCTTCCTGTTTCAATAAGTGTAACTTCAAATAGTGATGTCAGTATAATACATTATAATATAGATGGTATAGAAAATGGTATGTTATGGTGTGTTGTCCTGTAATCCATGAGCCCCTTCTACTCAGGAATTTTATGTCAGCATTGGCCCAAGTTGCACTAAGACTGCTGCACCATTTGCTGTGTAGTCTTCTACTATTTTACTCTTACTATAATGAGTGATGAGACACAAAGTAAAGGTGAACACACTGTAGTAGTTTTTCAAGTAGGTAAAGTCTCTGAGGTTATAGTTTTATAAAGTTGTTGGGTTTAGCTGATCCACGAGTATGTGTCCAGCTGGTCAATTCAGTTTAAGTCTTTGCATTACAGAAATCTTTTTTTCAATGAATCGCTGAAATAATTAAAACCAAAGGGGTAATAATGTAATTTTATTGGGATGTTACTAAAATCAAAGAAGGAAATCTTGCTGCATCCTTTTCTATTTAATCAAATTTTACATTCACAGAATATAGAAGTAGTGTGTATAATACAAAACATTAGATGATTCACAAAATTTTCTTAAAATTTTCCTTGTTGCACAATAAAAACATTCACATGAAGAGAAAAAATTTTATATGTAGATAAGAACAGTTTTCAGTATATGTATTTCTTATTTCAGTAAAAAAGTTAAAAACAAAGCAAAGACTATGTAAATATAATATACACTGGGGGTGACAAAAAAATGTATACAAGTGGACATTTTGGTCAATGTTGCTCAAGCAGTAGTTCGCCATAATCAGAATGTCTGGACACTGAGAGTAACCACTTTGAGCACCTCTTGTAATTGCAGAAGTCAAACGTGACTTGTATTCATCTTTTGTTATCGGTATGTATTATTACAATCTTAATACAGTTTTCCTTTCTTAAAATGTGTATACATTTTTTTGGCACCGTGTGTGTGTGTGTGTGTGTGTGTGTGTGTGTGTGCTGCATGCAAGGAGCTGTAAGACCATTTTGCAAAAGATTTTGGTACTCCAAACTACCCATGTTATTTTACACCCATGTTTCTGCCTGCGCCCTTTGCTCCTGCCTGGACTGAATATACTTGTTAGAGTTTCAGTTCACTAAAAAGCAGATTCTGAGAATGCAATGAGCATGTGGAATTCTTATTAGGGAGTGCTCTTGGTCTTAAAACCTATGGGAAAGAGAACTGGGCAGAGAGAAAGATTAGTTTGTGATTCCGTCCAAAGCAAGTTGTCAGCCAACCCCAAAGAGAGATTTTTAGTTAGAATGGATCTTCAGAGTTGTCCTGCATTAAGGGTGAGTGGTTTACACCCCACATTGATCAGTTATCAGCTGTGGGATAACATTGGAAGGAAGCACAACCTTAGGCAATTTTTTTTTTACATTTTTAATTGGAGGCCATCTCCAACAAGACTGTCAGCTGAGGGCCATCTTGCAGAACTCCCACAGAGCGGGAAGCAAGGCCTACCTTACTCAACAGGATACTAAGAGAGGGAGTGAGTCACAGCCATCACTAAGTACTTTTTCCTGTTTTCTACAACATGAATTCCTATTTATTTTCTAAGGCTCATCTAAAATATTATCATACCTTTGAAAACTTCCCTGATTTCTCATGTCAGACTGGCTGTCCTCTTTTTTATGCAACTACTGAATCCTGTACAGATACATATCATGAACATTCAAAAATTGTACTACCATATTTCTTTACATATTAGTCTTTCTTACCATACTCTAAGCTGTTCGAGGACAGGGACCATATTTCTTTCATCGTTGTCATTTTATTACCTAACACAGGACAAAGCACATAGAACGTGCTTAATAAAAAAAGAATGAATGGACAAATTGCAAAAAAAAAAAAAAAAAAAAAAAGATTCTAAATCTGCTAATCCTTACTGAAAAGCAATTAAGCAGGAATGTTAAGAGGATACCATAGAAATAATAAAGGAAGAAAGTCTGACTATTAAAAATGGTGTGCATTGAAGAAAACCAGTAGGCCATACAACTTATTTTTTCTTGTGGCTATAAGTTTCCAGTAAAGTAAGATAACAGTCCGTTTGATTTAATTGAGCAGAATTGATGAATGTCTCCTATATGCCAGGTAGTGTGGTGAACAATATGGAAGAATAAGTATTTTTAAAAGTAGCAAAACAGTGTTTATCTTTTAATTAGAGAAATAAAGAAAGGGACAAATTAAAATAAGACAGGTTTTATAAAACATCTTATAAAAAATAAATACAAAGCTTTCTTGCAGGAGGGAGTTCAAGGAACATTATAACCAGCTATAAAGATGGGACGAGTCTTCATGAAAGTAGTGACATTGAGTTTGGCCTTGATTTTTCATAAGTGAATGTGATCAGTTTTATAGTGTGTGCTAGTTCAGGTACTCTGAGAAGTAGCACCGAGAAGAAATTAAATGTGGGAAGATTTATTGGGCAAACTGTCTATATAGGGTAAAAGGAAAGGTACCAGGAATAGGTAGAGAGAAACTTCAGAAAATGATGTAGATAAGATACCTATGAAAGGAGAGAGGGTAGGTCAGAAAGTTGGGTAAGAAGAGCCTCAAATTGCAATGAAACCCTGAGAAAGTCTGAGTCAGGGTGATGGGGAAGCCATAGAGCAAAGATTGTTGATCACAGGACAGCCACAGCCAGTCAGTGGCTTGGGGCAACTCAGGCATTGGTATGCACATTGTGTTAGATCCCAAAGAAGTGACAGCTGGAGACTGTCAGCATTCCTCAGTCAACTCTAGTTCTCTCTTCAAGGCAGACCTGAGAAATACATGCCTGTGGAAATCACAAGTGGAGAGAAAACGTCTCAGGAGAAGAAAACATGGCTCAAGACGTGGGGACACGTAGCTGTCATCTTTGGTTGCAGATATCATTCTGACTTATGAGCCACCACTGGCCTTAAAGCTAAGCAGTAATGACAAGCAACTTTCTAAGTCCCAATGCTATTTTATTGACTTCCTTGCCTGTTTCTTTTTTTGTCAGTTTGTTTATACCTCCTACTTTTTTTCTCTTGCACCAAAGAACAGGTTCATGTGCCCAACAGTCATCAGGACTTTCTAACCACAGTTGAAAAAAGATAAATAAAAGGCCAAGGGCACATTTATTTTTCCCTCACAAATGACACTGAACCATAGTGCCTTGTTACTTTATTACCCCCATAACTCATCATGCTGTGACCCTCTCACCCCAAATGTGGGGCTCTCGGCCAATTTTATTGCATGCTCTTTTCCAACATGAAACAGTTTTAGCGCTGAAAAACAATAATTCCAAAACAGTTCACATATGGTTGTGTTGGTAACATATATATTACTACATTTGTGTTCCAGTATTTATCAACCTTCTACAGAAAATCAGATTTTGACAGGTGATTTATGTGTTCAGTTGGAAATAGCTGCTTTCCCTAAAAATCAACAAGGAGCACATGGAAGGATTCCTAAATACTTTTTGTAAAAATTTCTTGGCAATAATTTATTTGTATGAGTTTAAAGTAGACTCAGCGATGCCTTACCTTTGGCCACCTGACCAAGAATGCACACTGGGCCTCAATTTTGTTATTTCTTTTGACTTCCTTTAAATTTTGCTCTGCTCTCTTAAAGCCGTGAAAAATCCCTTTAAAAGGGCTATGATTACAAACTGTACTGATGAAATGAGAAACTTTGCTCTACTAACAGCTTCTTGGACTTCAAAAACTAACTTCTGGGCCTCGCCCTCTATTATCTGTCAACACTAGAACACATTTTGGGAGGGCAGACACACATTCCCTTAACATTCTTACTTAATGATTCAGAGATGGTTATACACCACATCTCTGAAACAAAATCAGCAGGAAGCCTGAATGGAGAACATAATTTCTGATATGGCATCTCATGGCACCACCTGATAGCCCAGAGCATAGAAAAATGGAAAAGGAGGGACAGGTCATAAGTTCCCTCAGAGGAAAGACAAGTGCTAGAATAGAGAGGCCTGCACAGCCTGGGTATGACCTGTAACCACCAGGTTCAGGATCTAGGTCTTTACTGAGCGTTTCAACATGTCTCCTGGCCTTTCCTGATTGGGAAGTCAGGCAAAAATGGACTTATGGTAGACTGGAGATGATGGAGTAGAAAAGCATGTATGAACGGGCCAAGGTGGTTACCTGCATAAAAACATTCTTTCCACATTGGCAGCTTAGATATACAAAACAACTTATATGTTAACAAGTGTATCAGGGTAGAGGTCGGAAGTGACAGGAGGAGATGACCCTCTAAAAAATTTCTATATATTGTATACTTTTATGTCAAGAAATGTTGTCTCTTTTTGTACTTTGTTTTGAATTTTGTTTTTAGCTATGCTTTTGTGTGGTTCTTTATAATTCCTTTACCTTGATAATTCCAGAACCATTTACTGACATTGTACTTGATAGTGTAAAAAAGTGAAAATATTCAAATATCAGTCCATACTTTGGAATATTGAATTGAGAATTCTGCTCTTTGGTAGCAAACTTTTCACTATCTATGAGGAAAGAGATCTCCCTCTGCTGGAATCTGAACTAAAGACCTTCAGATCCCCAGGCAGTTGCTCCTTCACAGGACCTCAACAGTTTAGTTGGAATAAATGAATCTTTGATTAATCTAATTTATATTAAAAACAGCACAGATATGTCCTGAATTTCTAGGAGAAAGATGAATTCATTACCCATCTTAAAGGCTGCATTTTTTAGGCCTTCAAACTCAGAGCAAGACCTTTTCTAACTGACGGACAAAGCCATACAAATTGTGTGGCATCCTATAGGATTTGGGTGAAAATGAACTGTCTATTTTCCTGACTTTTTAAAGAGAAGTTATGATCTTGTTTCCATGCTTCTTTACCTTGCCTCATCCGGAACCATAAAAAATAACATTGATAGAACAAATAACTAAAACTAAATGGATTAAAGTTTGTAAGAAATTCCTATGAAATAGTCATATTTCTCCCTTTTGCGTTTTCCTCTTAAGATTTGTATGTATTATTCTATTTGCCTTTCTATTCTAACATCTGCTTTTCTGAGGCATCTCTGCCTTTAGGAGTATCAATATACTGACTCTAGAATATAAACTCTTATACCATAAAATATCCAACTTTGATATATTTTGAATATGTCATCCTCTTATTAATCACACATTATTCTAGGAATGAAGTTACTCTCTTTGTTGACTGACCTACTATCACTAACTTCACCACCATTGCCACCAACTCCCCAAAATTCTCTATTATATTTGTATACGTCTTCCTTTATATGATTTTTATCTTGTTTACACTTCTGAACTGTTGAGTCTTTTGCACCAAACTGACAAATTGATTCACTTTCCACTAAAAAGCAAATACATATTCCTGTCCTTTGCAAGTCTCTGTTTCTGGCTTTATTTGCACAGTTCTAAAAACAATTCCAGAATTAAGAATATTAAAATAGTCTTCACTAGTAAACTTTTTCATCTCTAACTCTGATGTGTAACAAGTTAAATATCAAGGAAATGTACACTTCTTCTGACATAGTGGTCCTTTTAAATATTGAACTAGAAAAGGAAGTAGAGAAAATGGCAGTGGATTCAGTCAGCAGCTTAGTTGAGAAACCAAGTGCCAGGAGGGTTCAGATAAAGAAGATGTCAGGTCTAGTTGGGGAGATCAAGAAAATCTTCCCGATGGAGCTGTTTTGGTTTGGTCATTGATGACAGGGTAGGATTCAAGTGCAGGGCACTGGGGAGTACTTGGTCAGCTCCATCCAGGTTTCTTGAAGCTGCTGACAGGAATGGTACTCTCAGAGAGAAATGGACACTAGAACAAAGGGGGAACAAAGCATAGTGATAAGGAACATTAACGGGTAGGCCCATTCAGCACGCCCAGATGAATAAATCAATCCTGGTTGCTATAATGTACAAGTAACTTTCTGAGATTGCAGTCAATTTATCTTCATTTAGGCTTAAAATGGAATTAAATTGCATAGTCTTGGAAACTCATCATTCCTTCTTTGTTTTAGGGCTTTCTTCTCTTTCACCTTTTAAAAATGTTTTACAATATTGTTAATTATTCTGAACCTTGACAAATATAATGTAACACCATTCATTCATTCATTCATTCATTTATTTGGCATGAATGTACTGCATACCTAATGTGTTTCTGATACATCTTAACAGAGAGATATAGCTAGGGAAATGCTTGAAAAGGAAAATAAGTATAAATAATTTAAACAATGTACTTCAGTCTATTCTTTATAAAATAAATTATGATCTTATACTTCTTACATGACAAAACACATAATGTGTTGTCTCTGAGAAATTTATGTTATAAAGTGGAAATTATAGTTTTTGATATTTAAAACTTTTTCATGTTTCCTCAGTAAACCTGGAAGAATTTAAGCAAATTGTTTCAGCTTTCTCTTTTCTTTATTAAAGAATATTATTTCCTTTTTTTCTCTTGGGAAAGATGAAATATAAAGAAAGTGAGGGGGAAAAATCAAATAATCAGCAACACAAAAAGATGATTAAAATGAATCCTAGAGCACTAGAAATAAAGTTCTATTTTTTAGTAAGGAAGACAGTTATATATACTTTCTAAAATAGGTCAATGTTGCCTGAATTTTCTAAAGAGATCATGACTTTTGCAGAAAAAAAAACACCACTTAGGAATTTCTTCTCATATACCTATGGAAAGATGGTACTTTGGTATACTAGAAAACAGTGTGTTTATAATTCTATCTGGAAGGAATCAACTTTATTCTACTTATAACACAGATTTGACAATTGGCTATCACACCACGTAAATGAAATGAAAGCACTTAGAGTGTTCTTGTTTTCTGAGTGAACAGCTTTCTTACTCCAGGAGACTGATCTCAGCAGGGGCACTATACACTTCTATTAGTTACAAATTGTTGGATTCCTGTGTCTAGCATAGGATTGCTGTGAGGATTATAAAAGTTAATGTATCAGCCAGATGGTAGGTGGAACAAAAATGGATTCTTTCTTTGCCTGCCCCATCATCACCTGCAACTCTAGGACTCTTAGAAATTCTGCCTGCAAGAAAAGGCACACTTGAACCAAACAGGTAAGTAATTTAAAAATCAGGAGATGTTCTCATTTTTCCAACAAAAAGAAGTCATAAAAGACAAGGATGGGCTGTGGAAATGTGCCAGATTAAAGAAGATGAAAGAGCCATGACACCTAAGTGCAATACTTCTCACTAGACAGAATCTTGTGCTAGAGAGAGAGAAAAAAAAAAATCCTATAAATAACATCATTGGTTCAACTGGCAGAATTGGAAACCAAAAGGTATATTAGCTTAATGTATTGTATAATTATTTAGCATATTAAAGTTGATAACTGTACTGTATTTTTTTAAAAGAATATAACTATTCTTAGGAAATACACATTGAAATGTTTAGGAGTAAACAACCATAATGTATATAATTTAACCTCAAATGATTAGGAGAAAAAAAATGTTTGCATATATAAGTGTTTGTGTATGTGTTTGTGTGTGTGTGAAAGAGAGAGTACATGATAAAACAAGCAAAAAGGGAAAGCATAAATAATAGTAGGTGAATCTGAATAAAGGATAAATTATTTTTACCATTAATATTACAAATTAATATTACTATTTTAATAGTTTGCCTTTCTTAAAATGTGTATACATTTTTTTTGGTACCCTCTGTATAAATGACTATTTGCTGTACCAAACAAAATAAGATTGTCCAGAGTATTTCAAAGTAGAATTTTAAAAAGTAGCATGATTCATATAGAATTAAAACACATGTGAATAATAACACAAAAGGGAGAAATGAGTAAAGGCAAAAGTTTTCTAAAATCCTTTCACTTTGAAACATGGAGTGGTAAATGTAATAATTTATATAGAATCTATTATATCAAGAATAAATACTGTAATCTATAGTTACCAACAAATAGAAAAGTAAAATCATATATAACTGACAAGTTAATAGAAGAAATTAGGATAATAAAACTACTTGCTTAATATGAAATAAAGCACAAAAAAGAGATTAAAAGAAAAAGTATATAAAATATAAAACAAATAGTAAGATGGTTGATGTAACCTTTCCTAATATCAGTAATTACACTAAATGGAGGTAAATATATGTTAATTTTTTTCTTAGAACTATTAATTTGGTGGATCCTATTAATAAATGTTTTTAATATTGAAACATCCTTGCATTCCTGGCATAAATTCCACTAGGTCATGAGTATTATTTTCTTTCTTTTCACGACATATTATTTTCTTTGTACTAATATTTTACTTAAGATTTTTATCAGCTACAATTTCTCAATAAATTTTTGTATAAATGTTTTTATTTTGGTTTTATTTTTGAAGAATATTTTTTCTGGGTATAGAATTCTAGGCTGCCCCTTCTTTCAACTTATTGATGATGTCAAACCATCACCTTCTCACTTACATAGTTTTGGTGTAGAAGTAGTTATTTTCATTGTGTCTCCTGTGACAGTATTATGGTTTTCATCGACCAAGCCATCCTGCATCTCCTACCCCAACTGATTTTCACAATTTATTCTGTCTTTGATTTCTGTCACATATCCTATAATGTATTTGTGTATTATTAGTAGTAGTATTATTAATTTATTTATTGTGCTTATGGTTCATAGAGCTTCTTGAATTTTTGGCATGAAGTGTCACTTCTCGCATTTAGATAATCTTTGGTGAATATCTCTGCAAACATTGTTTTGTCCCAATCTGTAGCTTCTTATTTTGGGAATGTATGTTAACTTTATCATCTTTCTATTTGTCTCTTACGACCTTTCATGTATATTCTATTCTTTTTTCCTCTCCATGTTTTCTTTTGAATAATTTATATAGACCCTTTTTTACGTTACTAATACCCTCTTCTGCTATATCAAATATACTGGTAAGGCCATCTATTGACTTCCTAGTTTCAATTACAGCATTTTCAATTAAGAATTTTCAGTCAATTCTTTTTAATCAATCAAAATCTCTGGTGACATTTTTCATCTTGTCTTTTTCAAAATTATTAATCAAGGTTTTATAAAAGCCTATACCTGATAATTTCAATGTCTGAATCAGTGCTAGGCCTCTTTCTATTGTTGTGTAAGCTTTTGTTTTTTGGTTATATTCTTTCTGTTAAATTTTTCGAGCTTTCCTGTTAAATTTTAACTGAATGCTGGGTGTGTTGTAAAAGAAAATACAGAAATTCTGTTTAATGTTATATTCTTCCAGAGAGGATGTACTTTTATTTCTGACAGAGAATTAAAATAGAGAAAAATCACAGTACTTTCCATCTGAAATTGAGCTAATTTGAAACTTGAGGACTTTTCTATTTCCTGTTCATCCTTCTTCTTATATCTCTAACTGAAAGTTTGGTGGATTTTCCACAGTACTTCTTCACTGTAGATCCAAAATTCCATTTTTTGGATCTTTCCAGCATGTAAGACTGTCAATAGTCCCACTTGTCTCCTCAGCAATTTTGCTGTCTCTTTTTTTCTCTTCTTCTCTTTCTCCATTTAAAAGTCAAATACCTTGAAAGAAAAACACTAAGTAATATCAGTATTTTTCCTTTCTCTCCTAAACTTTGGTCCCTCAAACTAGGCTGTTTTGAAAGATCTGAATACCAGATTTGGCTCCGTTTTCCAGTCTCTTTATTACTGTTGTCTACTCAGCTTTTGTTTTCAACTTTTGGCCTCACACCATTTATTTCTCAGAAATGTTTTGAGGCAAAACATGGCACTTCAATGTGTTTTCCTACTTGTATTCATTTGCTAGGGCTGCTTTAACAAAGTTACACAAACTGCATGACTTAAGCAACAGAAATGTATTGTCTTAAAATTTTGGAGGCTCTAATGGTTGGCAGTGTTGGTTCCTTCTGAGGGCTGTGAAGGAAGAATCTGTCCTAGACCTCTCTCTGACTTCTGGTGGTTTGTTGATAATCTGATGTTCTTTGGCTTGTAGATGTATAACCCAAATCTCTGCCTTCATTTTCACATGGCATCTTACCTGTGTGCACCGTTTTTCAAAGTTCACCTTCATATAAAGACACCAGTCATATTGGATTAGAGGCCCACCCTCCTCTAATAAGAACTCATAATAATTTAATTATATCTGCAATGACCTTATTTCCAAACAAGGTCACAATCTGAGGTACTGAAAATTAGGACTTTTATATGTGAATTTGGGGTGAGGCACAATTCAGGCCCATAACTGTACACTCAGAGCTCTGGCTTCCTCAAGTTCTATTTGCTTGAGTAGGTTTTTAATATCTCCAAAGAGATATTTTGCCTTTTTATTCAAATTTTCTAATTGTTCTTGGCAGAATGATTGGTCTAATATCAGCTAGTCAATAATGTTCATAAGTGGAAGTCTCAGGTTTAATCTAAAATCAGTAATTAGTCATAGAAACATCACATCCTCAAACCACTCTGTCAGAGTTTTCCCAATTGAGGTTAGGCACAGAATTGAGAACATCTGTACCAATGTCTAATTAAGTTCCATTTTACTTGATAATCCTTTCACCACTTTTTAATTTTACTTACCTAACTTAGTTTGAGGGCCATATACTTGTATGAGAGTTTTGTACCATGATTACAGAGAACGGAATGGCCCGAGAGGGACCCAATTACAGAGAGACCCGAGAGGACCTCTGTCATGCGGGGCGTTAGGTGGGGTCTCTGGTCCTGCTCCCCACATAAGAACGCAGGATATGGTGAGGCCTAAAAGGAATACCCACGGAGCACTAGATAGGGGAGTCATACCATTATATTCTCACTGGAGGCTGGGTTGGAGACACAGGAAGCAGGAGCCACACTATCCACAACCTGCCGTCCACTTCTGTCAACCAACCTCACTTGCTACCTACAATCTGCTCTTGCGAGCTCTGCCACCATCTTCTTGCTAGCCCCCTATTTGCTGCTAGCGTAGCCACAGCATTTATATTAGTGGCCAAGGGCTCACTGGTTACAGCTGACGGCCAACTAGCCACAGCTGATGAACATCCAATCACAGTTGATGGCCATTTACTACCTGAACCAGCACCTTTCTATGTGAGGCTGAGAGCCTGGAAACTGCTTTCTAGGGCTCTGTCCCCACACTCCACCCCTACAGGCTCTCGCCTCACAATCTACGTGACAAGAGTCTTTGTGAGGCGCCCTGTGCAAAGAGCCTGGAGGTGAATGTGATATCCTGGACATAGCCAGGCTCTCTGGATACAGCCAGGGTTTCCCAGGGCACCACCAGTCCTTCTGGGCACAGACAGACTTCCTGGGCTTCTTAGGATACCACCAGTCTCCCAGGGCACAGCCAGGGCCTCTCAGGGCACTGCCACGCTCTCTGGGCCTCTCAGGGTACCATGCTGGAGCAACAGCGACTCACAGTCAAGGAGCTTACATATTCTTGATGGTGGCTGGTTAAGACAAAAACAAACATCCGCCAGTTCCACTGCATGGTGGTATGTTCCCCAGGAAACAGTCAAGCGGCCCATTAAATTAGGGATGGAAGGCAGTTCCCCATATTCCATAGTCAATCACCAGGGCTGTCCTGGGGGTAAGGGACGACCTTGACCTCACCCTCATCTCCCATAGAGGACTCAGCAAGCATTTCCTCCTGGGACTACAAGTCCTGCACAGGGCCGCAATGACCTTTGTTTTCTCCAGCCAATCCTGGTCGGAGAACCGTCCATATCTTCCCACCTCTCTACGGGGGTCCAGTTATTTGACAGCTGCTCCTCCTGATCTTCCTGAGACTGAGTGTTCATACGCACAAACTGCTCCACCACCTTTTGGAGAGCTTCAGCTGGTACCGTATCCTGCCGACTATGCCATGTGTCATGCAGGGACTCATGCGGGGTCTCTAGTCCTGCTCCCCACATAAAAACGCAGGACATGGTGAGGCCAAAAAGGAACACCCACGGAGCCATAGATAGGGGAGTCATACCACTATATTCTTGCTGTCAGCTGGCTTGGAGACACAGGAAGCAGGATCCACACGATCTGCAACCTGCCATCTGCTTCTCTGCCATCCAACGAACCCCACTTGCTAGCTGTAATCCGCTCATGCTAGCTCAGCCACCATCTTCTTGCTAGCCCCCATTTGCTGCTAGCATAGCCAATTAGTGGCCAATGGCTCACTGGTTACATCTGACAGCCAACTAGCCACAGCTGATGGCCATCCAATCACAGTTGATGGCCATTTACTACCTGAGCCAGCACCTTTCCACATGAGGGCAAGAGCCTGGAAACTGCTCTCCTGGCTCTGTCCCCACCACCTCTATCTGTTTCTTGTCCTTAAATCTATTTAGTTGTAGAAAAAAGATACATTTTCTGATTCTACTGAAGTCTAAACATTAAGGCTGTAGAATGAATGTTGAAAAGCTTTCCAAAATTCACCTATTATCTTAGGTGGCTAAAGATTTTGAATTAGTTCACAATTTATTCCAAAAAATAGATTTGAAGCAAGAATCCTTTAATATAATGAAATGGAATGGACTGAATTTTGATTAATAAATCTTCTGAAGACCTATTTTGCAAATGAAAGCCATTCAATATACAGAAGAATGGATGTAAGTGAGGGCAATGAGTGAGGACCACAAGTAATTTCTTATCAGTGATAATTATTTTACAAAGAAAGATATTACTAAGGAATAGTTTTGAATGCAGTTACTGTATATACTCATTCATCACTGATATACTTTAGATTTTTATGGCTGTATGATTTAAAATTTTGGTTCCAAATACCTTCTATCTGGTGTCCTCAATTACCTGGAGAGGAAAAAATAAGGCATAGTGAGGCATGTTTATCAGCTGAAGGTATTTCATTGATCAGTGGTCAAGCCAAATTTAGCTTCCTATCTCCTACTCCAGGAAATTCTTGACATATATTAACATTTCTGTTTCAACCTTGCCTAATAATGTTAGTAATTATAATGATAACTGTTCTAGGGAAGGTTTAAAAGGTTTTAATCCAGACAGATGCTCCCTAGATTCCTTTAACTATAGACATTTCAGAACACACATACCATGCTCTTGAATTTATCCTCAATTTGTTCATCCTGCTGGTCTCTGTGGCATCCACAATTTCTTTTTATTCCTCTGCTACTGAGAACAAGTGAGGTTCTCAAGTGTAGCACAATGTATATAACTTCAGTTTTCTCTTTCCTTTCTCGCAGCACTCATTCAACTTGGAAATTACCTCCATAAACTGAAGTCCTTTTATTACTGAAGTTTGTACCAGCACTCTTAAGTGATAAATACCTCATTTATTATATATTTGTTATAGCTTCTTGACTAGATCTGGCAAATGTAATGTAGAAAATTTTGTATGAAATTTGATGTCTATAGCATTATCAAAAGCACTAACTATGTGATAAGACAGCTCCAACACTGGTCCTAAGACCAGCCTTTTACGTTGGAGTATTGAAAGGAGCAGGTTAAGCTCAGGGCCAGTGGGTCAAAAATGGAGAAAAGAGAGGAAGGTACAAATTTATTTCCCAGCTGGAGTGCAAATAGCGAATACTATGTTAATAGCAGTATTCAGATGGGATCTATCACTTCTGGCCAGTAAAATCAGCTGACTGGTAACAAAAACCTCCTTTGATGTACCAGTTTTTCTTTTGACTTTCTATTATGAAAAATGCACATTTAGTTATCTTACATATATCTTCTCTTCCACCATTCTCTCAATATAGCTGCTTAAAACAATAAACAATATATATGTGATTATAACTTACAACGGAGTACTGTCTCTGATTACATTTCTTTACCTGTGTGCCTTTCTATTTCTCCTAAAGTAATCATTGCTTACACTTTCACTTGCTATATTCAAGTCCTTCCACTGTCATATATTTTTGACATAAACAAACTGTGTTGAATATATTCATTCTATTTGTTTCATAGAGACCTCTCTCCTGGAGTATTTTGTCCTCATGAGCCAATCAGAATCTTTATACTCTCTAGACAGCTCTCATATTAGAAATTGTCTCCTATTTTCTGTTGTGTTTGATATACTTTACCATAGAACCTATTTCTCCCCTTTTTTTTTTGGTCTACATATTTCCTCTGGCTATTCTCTACTAGTTTTCTGAGAAGGTATGCAAGAGATACAAATGTATTCACTCTTTTCCACTCTTAAAATGTCATTGTTATACTCTCCCATGTGGAATAGCCAATTATCAAATTCTCTTTAGAAAACTTTCAAGGTAGTGTTCCACTATCCTTTAATATCTCAAATTGCTACTGAGATGTCTGACTCCACTATGATTCCAATTTATTTTTATGGCTTCTTTTTCTTGATGTTCTTAGGATGTTTGTTTTATCCTGTATATCTTGAAATTTTACCATAATAGCTATCAAAAATGTTTATTCATTGTGCTCTCATGAAGACATTTCAGGTGGAAACATACACCTTACATTTCTGATTTTCTCATAACACCTTTGGTCACTTTTCTCCTCCCTGATTCTCTTCTCTGTTTCTGAAACACCTATTTGTCCGATATTGGACCCACTGGACTGATCCACAATTTTCTTATCTTTACTTTGTTAACTTCCTCATTTCCTGTGAAATTTCTTTAATTGTATCTTCCAATACTTTCACTAAATTTTCTTTATTAGCTATCATCTTTTTAATTTCCAAAAGCTTTCATTGTCCCATGATTTTTCCTTTATTCTAACATCATGTTTTCATTTCAAGGTTAAAACACATTTTTAAAATCTCACTGAGCATATGAGTTATGCTTCCTATATAGAGATTTTATTCCCCTACACTGTCTCTGTTTCCTTTACATTTTCATTATAAACTTAATTGGTTTTGCTCTCTAACCTGCTCTTAGAGGTTTTCCATGAATATCTGTTGATTCTTGACTGTGTTTATACTGAAGAGGGAGGCATTGAAAGTCTTTTTGAATAGGCATAGCTCATCAACTGCTAGGGTTCACTGTGGGGTGATCAATCTGGTAGTGAAATATACTTTATGCTTAAATTTTTATTATGTTCTACTATGAAACATTTTTGTTCCTCCAGAAATAAAAATGTTCTCTTCTCCTGTCTATGTGGTTATAAGCTTGTTTTCTGGCTTTTTGGATAATGGGAAGGGGATAAAGAAAAAAGCATCACTCTAATCAGTATGCAGAATTTCTCCAAAAGGCCCTGCTTAAGATCAGGTGTTCCCAACTGTTCATCCCTTTCTTGCTGTCTCCAAGTCTTGGTACATTCTGATTCAGCTGTTGTCTTTTTTTGAGTTGCCAGTCAGATAGTCACAGGTAGGAATTGAGGTACTGGGAACATGTAATTATTCCTTATACAGATTTCCAAGTATGTGCTTAGGAAATTTTTTTTTTTTCCTAAAATACCTTGAGACAAACTGTCCTTTTGAGATGAACTGTACAACATAGTGGTTAAGAGGATGATTTGCAAAGCCAGATTCCTTGTTTTGCATTTTGCACATCTGTTTAATAACTAAAGCAAATATTTGTCTTCTCTGTGCCTCAAGTTCATCTGTAAGATGGGAATGTCACTGAAAACTATCCTATAGAGATGTTATGAAAAATTGATTAGTTTAAACATAAAAAAAAACACTTAGAATAATATGCAATAAATATTAAAGATTAATTTGGACAGTAGAATTAGCATTGTTTTCTAAGTTAGGGATTTCTGTCCATAACTTCTACAATTTGTAAGAGCTGCTGACTTTGGCTTCCCAGATTTATCTAACTTATAATTTTATAGAAAGATCTTAAACTTTAAATAAATATTTAGTGTGATATTGCCAGCAATAACATAGCTACAAATAGAGTTATAATTAATAAAATGAAACCTAACCGGAAAATAATCCCTAGCATGATTTTTCAGGATGACATCCCCTGTACATAAGCCCTAATGCATCTTTTGGAGCAAAAATTAATATAAGACCCAATCTTATTTTCAGGGAAACATGGTAGGAATCAAGAAAACAATATGCTTCTAGGATAATGTATATTAACTTGAATTGTGGGAGAGGGGAGAGAAGAAAGGAGAGAGAAAGGAAAGGGTCCTACGACATGAGTCTGTCGATATCTGCCATCAACTCAGAAAGATTGCTAGAGGATCTAAAAAATAGTTTGCTATATAGCAGAGCAGGTAATGTCAATACATTATTGTGGAAGTGAGTGCCATCGGGGTGAGGAAGGAAACAGTAAATTGTTCACTACCTTTTAGGAACATAGTTTAACTTTTTTCACCCTCTAAATTACAGAGTTCCATGGCAAAGTCTCATTCCTACACAACCAACTGTTCTCTGGCCACATGCAGTCTCTGTTTTTATATTTAATCAGAAGACAACCAATCTACTCATTAGTCAAATCAGGTGTTAATCTTCAAAATCCAGGTCAGATAAAAATTTGCTTAAATTTTTTAACTGCTGAACTGACATACAGAAAATTGGTCAAGTTCCACTGTGGCTAATAGTAAATGTTTCACATGGATCATGGTCCATTTTTTTTTTTTTTTTACTTTGAATCGTATGTGGTTCTTATATAGATGCAGTTAGTGTTATTAGGTTGAAAATAAAATTACTTTGTAGGTACTAGAATATCAGTAAAATTCATATGAAGTAGTTACGATTTCCCTCTAAATGTTTAAAACACATAAAAATGTATGACAACCAAAACAGTTTTACCTTTTGCTATTTTCCTAATGAAAATCACTCTTTAGACTAAGGGAATAGTCAACATTTGTTTCTGGAACAGAATTCTGTGTTTCCAAATATAAGATTTCTACAGAAATTATTATTTTTTTAACTTGAAATTTAAAAATAATAGAATTTAGGACCAATTTGTCTGCTAGCAGTCTCAGATATTAATTTCCCTATCTGATAGTTTGAAAAAAAGAAAATGGGACAAACTGTTAGACTCTTCTCAAAACGCAGGCTCTTTTAAATATTGTTTTAATAAAGAATGGCTAAAGAATTTAGAAAGAAATAACAGTAATAAGTATTACCTATCATTCACAAAATATAACCTACAAATTCACATACCTGCTGAAAATTTTCCTAATAGTAAACTACAAATGTTAATCAGTGATAGTATACAGAATGTGATTTGCATAACCAATTGTGTGCTGGTAAATATTTAACAACTGGCTCTCTGGGGAAGCAGAAGCCCGGACTTGTAGTATTTTACCAATGTCTGTGGTGTAAATATTCCCACCATGGCTCATTTCAAACTACTAAAGTGATGTTTATTGGCTCATAAAATTTTTAAAAATGTTAAAAATTGATTAACTCCATCATATAACTCTACCCACTCTCTAAACTAAGGATATAATATGGATTTCTGCTGTTGATTCCATTTTATGATTAATAGTTCAAATTTCTATCAGGAAACATTTGAGGGTACAATACCTTAATGTACAATAAAGATGTGCTTTCATACGGTCTCTTACATTTGTTCTCAAAAATTTACATTTTAATTTTCTATCATAATCTATTTTAGATGTTCAATGTATGCTTTACTACATAATTCACAGTTCATTACCCATCCCCTGAACTGAACCTTTATACCAGATATTATAATTTTGCTAGGACTTCATTTGTCACGAGTATGCTTAATTTTGGTACTTATTAATTATAACCAAGACTGTTTGCATGCATGCACTCTGGGTAGTTCTACTGTTCACAGGTGATTACAATGAAGGGTGAGATTATGTATGAGTTGTGATTCCATCTATGTTTGCTCTTCCAAAAATGCCTCAAAGTAATACCCATAAAAATGAAACTTAATTTCAAAGCAATTTACAAACACTCTGGATTTAAGAGCCAATTCCAAAGTCACTCACAATAATATTTAAATCCACATTTTATTTAATAGATATTGTACTGGCTAGTTAGCTACAACATGATGTGCCTTGGTCAAAGATGATTCACAATGTTCAATTCAGTCAAAAATCACAGTTACTACATTTTCATTGCAAAATAATAATTTTGCTCAAGAATGTCTCTCTTTGTTTAAAACAAAGCTTATTCTTTCTCCTTTCTCTTTTTACCTCCTTATTCTACATTGTGTGGCATCTTTCTTGTTGATTTACTTATTGCTTTTGTTCCTATTTAATTCTAATACTCAAGATTATTTCTGAAACATATTCTGCATCATCTCATGTGTTTTTCCTTTTAAGAGATCCCATAAATCTAACTTTTATGTCAGTAATTTTCTAAAATTATTACTCTATACACAAAGCTACTAGAATCCAAACTTTCCTAATAATAGTTCTGAAATTAGAAGTTTCTAGATCTTTGCCATTCTCTACCCTTCTCTCAGACATCTCTCAACATTTTGTGCTGAAATTAATCACTATTTATCTTGAATATGTATGATGCTTTATATAACTTTCCATATCAAACTGTCTCAGCTTTATCAAATGGTGACAGCCGTGTTGTGATAGTTAAAATGCCAACTGACTTAAAAACTATACTTGGAGCTTTAGATACATTAACTTAATCAGTTTTCAGTTATCTGACAAAGTGGGTATATTATTCATAATTTACAAGTAAAAAATTGAGACTTGGAGAATTCAGAAGACATAGCCAGTAGGTAGAAAAGCTTGAATTAAACCAATTCTGTCTAAATCAGCGTCTATTTTCTTTCCACAATATCATGCTATCTTTTAAAAGTAATAATTCAGTGATGACAGTTCTATAACCATGCTGCCTTTGTATAAAAAGTGTTTCTTTATAAGAAAATTAAAACTCTCAGAATAAATCCTCCCCTCTCTCCAAGACAAATCTGTAGATGTTATAGCAGTAGTAACTGCAAAGTAGAGACATGGGATTTTGATCCGCCAATAATTGTACTAAATGGAATTTCTGACAGGTTGGGTTTTTGGTTAACTAAGGCAGAAACCTGCTGTCTCCTTAGAAATGGAAAAGCAATAAAATGAAAAAGGGAAGCTTCTAAATTGGGTTAAGGAAAAACTGAGAATAACAGGCATGTGACAGGGCCTTGGAAGACACTAAGAATAAAAAGAAACAGCATAATTTCATCCAGGTTTAAATACTAATAAGGAAAAGTGTGAGAGAAAGCCATTTTTAGTAAGTGCTGCCCATCCAAGAAAGACAGAAATACAAAGAATTGTCTCAGAGTTGAAACCAGGAGACGGCAGGAGACAGCCTCAATGCAGGGTACAGTCTGAAATGAAAGGATAATTAAATTCAAAATAAATCAGAAAGAAAACTTTCGCTTCCTTGGTGATAGGGATACTAGGGGAACATATACTAAGGGATACTTGGGCAGCTGGATAGGGGCTGGAGGATCCACTTCCAAGATGGTTCAGTTACAAGTCTTGAAAGTCTTGCTGACTGTCAATTTCTCTCCATCTGGGGCTCCCCACAGATATTAATAGCTTCAGCTTCTGCACAGGATGGTGTCTGAGTTACAAAAAAATGTCCCACGAGACAAAAGTGGAAGGTGCCAACTTCTTAAAGCCAGGGCCAAAAGCTGTCACGGCATCACTCCATATTCTACTAGTTAAGGAGTCACAAATTCCAGGGCAGGGGCCATGCCCTACTTCCCAAAGGCCACGCCCTACCTCCTCCCAATGGGTTATGTTTTAAAATAGCCAAAGTTACCCAGCCTATACTTGAAGACTTCCAGTGGAGAGTATATTGACTAATGCAAATCACTCACGGGATACCTGTTCTGTAATCTATGTCCTTGTGTTCTTATCATTTCCTCACATCGTCTCTAGTTTTATTTTGAGTCTGCATAGGACAAAGTTCTCCCTAAAGTGGCCTTCAAACTAGTTGAAAACAAATACTATGCCTCTGTTCTTATTCTGACTCAAATCCTAAATCCAATATGCGGTATTCCTGGAGTGTAAACATTACTGGCTCCTGCAACTGTTCCTTCACTATCTTGGTCAAATAGCCCCTGCAACACTCGATTTGTGTATGGCCATTCCAAAGTGTAGCTCCAGGATCTGCCCATAACATTCCAGAGGTGGTCTGACCAGCACAGAAATAGAGCAGGAACCCCATCGTACTTACTTACTTATATTTTAGATTTCCATAAGTGCAAATTAGCTGTTGTGGCAACTATGTTATCCTGTAAACACATTAAATGTGTTTTTAATATCTCTAGATATTTTTCATTCATTCTCTTGCTCTAGTATATGTTTATACACTATCTTTAATTTTAAAACTACACTGGTTTCTTTTCCTGGGCAATAATTATTTTCCCAATAAAAATACCCCCATCATTTTTATCTATATCCACTTCAATAATTTTTAAAGGATTTTTTTATAAAACAAAGTATTATGTGAACTATATTTAATTTCAGGCTTTCTTGATTATCAAAGAATGTATACATACTGTACACATAGCAATTTATAATAGCTACTGAACCTCTCTTGTAGTATCTTTTGCTTTTTCTTTTAAATCTGGCCAGATGTTATAGAATAAGACTTATATAGATATTCCAATCTGTATGTCCTGTATCTGCGAATAACTGTCAAAAAATAAGTGAGGTGTGATATCAGATCGTGTATCATTTTTAAGCTCTAAAGGCACAGAAAAATTTTAAAAGATTTAATCTAGAGGAAGTAAAAATTTTAACTTTCAATCAATAGATAACAGAAAGCTGGATACTTCCATTTTTCCCTTCTCAAGTTCCAGACATTTTATGCTCTCAAACGAGATGGATGAAAACAAGACACATGCTTCAATTGGGAATATCTAGGCCAGAGGTTATTAAAAATGACATCTTCTGAGCTCCTTCTCCCGAGATCCTTCTCCCCAGCATTCTGACTCAGTCACATTAGAGAGAGGAAGAGGGCCATGGTATATGCTTGTGAACTGCTGCCCCCAAGTAAATCTGTTATAGGGCTTTTGTGGATCACACTTTGAGAAGCACAACTCCAGCCACCATCACTGCCATTTCAGTATTTTTAGAATCATGTGCTACTTACACTGCCATCCCTGATGCTTTTTCCCTACTTTTAGGCCTCTAGGAATATCACTTTTTGGATTCCTACTCTTTTCTGGTGTGCATACCAGTATACACCAGTGATGTCTCTTCCACTCTTGCCAGTAAAGGTTAAGGTTAAGGTAAAGGTTAAGATGAGGCATTCTGGACAGAACTATTCGCATGTGTGGTGGGCTTTCTCCAAACTTAAACTCAAAGGCCTGTTCTCCTCTGACTTAATGGTATAATCTGGCTCCTTAGCAAAAGTTAATTTTTTTTTCTCATGAGAAGATAAATATTATCAATATGTTTTTCTGTAAATATATAAATGACATAGTTTTTGCCCTTAACCATTTCATATGCTAAATTACATTAAAATATTTCCAAATGTTTTGAAGATGAAAAAAAACCCCAAAACCTTATATTCCTAGAATAAGCCAAAATTGTCCATGATGGATTACTTTTTTGTACACTACTGCATTCAGATTGTTAATATTTCTCTTCTCTGAAGCTATTTGTGAAATTTAGAAATATCTCTCATATAAATGTTTATTAGAATTTTCTGTATATATAAATTCATCCAGGCTTTGTCTTTTCATTGTGAGGTATTCAACTACTGATTGAGTATACAGAGTTAAAAAAGAGATTTCTCTTGATTCAGTTTTCGTATATTATATTTTTCTAGAAGAATGACTGTTTCCCACGTTTTCAAATTGGTTGGCATAATGTTGTTCTTAATTTTTCTTCTTTTTACTCATTTATTCATCTATAGTCTTATTCCATTTTTCACTCCTGCTATTATTACGTATTCATGTCTTCTATCTCTTTTTTGTACTCTGATAACTTTTGCCAGAGTTTGGTTAATTTTATCAGTTTTAAAAACAACAAATCTTTGTTGATCTTTTGAAAGTAGCTTTTGCTTTTCTTATTTCATTAATATTAACTCATCTTTATTCACTAAAAATAATTTCATTTTGTTTGTTTTGTTTTCATTTTGCTAACTTTAGACATGACATTCATTTTAGTCTTTCTTCTTTTCTAATATAAAATATTTAATATTTAGAGCTGCATTTAAGTACCCAACCTTAGTTTTACACAACAGTTATATATAATATTTTTATGATTAAATGTTAGCATTTTCCATTATGATTAGCATTTTCCATTACAATTTTCCATTATGATTTCTATTTTTCTCATATGAGTTATTAGGCTGATTTTATTAAACTGCATGTTTTCTAATTTTTCTAATTTGCCGTTTTTAGTTATTCTGTTATTGTTTTATAAGTTAACTGCATTGTAGTCAGAAAAATACACTATGATATAAATTATTTGAATATTAAAATCTGCTTTATAGTTTCTTCTGAAAAGATGGTGTATTTGTTTATTATGATATTATACATATATAGATTAAGAAACTTTAGTTAATTATCTTGTTAAAATAGTCTAGATCCTTAATGACTTTTTGTCTGCTTCATCTAGCAACTGCTGAGAGAGGAATGTTTTAAGGGATCCATTGATTCAATTTGCCTTTATATATCTTAGTGATACAGTATCAGTTGTATATGACTAGAATTTCTTCCTAGTAAGTGAAACCATTTTATTCATTAATAATAAAACTCTATATTCCTAACAATGCTGTTTGACTTTAGAATTCTATTCTATATTATGTTTTGTCTAAACTAAACTTTCGTTAACTTTTTTTCTTAGCATTTTCTTGATATATTTTTCTATACTTTAATTTTCAAAATTTTCCTTCCTTAAATTTAGGCACATTTTTTCTAAACTTCACATTACTAAGTATTTTAATTTATCTGACATTCTTTAGCCTCCTAATTGATGAGTTGATTCATTTTTACTGATTGTATTATTGATGCATTTGGATTGTTTCTGCAATGCTATTTTGTGCTTTCTATTTTTTCTATTATCTATTTATCAATTGATTGATCCATTGATCAATCTATATTTTAAATTCTTTCCCCTGTAATTGTTTGGTTTTATTAAACTGTATTTATTTCTAAGATTTTATTAAAATATAACTAACATACAATGTTACACTAGTTTCAGATGTACACCATAGTTATTCAACATTTATATACCTAAAGAAGTGATCACCATGATAAGTCCAACAACCATATGACACTGTACCATGCTATCAAATATTGTTGACTATATGTCCTATGCTGCATGTTACATTCCCAGGACTTGTTTGTTTTATACCTGGAAATTTGAACCTCTTATTCCCCTTCAGCATTTTACCACTTTCTTAATATCTCAATTACAGTTGACATTAAATATTATTTTATATTAATTTCAGGTGTACATCATAGTAATTAGAAATTTATATAGTTTAAGAATTGATCCCCCTGATTAGTCTAGTACCCACCATGCACTATACATAGTTATTACCATATTTTTGCTTATATTCTCTATGTGTTACTTACATCTCTATGACTATTTTGTAACAATTTATATTTATTAATCTCTTTACCTTATTCACTCTACCTCCCAATCCCCCTCCCATCTATCACCCCAAGAAATCTAGTACCCATCTGACACCATAGTTACTACAATATTATTGACTATAGTCCTTATGCTATACCCTACATCCCCATGACTACTGTGTAACAATCAATTTGTACTTCTTAATCCCTTCTCCTTCTTTACTGACCCCCAATCCCATTCCCATCTGGGAACGTTCTCTGTATCTACAAGCTTGTTCTCTGTATCTATAACTTTGTTCCTGTTTCATTTATTTGTTGATTTTGTTCTTTAGATTACACTTATAACTGAAATCATATGATATTTATCTTTCTCTGTCTGACTTACTATACTCAGCACAATACCCTCTAGGTCCATCCAAATTGTAGTAGATGAAAAGATTTCATTCTTTTTTATGGTTGAGTAATATTCCATTGTATATCCATACCACCTCTTCTTTACCTATTTATCCAATCAGGGACACTAAAGTTGCCTTCATATCTTGGCTACTGTAAATAATGCTAAAATGAACATATGGATGCACATGTCCCCTCGATGTAGCATTCTTGGTTTCTTCAGATATATACCCAGAAGTGGAATTACTAGGTCTTATTTTGTCTCTTGTTATAGCCTTTATTTTAAATCCATTTTGTCTGGTATAACTATTGCTACTCCAGCTTTGTTTGTTTGATTAGTTGGTTAGTTCCATTTTCATGAAATATCTTTTTCCATCCTTTTACTTTCAGTCTCTGTATGTCTTGATGTCACAGGGGTCTCTTGTACACAGCATATGTATGGATCTTGTTTTCTTATCCATTCAGCTACCTTATGTCTTTTGATAGGAGTATTCAGTCCATCTATATTTAAAGTAATTGTTGATAGATATTTTCTACTCGGAGAAGCTCTTTATCTGTCCTTCCATTCTAAACAATAGCTTTGCTGAGTAAAGTACTCTTGGTCATAGGTCCTAGTTTTTCATCAGTTTGAATATTTCATGCCAATCCCTTCTGGCCTGAAAAGTTTCTGGTGAGAAATCAGCTCACAGTCTTTTGGGAACTCCCTTATAATTAACTAACTGCCTTTCTCTTGCTGCTTTTAAGAGTCTCTTTGTCCTTATGTTTTGGCATTTTAATTATGATGTATCTTCGTGTGGGTCTCTTTGGGTTCATCTTGTTTGGGACTCTCTGCACTTCCTGGGCTTGAATATCCATTTCCTTCATAAGGTTAGGGAAGATTTCCATCATTATTCCTTCAAATAGGTTTTCAATTCCTTGCTTTCTCTCTTCTCCTTCTGGTACACATATGTTGCAAGCATTGGTATACTTGATTTTGTCCTGGCCCCTTAAACTGTCCTTTTTTTATTATTATTATTCTTTTTTCTTTCAGCTGTACTGATTGGGTGTTTTCTGCTACCTTGTCTTTTAAATCACAGATTTCATCCTCTGCTTCATCTAGTTTACTGTATTCCCTGTAATGTATTCTATTTCAGTTATCGTATTCTTTATTTCTGACTGGTTCTTATTTTCTATTTCCAGTTTTATGTTCCCTGTCTCTTTGTTGAAGTTCTCCTGAAGATCAATGAGCATCCTTATAACCAGAGTTTTGAACTCTGCATCTGGTAGATTTCTTGTCTCCATTTTGTTTAGTTCTTTTTCTAGAATTTTGTTCTGTTCTTTTGTTTGGGACATGTTTATTTGTTTACCCATTTTGGCTGCCTCCCTGTGTTTGTTTCTATGTATTAGGTAGTGATGCTATGTACCCTGGTCTTAGAAAAGTGGCCTTATGTAGTAGGTGTCCTGTGGGACCCAGTGGTGCAGTCTTTCTGGTCACTAGAGCCAGGTGCTCCATGTATGTCCCTTGTATGGATTGTGTGAGACCTCCTGTTGTAGTTGAGCTTTGGTTGTTGTTTGCACATGAATGGGAGAGATTGATCCTCCCGGATTGGTTGTAAGAACTGTCCATGACTATAGTGGAGGAGTTGTGGTGCAGGGGTTGACCCTACAGAGCAAGAATCGGTTTAGCAGGGCTCTGATGCCTCACCAGTCTGCCCTTAGGGTGTGCTGTCCTTGGAGGCATCCCGGTGAGGCTTCAGCTTGGTCCAAAGGTGGCCACAGGGTGTGCCAGCCCTTGGGCCTCTTGGAAGGGGACCCTCTGCAGGCCAAGTCTAGCTACAGTCTGTGTCCTGACCAGGGCCACCTGGCATATGCCACAAAGCAATCTGAAGATGGCTGCTGCCTGTACTGTAATTCAAGGCACCTTAAAAGGCCAAACAAAGAACTAAGGCCAGCTGTCGCTAGTGCCAGGCTTAGGGCTGCCTAGCCAGAGGTACAGGACACAATGAAGCCAGATGCTGCTTATTTGAGCTTTGTGAACCCTTGTGATGTTTTAGGAAAGTCTGAATCATGAGGCAAAGCTGGCTATTTGTATGGAAAAGCCACTGGAAGTGGCTTGCATGTGCCTGAAAGTTGGGTGGGGCAGGATCTCAGAATCACCAGGGCAGGGTGAATGAACAGTTTTAGCCAGGTTGATGGAGATTCAGATATGGTAGCCACCTGCATCTACACACCAGGAGTGGGGAAAGCTCAACAAAGAAACATTGGCTTCTACCAGCCCCTCCATCTGGGAGAAAGCTGTCCCTCCAGCCCTCAACCTGAAGGCAGAGAACTCAGTTCCTCCCCCTTATGTTCCTGATGTTTCTCAGCACTGGGGAACTCAGAGTGAGTGAGTTCATCAGCAAGCAAGTCTGTGCATGGGCCCTTTAAGAGGATTGCCTGGAGCTGCAGCTGCCCTCCATCTCACTTAGCCACAATCTCTTCTGGTTTTCACAACCAGAAGTTATAGGGATTTTCCTCCCTGGCACTGAAACCCTTGGTTGGGGAGCCTGATGTAGGGCTGGGACCCCTTGCTCCTCAGGAGGGGACCTCTTCATCTGAGATATCCTTCCCAACCTTTAATAGTCACACATGGTGGTGGGACCAGCCCATTGCGTGTCTCTGACCCTCCTACCAGTCTCAAGAGGCTTTTGTCTTTAGTTGCAGGGCTTCAGTTCATGGAGACTACAGGCAGTTCTCAATGATGGTTGTTCTGTAGTATAGTTGTAATTTTGATGTTGTCATGAGAGGATTCAAGCACAGTGTTTACCTACTTCACCATCTTGACCAGAAATCTAAACTTTTTGTATTTAAAATTTTTTTTCTCACTCCATTTTTCCCTCTTCACTAGCTTAGGTGGTGCTTTCATCCTTTTATTTCTATTACTGTAAAGGTTAAACTTAAAATTTTAACTTAATTATTTACCCACATCTTAAGTTGATCAATATGTTTACTATATAAAACTTTAAAAAGCATTAGGACAACCAACACCCTACTATGTCTTCATAATATTGTAATCACACTGATATGTTTTGGTGTAAGCATAATTCAGACCTCTTAAAACTCGTCTATATTCTGAAAGAATCTGGGACAGATTGATGGTGATATTTCTTCCTTAAGTATTTGACAGAATTCACCAGGATGCTCATCATTTGGTCCCGAAGGTGCGCGCGCACGCGTTTGTGAATGTGTGTGTGTGCGTGTGTGTGTGAGAGAGAGAGAGAGAGAGAGAGAGAGAGAGAGAGAGAGAGAGAATTTGTTTATAATGGATATGGTGATATTTAGATTTTCTGGTTTATAGTGTATCAGTTTGTCTTTAATTGCATATTTTCAAGGAATTTGTTCATTTCATGTGAGTTGTCAAATTTCATTGCATAAATTTGTTCATAATCCATAGTTATATCTTTTATTTCTGATACTGAAAATTTGTGTCCTCTGTCTCCCTGGCTATCTATTGATTGTATTTTTCTTTTTTTTTTTTTGCCTTCAAAAAAATCCATTTTTGTCTGTTAATCTTCCCTATTGCTTGTCTGTTTTCACTTAACTGATTTCTCCTTTAATCTTCATTATTTCCTCTTTTCTACTTATACTTGATTTTCTTTGCTTTTCTTTCTCTACTTCTTAAGATGCAACAATATGTCATGGATTTTGCACCTTCTTCTTCCCTAATACGACCATTTAAAACAGTAATTTTAATCCAAACACAACTGTGGATGCATCTGATACATTTGATATGTTGTATTTTCATTATTATTTATTTTTTCAAAATATTTTTATATTTCCCTACCTTCATGATATGTATTTTGTGTCTGTATTTTGTGTCTTCTACTTTTAACCCAATAAATTTATAATTATTCTTGTTGTTTAGTTTAATCCACATGCTTACACATTCTTTTGATTTTTCATGTTTAACATACCTTCTCATAACTCAGATCTAATTTTTAACATCATTTTTCTTCTTCTTGAACTCCATCTTTTAGTTGTTTCTGTCTATTGGGAGTGATGTCTCCCAGTTTTTCTTGTTTTAAAAATCCATATTTTACCATTATTCTTGACAAATAGTTACATTGGGTACACAGTTCCATGTTATCAGTCACTACTTCATTGTTTTGAGGATACCAAGAGAATGAGGCATTTCAAAGGGATAATACAAAAATGTGAAAGGGTGCAATATCTAAAATATACCTGTATGCGTCAAAGTAAATCCAATATCTATTTTGTGGTACTATTTTTCATATTACAAATTCTCAGAGCTTAGGCTTCAGACTTGTCATGTTTGTTTTGTATTGGCCAATGGAACAATTATTTTGACTGCACAATCTTAGAATCCAACATAAAATGTTATAGGTAACATAGAATATGCATTATATTTTTAAAGAGTTGATGACATGTGAAATCAATAACTGCTATTTTTTACTAATCAAAAAGACTACATAAACTTTTTATCCAAAGTGATGCTTAACATGGATGGATCTTCAAAGCTAAGTGGTACTCATTATAAACAAATTTCTCAGATGCTTACATGTTTCAGTGGGCCTATGAAGACTCTGGTAAAACTTCTCTTCTGAAAATCGGTGCCACATTACCAGTAGTATAAGGTTTTGTAATATGAATTTTATCATTTTAAAATATTCAATTCTTCTACAGAGGGCAAGAAAACAAATAGTATTAATGTAACTCATAAAGAGGAATAAGCCAAGATAATAAATAAACTGATAAATTATGAGATATAGGCAAAACTCATAAGATCTGTAAAATACAGATAGAGTAAACAAGTAGCATATGAAATACAGGCAGAATCCGTAAGATGAGCTAAGTATAAATAGTAAATAATAATCTATGGCACATGCTAAATATAGAAAGAATGACTGAAAGGTATGGTGAAATAAATAAAAGTATTACATAAAGATTAAAAGGGATGGAAATGTCATATATTGATAATGTATCATATGCTCTAAAAGCTATTTCGTGCTTATATTCATCACCCATTGATAGCATCTAGTATAGTTTAATTTTGGGTCCAGATACATTCAGCCCAAGAAAGGCAGATAACACCCATGGCTATTTCACAGACTAATTGGCAGATACTTGCCTCTGCACATCACTGACAGAATAATATGTATCATTGGTCCTAGCATCTTTTGTCTATGAACTTCTTGTACATTCTGAAACTCTGGTTCTCAAAATTCCACTATCAGCAGGGAAGGGCATGATGGCCTAGAGAAAGAGATATCAGACATTTGAACATTGTAAAATCCAGGATTCATGTAATAGGCTCTTTTCCCATGTACAACCTATCTTAACTGCGTTTGCCTATCTCATCTCTCTCCTTTGCTTCTTGTTTTGAGTTTTAAATATGTTTAATAAATTGTGATTTGATATGTAATAAACTATGACTTTCTGGCCTGTGACTTCTGGAGTAGTTTGTCTATTAATGTTCTCAGAGGCTACCATTGCATCAGGTAATGTCCTATATCATAGATGATAATAAAATAATTAGAGCATATTTTCTAATACTATTTAAAATGGGTATTTGGATGAATTTTTAAGAAATTAAGAAATCAGGAATACAATATATGTTATAATCAAATTTATCCAGTTGTTCTTGTTGTCGCAGATCAACATTTACCCATGTGACTTCTCTCTAACATTGATCAATATCAGATATTTCTAAGGATAAAAGGAAAAGTAAATCCTACATAAAGCTGTTAAGCAATCTCCAGATTATTTTGAGGGGCAAATCGTTTGATACCATGTGGACATGATCACATGTCCTAGAGACTGAGAACTTTGCTCCATATCACTTTAATCTCTACTTACATAATTATAGTTTGCTTTATATAAATCTGTAATTATTTTCTAGAATCATGTTCTACCCCAATGGAACCCACACACTGATAGCATATCAAAAGCTACATTCCAAAGATGCCTTCAATATTTCACAATGTATTCCTGTTTGACTTGTGTCAGTGTCCCTATCTAGCATATGAGGTCTGACAATTAAGATTGCGAACTCATCCTAGAAAAAGTGCTATATACCTCATTGCTGAGTATCACTGTGGTCACCTTCGAATTACTTCCCCTGGGAAGCTATGCACTGACACCAGCGCCAAGTCTACCCTTCAAAGCAATTTTGGAACTCTTTTTCTGGAATGGCCATCAGAGCTCTCCTTGTATTACCCTGATGTCCTGAATGTCATCAAAATGTCTTCCTTTTAATATTTCTTTTATCTTCGGGTAAAGAAAGAAGTCACTGGGGGCCAGATCAAGTGAGTAGGGAGGGTGTTCCAATACAGTTATTTGTTTACTGGCTAAAAACTCCCTCACAGACAGTGCTGTGTGAGCTGGTGCATTGTCGTGATGCAAGGGCCATGAATTGTTGCCGAAAAGTTCACGTTGTCTAACTTATTCATGTAGCCTTTTCAGCACTTCCTAATAGTAATACTTGGTTAACTGTTTGTCCAGTTGGTACAAATTCATAATGAACAATCCCTCTGATATCAAAAAAGCGTAGAATATCGTTGCAACAAGTTCACAAACTTAATTGTCATACCTCGTATATATACGTTGGAAGTTCTTTGTTATCATAAGTAGGTTTAAAATATTAATTACATTTAAATTTGGAGGATATTTCTGTCTTATGTGTTTGGCTCAGTTGTGGTCGATATAGTACATTCCAGATGTAAAAATATTTGTTACACTATACAAAGATTACATTTTCAACTCTAGTTTTTCAAAGACTCAGAGGGGTTTAAATATATTTTGTGTTAGAAATTACTTACAAGTCATTAGTTTAACCCAGCTTGGGCACAATTTATTTGGTAAGCAGAGTTTTAATCCCTACAGATATGTGACTTTATGGGTTGTTTCATCAGAGTATAGAAGTCAGTTTTATATTGGTTCTGATGCTGTCCTTTGGTGATTTTAAGTCAGATTTAATTTTTGTAGTGTAGTAATATTGAAGATAATTTTTTAGAAAACGTGTTATCTTTTCACTCTGGTGTTCTACTATACTAAATCTCAACATTATTAATTCTGAGTGTTTGATAGGAATTATAAACATACTTACATATGACCTCAGTAGAAATGAGTATTTGATGCTCATGATTTTCCCAGAATAACTTATATAAAAGCACTTTTAACCTCAGGGAGAAATGCATGGGTTCAAATGGTTATTTTTGAAATTGGCTTATATTCACGGACTTCAACTTTTCTCTCTAAACTGAACTCATCCATTC
The DNA here is from genome assembly GCF_036562045.2 of Rhinolophus sinicus. Classification (NCBI taxonomy): domain Eukaryota; kingdom Metazoa; phylum Chordata; class Mammalia; order Chiroptera; family Rhinolophidae; genus Rhinolophus; species Rhinolophus sinicus. The sequence goes on from NC_133751.1 coordinate 71,248,015, forward strand.
CCAATTTAATCCCTTATTCATTCTCTGATGGGCAACATAAGTATAATAAAGAGAAAAAAGTGTGTCCATGTTAAAATAACCGTCTTTTATTGTTTCAATAATTAGCAATACTTGGGAATTGATATGAAGTAGAAATAGGGTTTGTTTGAGGGATGCGTGTAGATGATTTTTATTAGGAAAACATGATACATCATTTGACATTGTACAGATAGCACCTGAAGACCATTGCTAGATGTTAGATTTGCCTTTTACTGCTATGGCAACAGTATCCCAGCAGGGTACTATAGGAGAGAGCCAAGTGCCTAATCACAGTGTACTTCATTCCCTTGAGGTTCTCATACCAAAACTGGCATTTTTATACCAAAGGGTTTGAGTTTGGACAAGTGTCTATGAGGCTTTCCTGCTTCATGTCACTCTTGTCTATCCTATTTTGCCACAGTTTTATCTAGAACATGAAAATGTGATTGTCATTTTAAAAATCAGTTCTCATAATATGGAGGATAGAAATTACCAGGTGTTTGAATAGTTATATATATCAAGCTCCTTCTTAACCTCATATTTTCACTTACTGAGACATAAGATACTATATGCAGGTAAGAAAATGTTTATAGTACTAACATCTCAAAGATTAACTTGGGAAAGTTGTCAATAGAGTGGATAAAAAAAAAAAGAAATTTGCTGTTTGCTTTCTATGACACAATGGCTAATATTGACATGAACAGAAATCTATTTTGGAAATAGAAACACTCTAAAGAAAGGGCATTTAAATTACTGATATGCTCTATTTTCTTCATAACATATTATCACTTAAAAATCAGTAAGTTTACATAGGAGATGGATGGGCAGTTAAGTTAAACAGCATTGGTGCAAAGCTTGAAAATAAAGCAGAAGCTAAAGCATACTACTTGATTAAAAACTGGTCCTTGTTACTTAAGAATCAGCCAAAATTTTAACTCTTATCCAAAGAAGTTTATTACAGTTTTCATTTGCTTTACAGCCCTCAAAGCAAGAGAGATGTAAAATACACATGCATTGTATAAACACTAAAGAAAATGAATTAATTTGGAACAAATGCCCAACTCATACGATAAAAATAAATTCCTAAAAGGTGGCTATTTTCAGTTTAGATTCTGGTTTGGTAAAGAACAACATAGAGAATATAGTCAATAATGTTGCAGCAAATATATATAGTGCCAAGTGGGTACTAGACTAATTGGCAGATCAATGCATACATTATATAAGTGTCTAACCATCATGCTGTACCCATGAAACTAACATAAAATGATATTGAATGTCAATTATAACTGAAAAAAATAATTAAAGAAATAAAAGAAAGCCACATTTTAAAAAAAGAGCCGGCTTCTCAGTGTTACACCAACACCCCCCACCCCAGCATAAAAAAATTTTTTTTAAGTCATTCGTTAAGTATTTAAAGTTTTTCAGTCTCAAGAAAAAAATTTTCTTTCAAACTTTGAATGTTAAATTTACCAATGATATGTTCACTTAGTACATTATCAAAATTAGTTAGCATCAAGAAGATCTATAATATGAGCTCCAAAACAGTAGTTTTGACTTTCTCAACAGAAGTTTTAAAATACATATCATTGTCCAATAAAAGGAAATTATATAATTTATTTTAATTAATTTTTTACAGAGAGAGACAGACAGACAGTGAGATCTGTATGAGGTTAATAAGTACTAAATTCTATTAGCCACTAGGGACATGTTTTATGTATTTTGTAGAAAATCATAAGGTTATGTTATAGACATACAAGTAGATGTAATATTTTCATTTTCCATCAATCACCTTTATCTAGTTGTGCATACTCTCTTGTACTTATATAATATTTTCTATTAATCTACAATTGGTTTATTTAAGTACTTTTTACATTTCAAAATTATCTGGCTTACTCACTATATAGAGCAGATTTACGTGGCAACATAATCAAAGTTACAATATCAAGATGAAGGCAATATATTAGTATATTTTAAAGTTATTTTTATTTAATAATTACCTACTTGAGAATAATTACAAAGTAAATACAAAAGAGAAAAACTGAAATACCCATAATATTCAACATAGAGATAACCATTTTTATGCATTGATATAAACCTGCCCAGAGGCAAATGTATTCTTGACTTAAATCTATTTTTATAATTTCAATACATTGCAGTAGAGACAGTTCAAACGGGAGAGCTTAAGCTGTAATTATTATTTAGGTTTTTTTTTAATATATATTTTTTGTATATTAATGTAATTTGGGTAAAATAGGTACAGGATCTCAGATGATGTTAGCAACTCTTGGCACACTGAAGTTGCTTAATATTAGGTTGGTGCAAAAGTAATTGCGGTTTAAAAGGTTAACAATAATTGCAAAAACCGCAATTACTTTTGCACCAACCTAATAAACTGTATATAGACAGTGTAGAGTGTAGAGACATACCATACTTGTATGACATTTCAGAGTGGACTTTATATGAGGAATCACACTTTGGGATAGAGGAGAGAAAAAAAGGATGCAATGGAGACAACCTTTCCATTAGGTGGCTTGGTTATTTCACATAGGTCTCACCCGAATATGAAAGAAGCCCACATCAAAGATAGTTAAATAACAGCTAACTCATTGAGCACTCACCATGTGTCATCTGCACATGACCGATCCTGTGCGTGAGATGATTATAATTATCCTAATTTTATAGGTGAAGAATGAGACACACATAGAGAATAAACACAACCAGGGAAAAGAGAAAGTAAGTGACAAAGCTAGGAGTCGGACACACATACCCAACACAGGAATTTATCTTCTTAACCATCCTGTATTACAGACTTTCAGTTATAGGTAAAGATTCTAGGTACTAATAATGGTAAATTGATTTAATCCTATCTCCTGGACTCTGAGATACATTTTGGACAGTCTGGAGTTACCTATATTTAGTAATTAGTAAGAAATAAAGCTTTTGCAACTATTACTTTTAGTTAAAAAGCCATGTCAAAGAATGTTTAAAAGTGAGGATTAGATGCTGAAAAATAAATCTAACCCTAAATTTTCTACAAAGCCTAAGTAGCTTTCTCAAGCTTATCACTCCTGCCCTAAAGTTTCATTATTTCACATCTGTACTACTGAATTTTTCTCTAAAATTATTCTTTCACCTGATTTCCTAGTTTCAGTCCATTGGACTACCATTTTTCTATTTTTTCTAACTAGAGATTTTTTTGAATACTGTCTTTTTTGCCCATCATTTACAATCAGTCATCCAGTTTTGTCAATTCTTATTTCAGGAAGTCTTTAACAGTGACATCCAGACTCTCCATACAATAGACTATACTTGCCTTGCCGCTTACCATATAGAACCTATGTTTTAAACAAAAAGAATTACTCTTTGCTTAATTCTAACCCATGGATTTTATTGTTTTGCTCATGCAGCCTTCTCCACCAAAATGTCTATAAAGTTCATATATATCACTAAATATCTATCTTAAATGTCAGCATCTTCCACCTTGATAAATATCAAAGTGATGATATTTTTTCCTTCCTTAAATTCTCTCCTTAAAACTCCCTATTTGTAGCATCTCTGTGGACACAGTTGACTTACACTGTTTTCTGTTAATATTATTTGTGTACTTGAATTTCTCCCATTACATGATAAGCTTCTTAATGACTAGGACTTTAGATCCCCCACAATACTTAGAGCATCTGTTGAAGAGGAATGAATTATGACATTGCTTGGCTTATAGGGTTATAATTTATCTTCCACTTCCTAAAAAGATCTCTGAATCTCATTGACTCCATGTTGTCTCTAGCATAAATTCCACACTCACTGACTCTCTAACTTATTCCACTTAATTAGTTTGAGCTTACCTTCTACTACAAATAAATTATGCTCTGTACCCTAATTACTTGAACATTCAAATACTTAAGTTTCGTGGACACTTAACAAAGAATGACATGCAGACAAAAGTTAGTGACCTGAGACAGAATTAGAAGAACAAAACAAACAAACACAAAACAAGGTTGTTCTCTCCACCTCTCAGGGTCTTTATGATCTCGTCTCTGCTTTTATCTTTTCCTCTCATGATTGTCATCCTTTTGTATAGAACTCAAGCCAAACTGCTCAGCTCACATGTATATATTCTTCCAAATTCAGGATACACCACACATAGACTACAATCTTTATGTTTACTCTACATATTCTTCCTAAAGTAAGTTTTGTTACCTCAGCCAAAGACAAGAGCTGTCTTTCCAGGGACTCCTAGTTCAATTAGCTATAACTGGGATGAGGGTTTGTGCAGCTGAGGTTAAAAATTTATTACAAAAACAAGATTGTGGACAGGAAGACAACACAAAACACTGACTACTTAATTTGTTTTCTAGCAAACTAATTGTAACTAGTAAATTTATTCATAACTATAAATAATATATTTATTCATAACTATTCAGGTTAAACATATGATTTTCATTAGGCTTTCTGAGAACAAAAAAGCCCATTATGATTATAAAATCCCTATATAACTAGGACTCCAATCTTAGAATAATTGATTTTAATGTTCATTTGGATACTGTATCAGTGAATTTCCTCTGAGAAGAAGACACCAGGATGAAATTAGTCATGCAAGAGACTTATTGATGAAATACTTGTGAAAACTAAAGGGGAAAGCAGCAAGACAGTAGGAGGAACCTTCAGATCTCAAGGCAGGTTAGACTACAGTGAAAGGAAAGAAGAAGAAAGGAGGATTGGGTAAGAAGAGCCTCAGTCTACAGTGCAGCTCTGAAAAAGCCTTGATAGTTTCTGCTGGGTGATGGGAAACTCCCGAGCAAAATTTGCCCATTAGATGAGTCACATATTGAGCAGTGCAATGGCTGGTTTACCTCCACAACGCAGTTACTAGCTGGGAGGAACCTGAAGAGAGTGTAGCCTCAGCATGAATACTGCAGCGCAGGCTTTCATTTAATTATACTCCTTTTAGTAAGTTCTCTCATGAAAGGAGATCTGAACAATGTACTCTCATGTTGCCTCACCCATTGACTTTTTCTGTTCTATCTAATTTCTTGTTCCCAACAGAATATATGTACCACAAAATTAAGTAACATATATCTTTGTTATTTCCTGCATATGCATAATCTAATCTAAGAGACAGGGTTTTGTTAAAAGGTTAAGTACTTGCTAAAGGATTATATTTAAGAGATACCTTTGTGTGGCAATGTTTTCCTTACTATGAAAGCAAATTGTTTTTTAAAATTAATAGATATCAGAACTGTCAGATTCACTAAAATGTTTAAGATCTATGTTGATTTATATGAGTAATGAAAACATTCAATATACCATATGTCCTTTGTAACAACCTGATCCCATAGGTTAATTACTACTCACTTATAAACATTGACTTCTTATAGTAGCTTTTGTCATTATTTCTTCGTGAGCAAGCTATGATATTAAGATATAGTGTTTCATTTCAGATTTACAGATGAAAATATTGGGCCAGATAAAATGAAGGAAAAAACTACAGACTTCAAAGTCATAAAATCAAAGTCATGAATTGGAGAAGTTGAAATTAGTATTCACAACTCAACTGTTCATTTGCCCCTCGTTGATTTACACTGCCTTTGTCTGTATTCTTCTAAAACAAACAAACAAAAAACTATTTCTGTATCTCTGCATGGGAAATATTTAAATATTAAGAACACCGAGGAGTGATGCTCAATGAATATCTGCTGGCTATTTTAAGGGCATCAGGCTTTCTTAGATGGGACAAGTTGATAGATTAGAATCCCTTGGAAAATAACGGACCTCCACAATTATCCTAATAATAACTATTATTTACATATTGGTTTCTGAACATTCTGTTAAGCAATTCATAGATATTATTGCATTCTTAAAATTATCTCATTCCTGTTTTATATAAGAGGAAACTGAGCTAGAGAAAAATTAATTGCCCAAGGGAACAGATCTATCAAGTGGCAGAAGATTAGAACTCAAGTCTGCATGACCAAAAATGTATGCTAATCTACCACAAACAATATCATGCTATCGTCTTCCTTGGAGACTAATTTTTTTTTTATTAAGCAAACTTGGATTGTAAGGAAATTCTTGAAGAGATCAAATATATCCAGTTTGACTACAGAGACAGAAGATCCAGTAGAACTAAAAAGTTAGAATCATTTCAGCCATTCTGCCTCCTTTAAGTGATGGAATGAAAGGAAAAGAAAATCTATACTTGTTAAGTGCTTAATATGTGCCAGGCTTGGTTATATATTTATAATTACCACAACAACTTTGTTAACATCTGGATATCTACTTTTTCCTGTACTCATCACTTCTCCCTTATTTGATTAGCATCCACTTATCAGGGGACAGACCCCTCTCCTCACTTCAGCCATGGCAGTCCAGTGGCTGCTGTCAATTTCACTATTCCATCTCCTTAGACTTATACCGTGTTTTCCCGAAAATAAGACCTAGCCAGATAATCAGCTCTAATGTGTCTTTTGGAGGAAAATTTAATATAAGACCCGGTATTATATTATAGTAATTATATTATATTATATTATATTATATTATATTATATTATATTATATTATATTATATTATAGACCTGGTTTTATATTATAGTAAAATAAGACCGGGTTTTATATTAATTTTTGCTCCAAAATACGCATTAGAGCTGATTGTCCAGCTAGGTCTTATTTTCGGGGAAACACAGTATGTTGACAATTGATGTATGCCAGTTTAATCAAAGTTCTTCCCTCAAATGTTACCAGTTAGATCCAAGAGACACAGGTCTGTGCTTTCTCGTGGAAAAAAAATACTAGAAAGTTGATCTAATAGAAAGGAGGTAAAGGGAAGTGAAGAGAGAAATCCTGGTGATATCGGAATCTCTGGTTCTGGGTGTCCCAGAGCTTCATCCTTGCCCTTGATTCAGTTTGATTATATCAGCTAATCCATTACCTTAATTGCCTAAGACACTTTTTGTTGCTTTTCAGTCACTTGTAACCAAAAGTCTCCTAACTATTTTGATAAAGCAAACAGGATTTCAGATGCTTAGTCCAACAATTCACTAACCAGTGCATGAAAAAATGGACCGAAACCCAGGCCAATCTACTTCAAATCTAGTCCTCTATTTTATTTTTTTCTTATTCATTCCTATTCCACAGTAGGATGTAAATGTGTTTAAGTCATTGCCATTTATCTACTAAGGACAGTTACATTATTTTCATTCTGCTAAACTTGTGAGTGGAAATTAAGTGCCAGACATGGTGTCTATACTGCCTTTACCTTTTGGGGAGTGAATCTCACCTTAGTGGCTCTAAAGAGTTAGTCTAACTCACCCAAACTTCTTTTGGATGAATAAGATTTTAATTTGGGT